>NW_027510627.1:305043-610086 GCF_048772815.1 Callospermophilus lateralis
AATTATTTCTGAATATTGGGACTTATCCCATCCTTAGCTTCTTTGCTTAGAGGATATTTTTTAACACTGATTGGAGAGGCCGAGGCTTTTAATTCTACTACTATTGGAGGTTGTTTTACGGCTAGACCTAACCCAGCAGTTTCTGCCCAGGCATTAGGATAATCTTTTATCCATTTCTGTTGTAGTTTGCCTCTTTGATCAGTCCTAGGGGGCACGAAGTGTTGATGTTCATCTTCTACAGACATAGTCAATTCTCTGACTATGGGAGTTTTTACTGAAGGCTTTAGAACATCCACTTGGGGACCATCAGGGTTAAAAGTTACTCTAACCCGAGTTTGGTAAGCAGATCCCTGTGCATCAATGGGGCTGGGCATTCTTGGATTACTAGGAAAGAGTGGTGGACTTTTCATTTTCCTACTTCCATAATCCTCTTAGTTGTCCAAGCCCGATATGTAGTGCCATTAGCCCCTTGAACTAGGGACCATTTATTTGATGTGGGGCCCAGTGAAGCCTTAAGGGCTGAGTATACTGCTCCTGTATCCACTTCAAAGTTCACTGGAGTCCCCTCCACTTCAAATGTTACCCTGAGCTCGGGGAGGGGATCTGAGCCCTGACATTCCAAGTCCTCTTCTAGAGTCAGCATGGCGGGCTGCCGTGGCTTCTTCTTTTTGGGGCACTCTTTGACTCAGTGTTCTTTTTCTCTACAGTAGGTACATTGATCTGAGGCCAGGGACAGCCTTTGGCGTGGGCCCAAGTATCCCTTTCTGACTCCCTGCTTTTTAATTTCTGGCGTATTTGCTGATGTGAAGAAAACCTTAGCCAATGCTTTTGTCTGCCTTTTGCTCCTTTCATCCTCCTTTTGTTCCCTTTCCTTCTCTCTCCTCTGTTCCCTCTCCTCCTCAGTTTCTCTCTTATAATATACTTATATACTTATACTATATACTTATAATATATATCTTATAATATACTATTTCAGCTTCTCTGTCTAAATCTCTTAAGGTCATATTTTGTAACCCATCTAGACATTGTAACTTTCTCTTAATATCTTGGGCAGCCTGCTCAATAAAGGCCATTGTAACAAATGCCTTTTGGTCATCTGCCTGAGGATCAAAAGGAGTATATTTTCTATATGCTTCCTTAATTCTCTCCAGAAACATAAAGGGAGACTCATTAGGCCCTTGGATAATCTCTCTTACATTGGCCAAATTGGTCGGCTCTCTGGCGGCCACTCAGAGACCCACTATTAGAGCCTGGAGATATGTGGACAGATGTTTCCCACCTTCAAAGGTGTTGGAGTCCCAGTTGGGTCGGTTCATGGGCCCATAGGAATGGAGAGAGAGCATCACAGGGGCTTCTGAGTTTTCTATTATCCGTCGCCGGTGGGTTCCTTTAGGTTGCCCAGCTTCCTTCAGGAGAGGAGGGGTTGCTGCTGCTGCATGGAAGTCCCCTGGAGGGCTTGGGTCTGGCCCAATTGCCTCTAGCAGTGGAGAGGCTGAGTCAGCGGTGGGAGGATCATCAGGAACTGTGTTGGGGGTTGGGGAGGGAGAGTAGACGATAAGGAGGGGGTGGAGTGTCCAGTCTTGTGACTCAGGGAGAATGGAAGGAAGAGGGAGAGGAGCGGAAAGTTTGAATGATAGGAATGTGGGGGAAGGGGTATATGGCTGTTGATCTGGTTGGCCACGTGGCCCCGGCTGAATGACAATATCTCTGAATTTTCAGATAAGACGAAAGTGGAAGGATTCTTCTGGGGACATCCGAATTCAAGGATGGGCCATTCTGAAGCACAGAGAGTCTGCCAGGTACAGTGTTTTACTGAAAAAGAAAGATTCTGGGCCCTTGAGTGGACATCAGTCCAATGATCAAGGGTCAGGGACAGAGAAGAGGAAGTGCTTCGTCCCATAATGGGAGTTACTCAAACAGGGACAGTGAAGACACAAACACAACACAGACAAAGACAAACAGTAAACGTTTAACATGAGTCCAACACAAAGATTAGAACTGAGTAACTGGCAATGGGTTAGACAATAAAGACAGACAGTAAACTCAACATGAGTTCAGAACAATGACCAAAACTGAGTTACCGGCAAAACCTGATGGGCTGGCAAATTGAATCCTGAAGCAAAACATAACCGAGTTGAGGAAACTACTATTCCTTGAATTCCCTAGTCCTCCGGAGTGTCCCTCAGGGACGTGACCTTGGCTCTGTGACACGTCTGTCACCCCATAGGAGAGAGCTAATGCTCTTCACCAACAGCCACTTTGCCACACCCTAGCCTGAAACCCGAAACCAGAAAGAGGCGCCTTACTTACCCCGAGAGGAGTCCCTTGAGGTCTTCCGTCCACCGCTGCCGGATATCTCACCTGGGGCCTCCAGATGAAAAGGTGCTGCGAACGTCAAAGGAAAAGACAACAAAGAGGCTTTCTCATGCATCAGCAAAGGGTTTATTGGGGGTCCAGAATGCTAGGGCTCAGAGCTCCCTTCAGAGGAGCAAAGAACAAAGAGCCCCGAGAACAACTTGAGCAGCGTTTATATACATTCTTTAGAGAGCTCAGGGACTTTACATACATCATAGCCTCCTTTAGGAAATCATCATGTACCACGGGAAAATCAAGTAACAACTCTAAAACATGATTAGCACATTCATTGGTGGGAAAAGTTGGGGCAGGGGGTGATTGGTCAACCCTGAGAAGGGGTATACATTTAAACTGATTGGTTGAAGCAATGAGATGAATACGTGGTGAGATGCACGGCTTCTGGGAAGGGGTTGTTAAGTAACTAGGTGGTCAGGGAAGATTTCAACACACATCTAATGGGCAGTTCCAGGAATTGTCTTAACTGCCACAGGAATTTCAGGTTCTGAGTGCAGCTTGGAAACTTTACAAAACCTGGTTCTTTACATTTCAATTTCAATTTCTTTTATTCTTTCAGAACCTTACAGTGGAAGGTGAGAGACTTCATTCACAATGACTGCTCTTTTGGCTATATTGGTTTTGGATGCACACATGGGATCATTTTTTTGATCCGTCTGTTGCTGATAATCTAAGCCACAGCCTCACACAGGGCCAAGAGCCTGATTAAGACACATCTCTTTCCAAATCAATTACTTCTCTGAGGTCAGTTTCAGAACTCAGTCTCTGAGGAGAATCACACCAGTGTTCAAGACCAGGTGGACCCAGTCATCTCTTTCAACTGCCACACAAATGACCACAATTAAAACCAAAACACTCTCACATGGCACTCATCTTCTTACATATATACACTCATTATACCCTTTGCCTAGAGGTTTCCATGAATGGCGCAGCCCAAGAGAGTGTCCAAAATAAGCTCCCTTGCCCCTCATTTGCCTAACCTCAGGATGGCCTGAACACCCTTCCTTTGAACCAGGATTGATCACATAGTTCTTCCTTTAATACTGCACTGCTTCTCCAATTTGAGGCCTACTGACTGTCAGGTATAGATTCCTTATGTGATTTGGAGTAATTATTAAACCACAGTAACTTTGCAGCGCTTCAAAGAACTCATTTGACCCAAAGGATCCCTATTCTCACTTGGTGGAGGTCAGGAAACTTACAGAGAAAGGCGAGAGACTTCATGCTCAATGACTGATCTTTTTGCCATTTTGGTTTTGAATGCACACATTGGATCTTTCTTTAGATTCATCAGTCGCTGATAATCTAAGCCACAGCCTCAAACAGAGCCACAAGGCTGATTCAGACACATACTTTTCCAAAGCAGTTAAGCAAAGAGCCACAGGTGATGCCCATTCACTTCCATTTTAAAACTGTTTTCTTCAAAATTCACAAAGGGGTGGCCTGAGGCAAAGACCTTCCTGACTTCAGGGTAACAGAACAATAAGTCAGCAAATCCCAATGCAGGGTTTCTCCACTGAGACTTTCTTGGTCACACTGATATCTGAGTTTTCTGAGATGCTTGCCATTCCCTTCAGCTATCCAGTACATGGCCATGTCACAGAGCTTGGAGGTGGTACATATCTTGGACAAAAAACCATGAGCCTATTCTGGAGAGTGGCCAGAATTCAGAAAGAAAACAGTAACTTAGGAAGATAGTAGGTGTTGCCCATTGAAAAGCAACCAGCAGTCCTTTCCAAAAATGGGCAGGATGAATGCTGGGAAGCTTTCTACTAGACAGGATACATCCATTAATCCATTCTGTTTTCTAATGTGTACAACCAAGGACACAGTGGGATACATAGACAGAAACACACTCGCCTTGTCAAAGGACTTTCTAGAAACAGTCCACTCTAAACCAAACAAACCGCCTTTCCTACCTATTCTCAGAACATGAGACAAAACCACAAACTCACACCCACACTCAAAAAGTCACCTCCTTCCTCCAAGTAAGTCTGTGACTATCCAGAGTGTCCTCTGACTGGTGGGCCATAGTATGTTCCCCCAAAATGGCCTGTCCTGTCTCAGGTCTGGTCTCCTTGTCCATCTCTGTGAAGTTGTATGGAGCCTGTGCTGACCACTACCTGCTTTCTCATTAAAGGCCCATCTTCAGAGCTCTACTTGCATTTTGTCATCCTCAAACCATTAGGTACCAAGAGAGACAGACTCTCTCCTTGGTAAATCCAAACAAGTAAGTCCACTGGGAATGGGACTGGGACTGGCTCTGAGTGCCTGGCTTCCTGGATCCCAAGTTCAGAGAGTTACATCACCAAAGAAGTGAGGGAGGTCAATTCCAACAGGAAGGGAATGAGGTCACTGCCTTGGCAACCACTTTGTCCTAACACTTCTTTCCAAGGGTCCCTTGAGATGGAGGCTGCCCCTACTTCCTGTGACACTTTCAGAAGTTAGAATGGTATATCAACCATAGACACCCAGGAGAAGCTCTCCACACAGGGTTGGTTTGGTCGATCTTCTTTATATCAGTAGGAGAGAGGCTGATTCAGACACATCACTTCATCCTGAACAGGTGGTTTGCCATAGAAGATGACTTTTGCTCTCTCAGGTTCTTCATAGCTGCTACATCTTCTCTAGGGATCATTTCTGCATCAAACTTTGAGATTCTCAACAGGTGGAAGATCCCCTACATTCGTGTATTGTAAGACCAACTCTGTCCCTGCTCTTTTGTGAAGTTAGATTGAGGGAACAGTGTATGGTTAGGGTTAATAACATATTCTATTTGGGTTAGGAAACATTCTGCGGGATGAATAATGGTATTGGGAACCTGCAATATTCACAAGAATATATAGGTGAAATATAAGTATGAAACCTGAAATCTAGGTACGATTTGAAGCCCAGAAGGGCATTGGGCCCTTTAGTGAGATACTTAGCTTTGAATTATGTTCTGCACAGATATCTCAGATAAATCGATGTGCAATGGCAGAGGACCTTGTACCTTGGATGATTAAATGTCCTAGAGAACATTAAGTCAAAAAGGAATAGTCGGCAGGATTAGGAAGGTAGTCAGTAGGTTCAGAAAAAAGAGTGAATATAGGATTTGGACAAAAGTTTCATTAGCAATAGGGTTTTGGGTAGATAGTGAACGTAAATATGAGCACATATGAAGAGTCAGTCACAATGATGAACTGGGGAAAATATGTAGGAAAGCAGATATCAATAGAGACATTAGGAAATCAGGCAAAGTATAATGAAATAGGGTTAGACATTTTCAACATGGTTGAGGTTAAATATATAATCTTAGGAAGAAAGACATATGTTGCCTCCAATAGGATTGACATTTGAGAGCATTAGGCAACCTGGACATGGTTGTTTTTAGTAATCCATGCTCACTTTCCATTTTGCTTAGGTGAAAGGTTAATTAAATAGGCACTTGTCACTTCCTGTTTTTCTGTATGCTTAACAAACCACTGTTGAAATCTTGAGAACTGTTTGCTATTTTGTTCCCAGAATGTGCTGTCCCCAACTGCCAAACTGCAGAATATACTAACTCATCCGGGTGCACGCAAACCGCACACTCGCCCTGACCCATCAATAAATTTCCCTTTCTGCCCTCTCCAAGAAAAGTATATAAGTTCTGTTAAAGCTGTTCTCAGGCTCTCTGCTCTATTCAAATGAGCTCTGAGCCCCAGCATGCTGGAACCCCAATAACCTCTTTGCTGTGGCTGAGTGTAAATGGTATACTGTTCTGTACTTAAAAGATGCTTTCTTTTGCTTGCCTCTGCATAAAGATAGTCAGTTGCTGTTAGCTTTCGAGTAGGTAGACCCAGAAACCAGAACGTCTTTTCAACTAACTTGGACTAGACTCCCACAGGGGTTCAAAAACTTTCCCACTCTCTTTGATGAAGCCCTTCACAGACATTTCAACAACTTTAGAACTATGCAACCCGAAGTCATTCTGCTTCAATATGTGGATGTCCAGCTACTGGCAGCCAACACCAAAGAAAACTGTGAGTCTGAGACCCAAGCACTATTATCTGAGCTTGCTCAACTCAGGTAGAGAGCTTCGGACAAAAAGGCCCAAATTTGCCAGCAAGAAGTAATCTTCCTGGGGTATTCCCTTAGGAACGGTAAATGATGGCTCACTGAGCCCAGGAAACAAACCGTTGTGCAGATACCACCCCCATTTAACAGGAGACAACATAGAGAGTTTCTTGGGACTGCTGGCTTTAGCAGATTATGGACCTGGGTTTGTGTTCTTAGCTGCTCCTTTATACCCGCTGTTAAATGAGAATGCCCAATTCCAATGGACCCTTGAGCACCAGCAAGCTTTTGATAATATCTAAGAACACTGACAATGAACTCCACAACTTCAGTGAGCCCAGCCTGGAATTTCAGAAAGCCCTACACTATGTTAAAAATGTACATCAACTCAATCAACTTGGTTCAAAAAAACTGCAGGCATTACTGTAGGATCAAGAACAGAGTTTTAGACTAACTCACTCACAGTGAAAGGAAATAATTGAATGGTTAACAAAAGCCTGTCAGTTCTGTCAATTGGTTAATGCTTACCCTTCCAAGCTTCCTGCAGGAAAGCACCTATGAGGAACCAGACCAGGACAAATCTGGGAAGTGGACGTTTCTGAAATTAAGCCAGCAAGGTATGGGCTTAAATATCTCCTAGTCTTTGTAGATACATTTTCAGGATGGATTGAAGCCTTTCCCACCAAAAAAATAAAAGAAAACCGGCACAAATTGTGGTCAAGAAGTTCCTGAAAGATATTTATCAAAGACACGGCCTGCCTAATGTAACATGGTCTGATAATTGAACAGCCTTCATGGGCCAGAAAAATCAGGGGTTAGCCAGGACCCTAGGGATTAATTGGAATTTACATTGCGCTTATAGACCCCAGAGCTCAGGACACATAAAAAAATTAAATAGAACCATTAAAGAGACCTTAACGAAATTAAGCTTAGAGACCGGCATAAAAGATTAGACTATGCTCCTGCCTTATGCACTGTTTCATGCAAGAAATACTCCCTTTGTTTCTTTGTGTAACCTCACCCCCTATGAAATTCTCTATGGGGCCCCTCCTCCACTAAGAGACCTAACCCCGACTCTAAGACCTAAGGATCCCTTCCACACACCCTTGCTTGACAGACTTAAATCTCTTTTAAGAACTCAGCTATACCTGTGGAAACAGGTGGCTACTGGCTTCCAACCTGGGGACGAGGGGAATCCACGTTGATATCAAGAAAGAGACTTCCTCTGAATAAGATGACATCAGGTGTCATCCCTGGAACCCCACTGGAAAGGACCATTCCAGGTGCTACTTATAGCACCTACAGCAGTAAAAGTAGAGGGAATCACTTCCTGCATCCATGCCTCTCATCTCAAGCCTGTGCCATGTCCAGACTCTGGCTGGAAACTGGAAAAGACTGTTAACCCTTTCAAATTGCATATTCGCCACGTGGGTAAGGCTATAGACTCTCTCCTTGGCCACCCGTAGTCCTAACGCTCATCAGCCCCTTCAGCAGCGATGGCTGATCACAAATCCTACTAGACAAGAAGTATGGTCTATCTTGCATACAGCCCCCTTAGGGACCTGGTGGCCATCTCTCCACCCAGACATTTGTCAGCTGGCTATAGGTCTTTCCTATTAGAATATCCCTGATGAAGAGGATCCCATTAAAATTCCATTAAATCCTTTCCGTACCATAGATAATGGAAACAAACATTATGGTTGTAGGGACAGGCAAGCCAGATGCAGGTTGGCTAGCCTATATTAGTATGTTTGCCCGGCAGACTATCAAAGCCACAAACCGCCACGGCTGTGTGGGGGAAAAGCCGATTTCTTCTGTAAGTCATGGGGATTTGAGCATACAGGGGCTGCCTGGTGGAACCCAAAATCCTCATCAAATTCAGTACACAGCATTGGCCATATTACCACTTAGACAACCCAAACTGATGGCCCCCAGAGGAGTCTCTAGATCCTCAAATTCTGTGTGACCTTTTTAACTTCTGCAAGTGCTCAAAAGGGTGAAAGGAAATTCCCCTATGTGAAGGCCTTTTTCCTCTTTCGCTCACATCCTGAACATGCTTCTCCAATAGTTCCTCAAACTCAGCCTTCTGCTCCATACTCTCTGCTGTCAGTCCCACCTCAGCAAACCTGATTTCTCTTCTCCAATTACTAGATCAAAAACTGAAACCTCTGCCAGTTCTCAGAGCATTGCCCCCTTGCTGAGGTAGCAGGTACTGAGGTACCCATCCACCCACTCACTTCTCTCTTTTCCTGTCAGTGCCCACACCGGGTCCCACCAGATCCTCTTACCACCTAACCCAAAGCTCAAACCAGCTTAGGAGAACCCTCAGACCCCTATCGAAGATGTAATGAAAATGGCCTTTAAAGTTTCTTTGTCATCACTGAAAACAGGTTACTAAGAATTTAAAGTCCCTCACAGGCTTTTTGGGATACTCACTCCTGTCTTTCTTTCTGCTCTACCGGTTCTACTGCTCAATTTATGTTGCTAGGAAAATCCCAAAACGCTTTCCCATTATTCTTTTACATTTCTCCTTCCTTATTCTCAGATCCATGGAGCTGCTCTCACCCCCCGCCTTCCCCGTCTTCCCCCTCTGTACCAGGCCCACAGAAAAATCTTCACTGAACTTCTCCAGAAGTCTTGACCATGGCTGACTTTAGGACTTTCAGCAAAAGAGTCTCTATAAATGAGTCCGTGTAGATTAACTTCCTCTTTTTCTGTTGCCCTGTTCTACTTGGCTACTGGCTGGAAAAATCAGCACTCCTAAGCTAGACACCCCCTTAATAGTTTTTCACAGAATATGTGAACAAGGCCTCTGGCCTTGAGCTGGGTCTTCACAGAGATGGCTACATTTCTAAGATAAAAAGTTACAAACTGGGCTCCATGGTAACAGTTGGCAGGGGGATAAAAGAAAAGGAAAAAAAAAGCTCTCTGCCTCCCAGGTGTCCTTGAAAAGTTAACTTGACCACAATAGAGGAGAAAACAGAAAAAAAAAGCTTCTTTTTTTGAATTTCTGCAGACTGTGAACTTCTGAGTCTCTTCTCTTTCATGTTGGGTACAAAATTCTGAAACTACTTAAACTTGGGGTTCAGGGAGTTAATTGATTACAACAGAAGCAATGCCCTCTGAATCCGGTTGCAACCAAATAGGACTGTTTCCCTGTCTTTGGTGCTATCTTAAGTGCCGTGCCTTGTCCGTCCCTACAACAGTATAATTCTATATACTTAAACATTGTTTATGTTTTCATGAAATGGTCAACAGATTTGATTAATTGTGTAATGGTGAAGATGTGTCCCAGATTGCTCTATAATGACCCAGGTTCATTTGAAGTTCAAACAGGGGGGCATACAACCCGGTTCCACTGGGAACATATATCCCTCACTTTAGCCATCATATTAGGAATTGGAGTTGCGGCAGGGGTAATCACAGGAACCACTGCCCTGCTCCATGGTACACAACAAAAGACCCAAATAGAAGCAGCAAGAGACCAAAACTTAAAGATAATAGAAACCTCCATCACAGCTTTGCAGGAATCTTTAACATCTGTATCTGAATTTGTTTTACACACCAGTTGAGGGTTGGACCTCCTCTTCATGAGAGAAGGGGGCCTTTGTGCTGCATTGATATAAGAATGTTGTTCTGATGCCGACCATACTGAGGTTGTAAAAAAAACCTATGAGTAAAATAAAAGGATGCCTTGAAAAGCGTCAATGAGAGAGAGAGGCCCAAAAAGGGTGGTTTGAGTCTTGGTTCACACAGTCCCCCTGGTTATCTACGCTTTTATCAACCCTGGCCTGTCCAATAATAATCCTCATATTATTTCTAACTATAAAACCCTGTTTGCTCAACCATGTAATTTTTTTACTCCAAGCTCAAATTGGACAAGTTAAACTTATGGTAATACCCCACTAGCAGACATAGAATGTGACACGCCCCAATAATCACTTTTATGATAAAAAGTAGCAAGAAGAAGAAGTGCGGAATGAAAGGTTAATAAAAAAGGTACTTGTAACTTCCTGTTTTTCTGTATGCTTAACAAAACACTGTTGAAATCTTGAGAACTGTTTGTAATCTTGTTCCCAGATTGTGCTGTCCCCAACTGCCAAATTGCAGAATGTATTCCCTCACCCACTTTCACACTAACCGCCCACTCGCTCTGACCCATCAATAAATTTCCGTCCCTGCCCTCTCCAAGGAAAGTATATAAGCTCTGCTTAAGCTGTTCTCAGGGCTCTCTGCTCTATTCATGTGAGCTCTGAGCCCCAGCTTGCTGGACCCCCAATTAACCCCTTGCTGTTGCATGAGACACTCTCTTGGTGATCTCTTCCTCCAACGCTTGCAGGAACATTACTTGGATGTTTGAATGTAGAAGAGAAAATCCAGTCATAAAGGGATAGTCGGTAAGATTAAGAAGATAGTCGGTAGGTTTAGGAAGAAGAGTGACTATAGGATTTGGAAAACAATATCTTTAGCAATAGGGGTTCGGTTAGAGAGTGAATGTAAATGTCAGCACATGTGAACAGTCACAATAATGAAGTGGGGAAAATATGTAGGAAAGCAGATATCAATAAAGACATTACAAAATCAGGCAAAGTATAAAGTGAGTGATACAATTAGACATTTTCAACAGAATTGAGTTAGAATATATAATCTTAAGAAGAAACAAAATGTAGTCACCAATAGGATTGACATTTGAGAGCATTAGGCAACTTTGACATGGATGTTTTTTGTAATCCATGCTCACTTTCCATTTAGGCTTTGGTACAATCACAAGTGTGACCTTTACATTTGTCTCCAGAATACTACTGTGATAAAATGTATATGTAGATGTGGTGACATGAGTGTTTCTTCCACTATTTCTGGGAGCAATATTTTGAAGACATATAAATGGGTATTGGGGGTACAAAAAGGTGTACACTGTGTCATTGAATATAGAGATAATGCATGAATAGACCATAAGTGAATAAATAATATAACTGGTTCCACATTAAATAACAGATTGAATAGATGTCTGAAAACATATAAGAAATCTTATATTGATATACAATCATTCATTCCAACCAATGATACATCTAATATTAATATTAGGGTTACGGTTTATCATGAAGATATGTTAGTTTTGCTACAAAAGTAATTATGGAAATCAAAAATAATGTGTTTGGAAAGAGTCAGTCACAATGCTGGCAATATGTAAACAAGGCCTCTGAGCTTGAGCTGGGGCTTCACAGAGATGGCTACATTTCTAAGATAAAGAAGTTACCAACTGGGCTTCATGGTAACAGCTGGCAGAGAGAAAAAAAAAAACAGAAGAAAATAGCTCTGCCCCATTCCCGGTGTCCTTAAAATGTTAACTTGCCCAGAACAGAGAAAAAAAAAAACAGAAACAAAAACTGCTTTTTATGAACTTCTGCAGACTGTGAACTTCTGAGCCCCTCCCTTACATGTTGGGTACAAAATTCTGAAACAATTTAAACTTGGGGTGCAGGGGATTAAATGATTACAACCGAAGCAATGCCCTCTAAATCCGGTTGTAAACAAATAGGACTGTTTCCGTGTCTTCGGTGCTATCTTAGTTGCCTTACCTTGCCTTGTCCATCCCTTTTCTCATGAAAAGACCAGTCAAGAAACATGGAGGAATGCATGTGCTCTGAAGCAGGAAGTGATTGATAGTGAAACAAATGCCTATAAATTTTCTAACTTGTGGATGAAATATATATCCTATGATGTGCATTAATTGAAGAAATAGTAATCTACCAGTGTTGAATAAAAATGAACGTCAAAATACACATCATGTCCGATTGGAATCTACTTGCATTGATGTTAAACTGGGTCAGGTACTGTAGAAATATTAGGATTTGTGTGCATCATTCACTGAAGTTACTTTTCAGTATAGGAAAGAAATATGTTTTTCAGGTGAATGAATATTTCTAAGAATAATCTTTGGAAAGTTGATTATAAATTTACGTATATGAATATGAATGAATTTGGTGAGTGTAAAATAAGACACATATTTCATATTTTGAAAAATCTGGAGAGTATATATATATATATGTGTGTGTGTGTGTGTGTGTGTGTGTGTGTGTGTGTGTGTGACTAAAGTCACGGTGGCCTGGACACCCTTCTTGTGAACCAGGAGTGATCAAACAGGTCTGCCATTAATACTTTTCCACTTCTCCAATTTGAGGCATTCTGACTTTGGCATTTAGATTCTTTATGTGAAATGAAGTCAAGAAAAAACCGAAGCACCTATGGACTAGCCTCTGCATGGTTTTGAAGAATTCATTTGACCCAAAGGATCCCTATTCCCACTTGATGGAGGTCAGGAACCTTACAGAGAAAGGCGAGAGACTTCATCTACAATGACTGCAATTTTTGCCATTTTGATTTTGTATGCACACATGGGATCTTTCTTTACATCCACCAGGTGTTGGTAATCTAAGCCACAGCCTCACACAGGGCCAAGAGACTGATTAAGACACATCCCTTTCCAAAGCAGTTAAGCAAAGAGCCACAGGTGATGCCCACTCATTTCCATTTGAAAACTGGTTTCTTCAGGCTTCACAAATGTGTTTTGTGAGGCAAAGCCCTTCCTGACATTCAGGGCAAAAGAACAATAGGTAAGCAAAAGGCCCATAGCAGGGTTTCTCCACTGAGACTTTACTGGTCACACTGATATCTGAGTTTTCTGAGATGCTCGCCATTCCCTTCAGCTATCCAGTACATGGCCAAATCACAGAGCTTGGAGGTGGTAAATATCTTGAACACAAAACCATGAGCCTATTCTTGAGTGTAGCCAGAATTCAGGAAGAAAACAGGAACTAAGGAAGTTTGTAGGTGTTGCCCTTCGATAATGCAAGCCACAGTCCATTCATAAATTGGGCAGGATTGATGCTGGGAAGCTTTCTACTAGACAGGACCCATACATTGATGCATTCTCTTTTCTAATGTCTGCAACAACAGACACATTGGGATACACAGACATGGAAACACTTGCCTTGTCCAATCACTTACTAGAAACGGTTCACTCCAAACCAAACAAACCACCTTTCTTACCTTTTCTCAGAACATGAGATAAAACCACAAACACACAACAAAAACCACAAAGGCATCGCCTTCCCCCAAGTAGGTCTGTGACTATTCGGAGTGTACTCTCACTGGTGAGCCTTACTATGTACCTCCAAAATGGCCTGTCCTGTCTCAGATCTGGTCTCTTTGGCCAACTCTGTGAAATTGTCAGGAGCCCGTGGTAAGCCACTACTTGCTTTCTCTGGAAAGGCCAGTCTTCAAAGCTTTCCTGGCATTTGGCCATTTTCACATCAATAGATACCAAGAAAGACTGACTCTGTCCTAGGAATATCCAAACAAGTGAGCCCACTGGGACTGGGACTAGGACTGGCTCTGGGTGCCTGGATTCCTGGATCACAAGTTCAGAGAGTTCCATCACCAAGGAATAGAGATGAGGTCACTTCCTTCAGGAACTGAATGAGGTCACTGCCTTTGCAACTACTTTTTCCTAACAGTTGCTTTCAAGGGTCCCATGAGATAGATGCTGTCCCTATTTCCCGTGACACTCTCACCAGTTAGAATAGTATATCACCCATAGGCACCCGTGAACAGCTCTCCACACAGGCCTGGATTGGTCCATCTTCTGTACATTAGGAACAGAGACACTGAGTCAGAAACAACCCCTCTCCAGACAGGGTTGTTTTCCATGGAAGATGACTTTTGCTCTCTCAGGTCCTTAATAGCTGCCTACATCTTCTCTAGGGATTATTTCTGCATGGAACTTTGAGGTTTTCAGCAGGTGATATATCCCCTACATTCCTATATTGTAAGACCAAGACTTTCCCTGCTCTTTTATAAAGTTAGAATGAGGGAATAGTATATGGTTTGGGTTAATTACTTGTTCAATTTGGGTTAGGAATCATTTTGCTGGATGAATAATGGTATTGGAAATCTGCAATATTTATAAAAATATAGAGGTGAAATATATGTATTAAAACAGAAATCTAAGTAATATTTGAAGCCCAGAAAGGGATTGGGCCCTTGATTGGGAGACTTAGCTTTGAATTATGTCCTGCACAGATGTCTCAGATAAATCAATACACAATGGCATCGGACCTTGTACCTTGAATGATTGAATGTCGAAGAGAACATCCATTCAAAAAAGGATAGTCAGTAGGATTTGGGAGATAGTCGGTAGATTCAGAAAGAAGAGTGAGTATAGGATTTGGACCAAAAGTTTTTTAGCAATTGGGTTTCAGGTAGAGAGTGAATGTAAATCTCAGCACAAATGAACAGTCAAAATGATGAACTGGGAAATTATGAAGGAAAGCCTATATCAATAGAGACATTAGGATATCAGGCAAAGTTTAAAGTGAGTGATAGGATTAGACATTTTCAACAGGGTTGAGTTTGAATATATAATCTTAGAAAGAAACAAGTATGTAGTCAACAATTGGATTGACATTTGAGAGAATTAGGCAACCTGGACATGGATGTTTTTAGAAATCCATGCTCACTTTAAATTTAGACTTTGGTACAATCATAAGTGTGACCTTTGCTTTATTTTCCAGAATATTACTGTGATAAAATGTATATGTAGATCAGGTGACATGAGTATTTCTTCCACCATTTCTGGGAACAATATTTTGAAGACGTATAAATGAGTATTGGGGGTAGAATGTGGTGTAGTATCTGTCTAAGAATATAGAGATAATGCAAGAATAGACCATACTGTGAATAAATAATATAATTGGTCCGCTTTAAATAATGGACTGAGTTGATATCTGAAAATATACAGAAAATCTTATATTGATATTAAATCATTCATTCCAACCAGTTATACTTCTAATGGTAATATTAGGGTGATATTTCATCATGAAGAGTGTGTGAGTTTTGCTTCAAAAGTGATTATGGAAATCGAATATAATGTGTTTAGAAAGAAGTCTCATGAAAAGTCTTGTCAAAAAACATGGAGGAATACATGTGTTCTGAAGAATGAAGTTATTGAAAGTGAAACAAATGCCTATAAATTTGCTAACTTGTGTATGAAATATATATCTTATGATGTGCATAAACTGAAGAAATAGTAATGTACAAGTGTTGACTAAAAATGAACATCAAAATACACATCACGTTCCATAAATATCTACTTGCATTGGTGTTAAACTGGGTCAGTTACTGTAGAAATATTAGGATTCGTATGCACCATTCACAGAAGTTAGTTTTTAGTTCTAGGAAACAAATATGTATTTTAGGTGGATGAATATTTCTGAGAATAATCTCTTGAATATTTGATTGTAAATCCACATACATGAATACGAATGAATTAAGGGAGTGTACATTAAGACCCATATATTTAATATTATGAAAAACTTGGAGAGTGTACACACACACACACACACACACACACACACAGACATTAAAAAGTAGCAATATATATGGAAATCGAAATTCATCATGAAATGTATATCATCCACTGATCCAAAAATATTCATTATACTGAACATGATTTTATTTATCATGTTGTTCATCTATGAAGCTCACCCATAGGTTGAATTTTCAGTTCCAACTGTGTTTAGGTGGCGTGATCTCTTCTCCCAATTTGTATCTGCAAAGTCAGCCACCTCACAAGAATGTACATGTGATAACAGGAACGATTCAATATGTGCATATGAAATTACATGTGCTGAATTGGCTACAGAGAAATGCAGAAAGGAATTCATCTATTTGTTAACTTTAAAAACACATGGAGAACTATTTCAACAAAATATTTACTAGATTTATAAGTCCTACCCTGTATAATGCAAAAGGCAAGTCCAGCAATACACTATGCCTCGTCTAAACTGCTTGTATTTCTATTCGGTTTGGGTTATTTTTCTCCATCATATTAGAATTAGTAGTCAGAGTCTAGTAGGGTATGGGTTAGTGTCAGCCATTCAGCATTTTGAATGGAATATAGGAAAATGAATCCAATGTGTATGTAAATATGTGCTTCACAAAAATCTTCGCACTCTAATCCAGAAAAATGCCTTGACTTTACCTTCACCCCAAGTAAAACACAATTAGAGTGGAAGAGTTAGAAAATCTGTGAATACATATCTGGAATGTAATATGCTCAAGAGTTCACAACCTTGAAGGTGGCAGAGGAGTTTCCAAAAGTAAGGGACAGGTAAATACTCCACAAAAATGGAGCTCTGCTGGACTAAAGACTTCTGGTGAAACTGCCTCTGAGTTTGGGCACTTGAAATATTTGTTGTTGCCAGGAGTTTTAGCTTTTTTTGTAGAGAGACCATCAAAGCTAGGTATGTATCTAAGTGACCTGGAGGACATGGTTTCTTATTTTCTTATGAACATGAGGCAGCAGTGCTGAATTCTCTCTTTGTAGGTAAACTGTGGCCATTGGGGGGAAAATCTTTCCGTGTGGACTGTAAAGCCATCCGGCAATCCTCCACTTGTCGATGTGTTTCTTGCTGCTGCAATGTGAGTTTGGTATTTGCTTTACAAAATACAAGGAGTTCAACTGGGACACAGTGCTAAAGGGAGTTCTGTCACGTGTGGTGTGTCAGGGTCTGCAGGATAATGCACCAACCAGGCTTCAATCCCATCCTTGACCATAGCAATCTGATTCTGAACATTGCCCTGAAAACTCTCCATATAACAAGATGCCTTTACATAGAAGGGTCTGATGGGTGCACCATGTCAGTCACAAGCCATTTGGAAGCCAATGGCAGATCCACATGGCCCCACCACAGATATTTTATCACACACCTGCACACGACTTTTCTAGGCCCACTTCACATCAGGCTCCAGCTTACTGGCATCTCTGTTCTACACCATTTTCATGGTCATGGGAATTTCAAAAATTTCATGGTATTTATCTAGCCATTTTTCAAGAGTGATGTTGGAGGCACTGTGTGTTTAACTTCATTCAGGAACAATTAAATGGTGAGGAAGCTCATTTCAATGAAATCTCTGGAGAAATCTCACAGGCAAGGCTTCCAAAGAGTGGCCAAAATTTCACAGGAAGCCAGGGCTATTGCTGTCTACAATGTGAGGTCCATTTGTGTTTTGACTCTCAAATATGGCTGCCATGTCTTTCAGAATAAAACCATGTGATATCCTGGCTGAGATTCCCAGTGCTCTGTGGAAGGCAAACCTGGGCCTAGATCTCGGTTTCCAAGGGCGACTCTCATGCGTGACCAACTGAAATCCCAACATATTTCATGATAACACTTCTCTAAGTCAGTTCCAGAACTCAGTCTTTAAGGGGAATCACACCAGAGTTCAGCCCAGGTGTACCCAGTCATATCTTCCAACTACCACACAAATGACCACAATTAAAACCAAAACACTCCCACATGGTCCTCATCTTCTTCCAAATATACACTCTCATACTAAGTTCTGTCTGGAGGTTTACATGAGTGGCGAAGTCCAAGACAGTGTCCAAAATAAGCTCTCTTGCCCCTCATTGCCTAAAGTCATGGTGGCCTGGATACCCTTCCTGTGAACCAGGTGTGATCAAATAGGCCTGCCCTTAATACACCTCTGCTTCTCCAATTTGAGGCCTACTGAATGTCAGGTATAGATATTTTTATGTGAATTGGAGTCATGAGAAAACCCAAGAACCTATGTGCTAGACTCTCCAGGGCTTTGAAGAACTCATTTGACACAAAGGATGCGTATTCTCACTTGATGGAGGTCAGTAGCCTTACAGAGGAAGGCAAGAGACTTCATCCACAGGGACTGCTCATTTGGCCATTTTGGGTATGGATTCACACACGGAATGATCCATCAGGTGATGAGAATCTAAGCCACAGCCTCACACAGGTCCAAGAGGCTGATTCAGACACATTATCAGGATCAATCACCTGTTTTTTTCCTCTGTCTAACTAGCTAGAGAGACCTTCTCTTTTAATTGAATTTTTATCTCTGTCTGACTAGCTTGAGAGACCTTCTCTTTTACTTGAATATTTCTACTATAACTATAATACAACCCAAGAAGATATCGCCAAACAAAACTGAACCAGAATGAAACAAATGTGGAACAACAGAAAATCATTATAATAGCTTTTCTATCCTCCTGAAATGTCCATCTCTTTTTTCTCTCAATCAGTTCCTCAGATGTGAGTGGTTTTTCTTCCATCTTACCCATCTCCAGGGACAGGCAACTTAAAACAAAAGTGAAGCAAAACAAAAGAGGAATTTTAAAATGGCTTCCCATCCTCTCTCCCTGCCTTCAGAGGTGAGCAGTTTACCTTATCACTTACCCTCACTCATTCCCCTTGCGGCCCTCCAAATGCCACAGTCTGGCTGGGCAAAATTCAGGAGCCACTTGACAAAAGAAACGAACTTTATTTTAAGAACCACACATGCCAAACAAAACAGCTCCTGAGGAAAACCTTCAGAACCCAACTGCCATCACCGGCTTCCCACAAGCCAGCAGTGACCTACCTCACTTACTTGGTGATGGAACTCTCTGAACTGGAAGCCCGGGACACAGAGCCAGTCCCAGTCTCAGCCCCAGTGGGCTCATTGTTTGGATTTACTAAGGACAGTGTCAGTCTTTCTTGGTACATACTGATGTGAGGATGGCCAAATGCCAGGAGAGCTCTGAAGTGGAGCCTTTCCTGAGAAAGCAGGAAATAGCTGGCTCCTGAAAACTTCACAGAGTTGGCCAAGGAGACCAGATCTGAGACAGTACCGGCCATTTCGTGGGAAAATATTATGGCGCACCAGTCAGAGGAAACTCTGGATAGTCACAGACCTACTTTGGGGAAGGAGGTGACTTGTGGGTATGGGTGTGAGTTTGTGGTTTTGTATCATGTTCTGACAATAGGTAGGAAAAGCAGAATGTTTGGTTTGGGGTGAACTGTGTCTAGTAAGTCCTTTGGCAAGGCAACTGTTTCTATGTCTGTGTATCTCTCTGTGTCCGTGCTTGTAGACCATAGAAGGTGAATTAAAAATTATAGCCAGTTCTCCAAAGGGTATATCTGTAATTTCACCAAGAGACAGAATAGCACAGTTACTAATAATACCAAGCCTACATGATAAATTTTTCAGTCATGCTGTAGAAAGAGGTTCCAAGGGATTAGGCTCCACACGTGTAGATTGGGCTGTTTCTTTAAATTTAGATTCTCGCCCCATGCTAAAACTAAATATTCAAGGACATGAATTTAATGGGCTATTGGATACAGATGCAGAACTTAGCCTCATCTCTCATCAAGAACTTAGCATCATCTCTCGTCAAAACATTGGCCATTACAACAATACACTCAAATGCTTCAAGGCCTAGGATTGGTGACAAATCCCCATAGAAGAGCAATGGTATTAGATTGGAAGGATCCTGAAGGATGTGAAGGAACTAAACAGCCATATGTATGGATCATCTTCCCATAAATTTATGGGGATGAGATGTCCTAGATCGATTAGTTTTGACATTAACAAATAACATCAATCAAAATGTACCCACAATTATGGTTAGACAAGGTTTTAGGAAAGGAAAAAGATTAGAAAAACAAGAACAAGGTATAGCAGCCCCAATACAAATAGATCAAAGAACAGACAGACAAGGGTTGGATTTTAAGAAAGGGCCACTAAGACAATAAAAACTACTTGGAAATCAGAAATACCAGTATGGGTTCCTCAGTGGCCCCTGACTAAAGAAAAGGTACAAGCAACACATGACCTGGTAAAACAACAATTAGCGGAAGGACATATACAACCGTCTGTATCTCCCCATAATACTCCCATTTTTGTCATCAAAAAGAAATCTGGTAAATGGAGATTATTGCAAGATTTAAGAGCCATTAATAATGAGACGGTTATTATGCGACCTGCTCATTTGGGAATTCCTCAATGTTCTGCTTTGCCAAAAACCTGGTATGTTTTAATTATAGATATTAATGATTGTTTTTATTCAATTTCAATTCATCCTGAGGATAGTCCATGGTTTGCATTTACTATCCCTGCACTGAATCATGAAGGTCCTGATCAGAGATCCAAATGGAAAGTACTCCCTCAAGGGATGGCTAACAGTCCAACTATGTGTCAAATTTATGTTAACAAATTAATCCAGCCACTTAGAAATCAAAATCCTGAACTACAAATATTTCACTATATGGATGGTGTATTATTAGCACAGAAAGCTAAAAACGCATTGCTAGAATGTTATGCCACACTTACAAACTTATTAAAAAATTATAAACTAGAGATAGCAATAGATAAAGTACAATTAAATTTTTCAATTAATTATTTAGAAGTTCTTTTATCCTCAATCATGGTCCATCCACCAAAAATTCAAATACGAATAGATCAACTCAAATCACTTAATGACTTTCAAAAGTTATTAGAAGACATAAATTGGATAAGGCCTTATCTAGGTATACCAACAGGAGAGTTTGAACCTTTATTTGATATCCTAAAAGGTCTATCAGATCCAAATGCACCCCGAATGTTAACACCTGAAGCAAGAAAGGCATTAAAAATCATTGAAAAATGTATGGAAAATATTCATTTGGATAGAATTGATTTAAGAATGCCTTTATTATTTATTGTACTACCACCAAAAAAATATTCCTACAGAAGTATTTTTGGCAAGAAGGTCCAATATTATGAATACATTTATCTTGTTCTCCTAACACTATTCTTACTAGGTATACTGAGGCTTTAGGACAATTAATACTCAAAGGAATAAAAGCAGCAAAGGGACTGATTGGAATGTCTTCCAATAAAATTATTACTCCATATACTATGAATCAAATTGATGAGTTAGATAATTAGTTAAATACTTGGGCAATAATCATGTGCAAATCTAATGTTTCATTTGATAACCACTTACCATCTAATACTTTATTGTCTTTTTGGTCATCACATCATGTAATTTTTCCAAAAATGAGAAGAAAAACATTTATTATAAATGCTACAAATATATTCACTGATGGGTCAAATAATGGTACAGCAGTAATAGTTACACCTGATCAAACTTTTACATTTTTAGTACGAAAACAATTAGCTCAAAATGTAGAGCTTAATGCAGTATTACAAGCTTTTGTGATGCTTAAAGCATCTGTAATTAATTTATTTTCCGATAATCAGTATATAGTTATTGCTATAGTATCACTTGAAGATGGTGGAAGGATTTCCCCTTCCTCTACTCTTTTCTCTTTGCTTTCCACTATACAAAGTCTAATCTGGGACAGGAAAGATCCGTTCTTTATAGGACATTTCAGGACACATACAGGAATGCCTGGAGCCCTTAGTTTGGGCAATTATTTAGTAGATAAAACAACACATGACATACATACATATTTTCTCTACACTAGAAGAAGCTATAAATTTTTATAAAAAGTTCCATGTCAATGCTAATACTTTACAAAAGCATTTCAAAATAACTAAGGAACAAGCTAGACAAATAATGAAACAATGTCAAAATTGTGTGACCTTTTTACCACAAGTTAATCTTGGAGTCAATCCTAGAGGATTGATACCTAACCATATTTGGCAGATGAACGTCACAAACTTGCCAGAATTTGGTAAATTAAAATATTTGCATGTTACAGTTGATACTTCTTCTGGATTTTTGATGGTCTCCCTTCTTGCTGGAGAAAAAAACTAAAGATGTTATAGCTCATTGCTTACAAAATTTTGCCACTGTGGGCGTTCCAAAAGAGTTAAAAACAGATAATGCCCCTGGTTATATTTCTACCTCTTTTAAACAATTTTGCTCATCATTTGGCATTACTCATATAAGAGGAATCCCATACAATCCACAGGGACAAGGCATAGTTGAAAGATCACATCAAACTATTAAAACATACATATTAAAGCAAAAAGAAGGAATTGGGAAGGGGTATATATTCCCCAAAGATAAACTTAAAATAACCCTTTTACTCTAAACTTTTTAAATTTGGGTTCATCAGGGCTTAGTGCTGCAGAAAGGCATATATGTCCAAATAATGTACATAAGCCCAAGGTACTTTGGAAGGATATTCTAACAGAAAAATGGAAAGGTCCTGACCCAGTAATTGTCTGGAGTCCGGGGTCTGTTTTTGTGTTTCTACAGGGAGAAGAGTAGCCAATTTGGATTCCAGAGAGATTAACTAAAGAGATTTCTACAGACCAAAAATAAGATGATTTGGCTCAAATCAATAAGAGCTGATATCCAGAACTCCAGTTTGGCTGTTCTTACATCTGTGACAGAACCAGAATGTTTTTTTTCAACATCTATTTTATTATTGCCCTTTCTCATATCATGAAGTTTTATTTTGTTTTTTTTTTTAGCTCATACAGACCTAGGTTAATGTTTTGCTGATCAGTTCTATTTTTGGACAATAGAGTTTTTAGACATTGCAATGGAGATTTCACCTGTAAAAAGTCATAAGGCCTTTAATATTATGTCATGTGTTGTATGTATTATATTATGTGTGCACACTTGTGTTTTGTGTTATATGTTTGATTTCAGCATCTTTTCTGTGTTGACTATATTCTTTTCAAGTTGATATACTTTGTCTTCATTATCTGATGTTCTGCCTTCTACTTGATCTAGTCTGTTTGTAATATTCTCATTAGCACTTTTAATCTGATTTACGGTTTCTTGCATTTCTATGATTACAACTTGATTATTTTTAACACCTCTATCTCCTGATAAAGCTCATTCTTTGTGGATTTAATTTGTGTGGTTAGTTCCTCTTCAAAATATACTTTCAATGCTTGGATTTGCTGTCTCATGTCTTCTCTAATATTCCGTTCCATGTGAATTAGGAATGCCTTGATTTCTTTCCCTGTCCATATTTCTGATTCTTCTAGGTCCTCCTGTATATTTAGATTGTACTGCATTGTTTGTAACCCTTTTTTCCCTTGTTTTTTCATATTGTTCACGTTGCTTTCCAGCTCTGTTTGACTGCTTTGTAACTGCTTTCTCCTATACATTTGTTTTGGCTTTGTATATCTCTGTTGTCTCTCTTTTGTGGTGGGAGATTATGCCTAGAAATTTTGGGCTTTGTTTTACTTTAAAGCTGATTCATTCAATTCATATAAGGCTTCTAGGTTCTGTATGCATATAATGATTTGCTGTTTGTTCTTAGGACTATATGTTTAGGTTGGGTGCTCTGGTGGTACAATGGTTAGTATGACTTGGCTACTTTAGAAGATTGCTCCACTGAAGGTGGATACTACCAGGCAATTGGATCAGGGTGTTGGTAGTAGCTAGGTATTTAGGAGTCTTATAGACAGCCTCGAGACATTCACCTATTTGCATTTAGACAATTACACACAATGGAAGATGTAATGCTTGGGATGAGAGTTGGGCGGTAGGAGAATGAAGGTGCTCTTAAAAAGAAAAAATGATAGAGGGAGAGATAGATTAGAGGGGAATGAAAAGAACAATAAAACTTGAAATGGGATAGAAAGAGAGAAGGAAAAGGGGGGAAAGGAACAGGGAGAGAAGAAGGAGAGAAAAAAATATCAACAACAGCAACAACAACAACAACAAAAAGAATTAAAGTCTTAGAGATCCACCTTCTTCTCTTCCAGTAGGCAGAGCTGTGCCTTCCAAGCGGAGTGTCTGCTCTCTACCTGCCAAGAGCTATCCCTGTACGGCGTCTTCTGGGGGTTTCTCAGACTTGTCAGTCCAGAGCCATTTCACTTCTCCAGCTCTTAACCCCCTTCCTCCTGTCAGCCTGCCAGCCAGGTCCTGTTTCCCAGAAGTGATTCTCCAGAGATCTAGTTACACTTGCAGCCCCACCGAGTGTCCCTTTTAACCCCCAGTGCTGTGGTAAACTGGCGGCTAAGACCTTAGGGGTCACCGCTGGTGATATGGGGGCCTTGGGGTCTGGGCTCCCCTCTGCTTCCCTACGGACATGACCCCTGAGAAGTCAATGAAGTTTCCTGGCTGCTTGTATCAGTATGGGGAGTCACGCACCTGCTAAAGTGGATTCTGCTGGGAAGGAATTTCGCCAGCCGAACTCCGATGACGTCAACTCTCTGCTATGGCGGGCCCCAGGCTTCTTGCCGGATTGACCGAGGGGAGGGGTGGGACTGGCCCGGCCCGGTTCGCCTCAGCTCCTGGCGCGTGGAGGCTTGGCTAAAGACTTCTTCCTGCCAAGCTGTGTCTCAGCGTCTAGCAGGACCAAGTCACTTTGGCTGCGGGCGGGTGGATGGATCTGCAGCTGTGCCCGCGGTGCGCGAACTGTGGCTGGTGAATCTCGAACTCCGCGTCTAGTGGCAGGGTCCCGCTCGTCCGGGTCACACAGACGCTTCAAAAAAATTCTAGTAGCTCCCGGGCGGTCTCCCTTCAGTGGAATTTTGCTAGGAGAATCTCCGTTGGTAGAATCCAAGAGTTATCCTTGCGACTTTATGACCCCATACTGTGAGTGCATTAAAAGCGCAGCCTCTCTGCCCGCTGCCATGTTGGATCCACCTTTTCTTTGCATTATATTTAATAATTCTCTTCGAGACACTGTAAATTGTTAAGAAAATTGTTTTCTTTTAGTGCCTTTTGGAATGTTACATAATTCTTTCTTTAGGCATTGTTGGCAGAATTTCTAACTTCATCCCAGTGCATGTGAAGACAAAGATAAAACCAATCTACAGCTTCTGCAATAGCCATCACTGAACTGCTTGCAGAACTTGCCTGGACTATGTATCACTTGTATGCATTGTGAACTCACCTGCATGCATTGTGAACTATCTGTTGGTGCATCGACTTGTGGTAGTGTTGGGGTATTTCTCTGATGATGTCATCGGTGGTACAATTTTTTCAAAAAGAGCCATCAATTGCCTTGGTGTATCTTCCTCCCTTCTGCTTGTCATGGTCGTTCAGCTAAAATTTGGGTGCCAACAGAGATGAGGCAAAGAACCTCACCCGCCCCTGGTACAAAGACCTCTCCACAGGTGTGGATGTATACTGGACCTGTAGTCAGTGATGGGTAAGATCCAATTACAATGGTACCAATCTAAGACAGGAGGCTGACACCTTGAGGTCAGCTCATTCGATAATGGGTAAGGACCATATGTACTATTGGACAACCTAAGGCAGGCACGGTCCCTAAGCCACATGCTTGTTGTTTAAACAGAGAGGGTTAGATGTTGAGAGCCACAGCCCAAGGGGCCAAAGCAAACTTTCAGACTGCCAGCTGATGGTTGGCTCACAGCGGCCCCAGCAACATCTAGCTGATTGGCTCCTCTGCGGTGATGCCCATTGGGCTGTTTCCCCACCCTTTCAAATTATGGAGCTGCTTCTTGGGGGACTATTTTGGCTCTGCTCAAACAACCCAGCCAATCGACCTCAAGAGCAGGAGGAGTGAGGAGGTTGAGAGCTTGTGGGAAGCCGGTGGTGGCAGTTGTGCTCTGAGTGTTTTTCCCGAGGAGCTATTTTTTGGCGTGTGTGGTTCTAAAAATAAAGTTAGCTTTTGACAAGTGGCTCCTGAATTGTGCCCAGCCAGACTGTGGCAATCCTAAATTGATGGAGCAAAATAACCAAAACAGAATAGAAATACAAGCAGTTCAGAGGAGGCATGGTGTATAGCTGGACTTACCTTTTGTATGATAAAGGGTAGGTGTTATAAATCAAGTCAATATTAAATTGAAGTAGTTCTCCGTGTGTTTTAAAGATAACAAATACGTGAATTCCTGTCTCCCTTTATCTGTATCCTATTCAGCACATGTATTTTTGTATGCACATATAGAATCCTACCTGGTAACACATGTACACTTTTGTGACGTGGCAGACTTGGCAGATACAAATTGTCAAAAGAGATCACTCCTCCTGAACGTTGTTGGAACTGAAAATTAAAACTATGGGTGAGCTTCCTAGTTCAACAAGATAATACATAAATCCATGTTCAGTAAAATGAATATTTTTGGATCTGTGAATGATATATATTTCATGATAAATTTCGATTCGCATATATATTGCTACCTTTTAATGTCTGTGCGTGTGTGTGTGTGTGTGTGTATATACACACACACTCTCCAGATTTTTCAGAATATAAAATATATGAGTCTTATTATACAATCCCTAAATGCATTCATATTCATGTATGTGGATTTATAATCAAATGTTCACAAAATTATTCTCAGAAATATTCATCCACCTCAAATACATATTGTTTCCTAGTACTGAAATCTAAATTCAGTGAATGGTGCATAGAAGTCCTAATTTTTCTACAGTAACTGACCCACTTTAACATCAATGCAAGTAGATTACTATGGTACATGATGTGTATTATGACGTTCATTTTTATTCAACAATGTTACATGACAATTTCTTCAGTTTATGCACATCATAGGATAAATAATTCATTCACAAGTTTGCAAATTTATAGGCATTTGTTTCACTTTCTATCACTTCCTGCTTCAGTACACATGTATTCCTCCATGTTTTTTGACTGGTCTTTTCATGAGAATACTTTTCATTTTAGATTTCAATAATCATGTTGAAGCAAACCTCACACACTCTTCATGACAAATCATAACCCTAATATTACCATTAGATCTATAAATGGTTGTAATGAATGTATGTATATCAATATAAGATTTCCTGTATATTTTAAGATATCAATTCAATCCATAATTTAAAGTTGGAACCAGTTATATTATTTATTCACAGTATTGTCTATTCATTCATTTTATCAATATTTGTAGACACAGTGTAGACCTATTTGTACACCCAATACTAATTTATACATCTTCAAAATATTGACCACATAATTGGTGGAAGAAATACTCATGTCACCTGATCTACATATACACTTTATCACAGTAATATTCTGGACACAAAATGCAAAGTTCACACTTATGATTGTACCAAAGCCTAAATGGAAAGTGAGCATGGATTACTAAAAACATCCAAGTCCAGATTGCCTAATGCTCTCAAATGTCAATCCTATTGTTGCTAAATATTTGTTTCTTTCTAAGATTGTATATTCAACATCTACCATGCTGAAAATGTCTAATCCTATCACTCAATTTATACTTTGCTTGATTTCTTCCTGTCTCTATTGATATCTACTTCCCTATATATTTTCCCCAGTTAATCATTGTAACTGACTCATCACATGTGCTGACATTTACATTCATTCTCTACCAGAAACCCTATTGCTAAAGAACTTTTGGAGCAAATCCTATACTCACTCTTCTTCCTAAACCTACTGACTATCTTTCCAATCCTACCAACTACCCTTTTTAAGTGGATGTTTTCTTCTACATTTGATCATCCAATTTACAAGGTCCTATGCCATTTTTTATCGATTTATCTGAGACATCTGTGCAGAAGGTATTTCAAAGCTAAGTATCCCAATCATGGACCCAATGCTCTTCTGGGCTTCAAATCTCACCTAGACTTCTGTATTCATATTTATATTTCACCTATATATTCTTGTAAATATCACAGGTTCCCATTGCCATTATTCATCATGCAGAATGATTCCTAACCCAAATCGAACCTGTTATTACCCTACCATACACTGTTCCCTCAATCTAACTTTACAGAAAAGCAGGACAGAGTTGGTCTTACAATCAGGAGTGTAGGGGATCTTTCACCTGCTGAGAACCTCAAAGGTCAATACAGAAATAATCCATGGAGAAGATGTAGGCAGCAATGAAGGACCTGAGGGAGGAAAAGTCAACTTCCATCATAAACAACCTGGTCAGGGTGAAGGGATGTGTCTGAATCAGCCTCTCTCTTCTTAATGTAGAGAAGATGGACCAAACCAAGCCTGTGTGGAGAGCTGTTCCCAGGTGCCTATGGTTGATATATCATTCTAACTTGTGAAAATGTCACAGGAAGTAGGTGCACCCTCCATCTCATGGGACCCTTGGAAGCAACTGTTAGGACAAAGTGTTTGCCAAGGCAGTGACTTCATTCACTTCCTGAAGGAAGTTACCTCACATAACTTCCTTGGTAATGGAACTCTCTAAACTTGGGATTCAGGAAGCCAGGAGACCACAGCCAGTTCCAGTCCCAGTTCCAGTGGTCTCACTTGTTTGGGTAAACCAAGGACAGAGTCAGTCTTTCTTGGTTCCTAGTTATGTGAGGATGGCCAAATGCCAGGAAAGCTAAGAAGAGGGCCCTTTCCTGAGAAAGCAGGTAGTGGATCACCAGTGACTTCTGACAACTTCACAGAGTTGGCCAAGGAGACCAGAACTGAGACAGCACAGTGCATTTCGTGGAAATATAGTATATCCCACCCATCATAGGACACTCCAGATAGTCACAGACCTACTTTGGGGAAGGTGGTGCCTTTTTGAGTGTGGGTGTGAGTTTGAGAATATGTAGGAAAGGCGACTTGTTTGGTTTGGAGAGGACTTTATCTAGTATGTCCTCTGACAAGGTGAGTGTTTCTATTACTGTGTATCCTACTCTGTTTGTGGTCTTGGTATTAGAAAAAGAATGCATCATGGATGTGTTCTGTCTAGTAGAAAGCTTCCCAGCATTCATACTGCCAATTTATGAATGGATTGTGGCTAGCCTTATCAATGGGCAAAACCTACTATCTTTCTAAGTTCCTGTTTTCTTCCTGAATTCTGGACACTCTCCAGAATAGGCTCAGAGTTTTGTGTCCAAGCTATGTGGCACCTCCAAGCTCTGTCACATGGCCATGTACTGGAGAGCTGAAGGGAAGGGGAGCATGTCAGAAAACTCAGATATCATTGTGACCAGGAAAGTCTCAGTGGAGAAACCCTGCTTTGGGTCATTTGCTTACCTATTTTTCTGTTGCCCTAAATGTAAGGAAAGTCTTTGGCTCAGGCCACCTTTTTGTGAAGCCTGAAGAAAACAGTATTCAAATGGAAATGAGTGGGCATCACCTGTGGCTCTTTGCTTAATTTCTTTGGAAATGGATGTGTCTGAATCAGCCTCTTGGCTCTCGGTGAAGCTGGGGCTTAGATTGTCAGCACCTGATGGATCTAAAGAAAGATCCCATGTGTGCATCCATAACCAAAATTCAAAAAGATCAGTCATTGTGGATGAAGTCTCTCACATTCCTCTGTTAGGTTCCTGACCTCCATCAAGTGTGATTATGGACCCTTGGGTAAAATGAGTTCTTCAAAGCCCTGCAGATGTGGTAGTGTTTTCTCATGACTACAAAACACATAAAGAATCTATACCTGACAGTCAGTAGGCCTCAAATAGTAGAAGCAGAGCAGTATTACTGGCAGGCCTATTTGATCACTCCTGGTTGACAGGAAGAGTGTCCAGGCCACACTTACTTTAGGCAAATGAGGGACAAGGAAGCTTATATTGGACACTGTCTTGAGTTGCGCCACTATGGAAACCTCTTGCCAGAAGTTATGATGGATGTCTATATGGAAGAAAATGAGGGCCATGTGGGAGTGTTTTGGTTATAATTGTGGTCATTTTTGTGGCAGTTGGAAGAGATGACTCGGTCCACCAGGGCTTCACTCTTGGGTGATTCCCCTTATAGACTGAGTTCTGGAACTGACCTCAGAGTAGTATTGCCATGAATTGAGTTGGGATTTTAGGAGGCCACGCATGAGATTCACGCTTGGAATCTGAAATCTAGTCCCAGGTTGGTTTTCCACAGAGCACTGGGAATCTCAGCCAGGATATCACATGATTTTATTATGAAAAACATGGCAGCCATAGTTGAGAGTCAAAACACACATGGACCTCACATTGTACAGTTCAATGGGCCTGGCTTCATGTGACCTTTTGGCCACTCTTTTGGGAAGCCTTTCCTGTGAGTGTTGTCCAGAGAATTCATTGAAATGAACTTCCTCACCATTTAGTGGTTCCTGAATGAATTGAAACCCACAGTGCCTCCAACTTCATCCTTGAAAAATGGCTAGATGAATACCATCAAATTTTTGAAATTCCCATGACCAGGTGGCACTGGAGAAACTTTGGATGTCCTGTTGCTGATCATGAGTATACAATACAGTGCCTTGATTGACTGGGTTTCATGAAAATGTTGAAGAACAGTGATGCCAGTAAGTTGGAGCCTCCTGAGTAGTGGGCCTAGAGTAGTGGTGTGCACGTGTGTGATAAAACATCTGTGGTGGAGTCATGTGGACCTGCCATTGGCTTCCAAATAGCTTGTGACTGACATAGTGTAGCCAGCAAACCCTTATATGTAAATGCATCTTGTTATATGGAGAGTTTTCAGGGCAATGTTCAGAATCAGGTTGCTATGGTCAAGGGGGCAAGCTATGTGAGATAGAGGCCTGGTTGGTGCATTCTCTTGCAGACCCTGACACACCACACATGACAGAACTCCCTCTAGCACTGTGTCCCAGTTGAAATCTTTGTATTTCACGAAGCAAATACCAAACTCCCAGTGCATCAGCAAGAAACACCACGAAAATTGGAGGATGACCAAATGGTTTCAGAGTCCTCACAGGGAGACACATAGCCCCCAGTGGCCACAGTTTACCTACAAAGAGAGAATTCAGCACTGCTGTCTCATGTTCATTGGAAAATAAGAAACAAGATCCTTCAGGTCACATAGATGCAGATCCAGCTTTAATTGTCTCACCACAAATGAAGATTAAGCTCCTGACAACAACATATATTTCAAGTTCCCAACCTCAGAGGCAGTTTCTCAAGAAGTCTTTAGGCCAGCAAAGCTCCATTTTTGTGGAGGGTTTACCCCCTTCGTTACTTTTGTAAACTCATCTACCACCTCCAAGTTTGTGAACAACTGAGCATATTGCATTCCATATATATATATATATATATATATATATATATATATATATATATATATATGCACAGATTTTCGAACTCTTCTCCTGTAATTGTGTCTTACTTGGGGCAAAGGTAATGTCAAGGCATTGTTCTGGAAAAGAGTGAGAAGATTTTTCATAGCACATAATTACATACACATTGGATACCTTTTCCAATTTTCCATTCGAAATACTGAATCCCTGACACTAACCCATAGCCTACTAGACTCTGACTACTTATCCTAATATGATGGAGAATAATAATCCAAACAGAATAGAAATACAAGCAGTTCAGAGGAGGCATGGTGTATAGTTGAATTTGCCTTTTGCATTATGTAGTGTAGGAGTTATAAATCTAGTCAACTTTTGTTGAAATTGTTCTCCATGTGTTTTTAAAGTTAACAAATATGTGAATTCCTGTCTCCCTTTCTCTGTAGCCTATTTGCACATGTATTTTTATATGCACATATAGAATCCTACAAGGTACAACACATACATTCTTGTGAAGTGGTTGACTTGGCAGATACACATTGTGAGAAGAGATCACTTCTCCTAAATGCTGTTGGAAGTTAAAATTCGAACTCTGTGTGAGCTTCCTAGTTTAACAACATTATACATAAATCCATGTTCAGTAAAATGAATATTTTTGAAACTGTGGATGATATATATTTCATGGTGAATTTCAATTGGCATATATATTGCTACTTTTTAATGTCTGTGTGCATGTGTGTGTGTGTATATATATATATATATATATATATATATATATATATATATATATATACAAACTTTCCAGATTTTTCAAAATATGAAATACATGTGTCTTATTATACATTTCCTAAATTCATTCGTATTCATATATGTGAATTTATAATCAACTTTTCACAAGATTATCGTCAGAAATATTCATCCACCTGAAATACGTATTTGTTTCCTAGTACTGAAAACTATCTTCAGTGAATGGTGCCTACAAATCCTAAAATTAATACAGTAACTGACCCAGGTTAACATCAATGCAAATTGATTCCTATGGGACATGATGTGTATTTTGACGTTCATTTTTATTCAAAACTGGTACATTACTATTTCTTCAGTTTATGCACATAATAGGATATATATTTCATCCACAAGTTCGCGAATTTAGAGGCATTTGTTTCACTTTCAATCACTTCCTGCTTCAGAACACATGTATTTTTTCATGGTTCTTGACTGGTCTTTTCCTGAGACTTCTTTCCAAACACATTATTTTTGATTTCCATAATCACTTTTGAAGCAAAACTATCACACTTTTCATGATAAACCATAACCTTAATTTTACCATTAGATGTATAACTAGTTGGAATGAATGTATGTATATCAATATAAGATTTCTTATATATTTTAAGATACGAATCCAATGCATTATATAAAGTGGAACCAGTTATATTATTTATTAACAGTATGGTCTATTCATGCATTAGCTCTATATTCATAGACACAAGGTACACGTCTTTGTACCCCCAATACTAACTTATTAATCTTCAAACTATTGCTCCCAGAAATGATGGAAAAATTACTCATGTCACCTGATCTACATATACATTTTATCACAGTAATATTATGGACACAAAATGCAAGGTTCACACTTATTATTGTACCAAAGCCTAAATTGAAAATGAACATGGATTACTAAACACAGCCATGTCCAGGTTGCCTAATGCTCTCAAATATCAATCCAATTAGTGACTACATATTGGTTTCTCCTAAGATCAAATTCAAATTCAACCCTATTGAAAATGTCTAATCCTATCACCCACTTTATACTTTGCCTTATTTCGTAATATCTCTATTGATATCTGTTTTCCTACATATTTTCTCCGGTTCACTATTTTGACTGACTCTTCACATGGGCTAACATTTACATTCACACTCTAAACAAAACCCTATTGATAAAGAATATTTTTTTTCCAAAACCTATACTCACTCTTCTTCCTAAACCTAACAACTATCTTCCTAATCCTACCGACTATCCCTTTTTGACTGAATGTTCTTTTCTACACCCAATCATCAAAGTAAACATTGGGCGAGCTTCGGAGGAAGAGACCACCAAAAGACTATCTCATGCAACAGCAAAGGGTTTATAGGGGGTCAGCATGCAGGGGGTCCGAGCTCACTTGAATAGAGCAGAGAGCCCTGAGAAGAGCTTAAGCAGAGCTTATATACTTTCTTTTGGGAGGGCAGGGAGCGAAGTTTATTGATGGGTGAGGGAGAGTGGGCGGTTTGCATTCAACCGGGTGAGGGAGTACATTCTGCAGTTTGGCATTTGGGGACAGGACATTCTGGGAACAAGATTAGCAAACAGTTCTCAAGATTTCAACAGTGTTTTGTTAAGCATACAGAAAAAAAAAGTGACAAGTACATATTTTATTAATCTTTCATTCCCCACTTCTTCTTCTAGCTACTTTTAATCATAAAAGTGATCATTGGGGGGTGTCACATTCTATGTCTGCTAGTGGGGTATTACCATAAGTTTAACTTGTCCAATTTGAGCTTAGAGAAAAGAAATTACACGGTTGAGCAAACAGGGTTTTATAGTTAGCAATAATATGGAGATTATTATCGGACAGGCCAGGGTTGATAAAAAAGTAGTCAAACAGGGGGACTAGGTGAACCAAGACTCAAACCACTTTTTTTGGTCCTCCCACTCTCTCATTGACGCTCTTCAAGGTGTCTTTTTAATTTAATCATTTTTTTTTTTTACAACTACATTATGCTCGGAATAAACACAAAATTCTTCCCAGGAAGTGACAAATACCTATTTTATTAACCTTTCACTTCCGACTATCCCTTTTTGACTGGATGTTCTCTTCGACATTCAATCATCGATGGTACAAGGTCCTATGCCATTGTATATTGATTAATCTGACACATCTGTGCACAACCTAATTCAAAGCTAAGTATTCCAATCAAGGGCTCAATGCTCTTTTGGGCTTCAAATCTTACCTAGATTTCTGTTTTCATACATATATTTCACCTATATATTCTCATACATTTCGCAGGTTCCCAATACCATTATTCATCCAGCAGAATGATTCCTAACCCAAATCACACATGTTATTAACCCTAACCATACACTGTTCCCTCAATCTAACATTACAGAACAGCAGGGACAGAGTTGGTCTTACAATACAGGAATGTAGTGGATCTTCCACCTGCTGAAAACCTCAAAGGTCCATGTAGAAATGATCCCTGGAGAACATGTAGGCAACTATGAAGGACGTGAGAGAGCAAAAGTCATATTCCATGGAAAACAACCTGGTAAGGATGAAGGGTTGTGTCTCATTCACCCTCTCTCCTTAATGTAGAAAAGATGGACCAACCAAGGCCTTTGTGGAGAGCTGTTCCTGGGTTCCTATGGTTGAGATACCTATCTAACTTGTGAAAGTGTCAGAGGAAGTATGGAAGCAACTGTTCGGAAAAAGTGGTTGCTAAGGCAGTCACCTCATTCAGTTCCTGAAGGAAGTGACCTCACCTCACTTCCTTGGTGATGGAACTCTGTGAACTTGGGATCCAGGAAGTCAGGCATCCAGAACCAGTCCAATTCCCAGTACAGTGGGATCACTTGTTTAAATTTACCAAGGACAGAGTCAGTCTTTCTTGGTACCTACTGATGTGAGGATGGCCAAATGCCAGGAAAGTTTGAAGACTAGCCTTTCCAGAGAAAGCAAGAAGTGGCTCACCGTGGGCTCCTGATATTTCACAGAGTTGGCCAAGGAGACCAGATCTGAGAAAGGACAGGCCATTTCTGGGGAACATAGTATAGCCCACCATTCAGAGGACACTCTGGATAGTCACAGACTTACATTGGGGAAGGAGGTGCCTTTTTCAGTGTGGGTGTGAGTTTGTGGTTTTGTCTTATATTCTGAGAATAGGTAGGGAAGGCGGCTTGCTTGGTTTGGAGTGGAATGTTTCTAGAAAGTCTTTTGACAAGGCGAGTGTTTCTATGTCTGTGTATCCCACTGTGTCCGTGGTTGTAGACATTAGAAAAGAGAATGAATCAATGGATGTGTCCTGTCTAGTAGAAAGCTTCCCAGCATTCATCCTACCCATTATAGGAATGGATTGTAGGTTGCCTTATCGATGGACAACATGTACTGTCTTCCTAAGTTCCTGTTTTCTTCCTGAATTCTGGCCACTCTCCAGAATAGGCTCATGGTTTTGTGTCCAAAATATGTACCACCTCCAAACTCTGTGACATGGCCATGTAATCCATAGCTGAAGGGAATGGCAAGCATCTCAGAAAACTCAGATATCAGTGTGACCAGGAAAGTCTCAGTGGAGAAACCCTGCTTTGGCCCTTTTGCTTACCTATTGTTCTGTTGCCCTGAATGTCAGGAAGGTCTTTGCCTCAGGCCACCCTTTGTGAAGCCTGAAGAAAACAGTTTTAAAATGGAAATGAATGGGCATCACCTGTGGCTCTTTACTTAATTACTTTGGAAAGGAATGTCTCTGAATCAGCCTCTTGGCCCTGTGTGAGGCTGTGGCTTAGATTATCAGCATTGGATGGATCTAAAGAAAGATCCAATGTGTGCATCCAAAACCAAAATGGCAAAAAATCAGTCATTGTGGATGAAGTCTCTTGCCTTCCTCTGTTTGGTTCTTGACCTCCATCAAGGGAGTATTGGGATTTTTTGGGTCAAATGAGTTCTTCCAATCCCTGCAAAGGTGCTTGGGTTTAATAATGACTCCAAATCACATAAGGAATCTATACCTGACAGTCAGTAGGCCTCAAATTGCATTAACAGAGCAGTATTAATGGCAGAACTATGTGATCAATCCTGGTTCACAGGAAGGGTGTCCAGGCCTCCCTGAATTTAGGCAAATGAGGGGAAGGGAGCTTATTATGGACACTCTATTGGGCTGTGCCATTTAAGGAAACCTCCAGCCAGAGGTTATGATGAGTGACTATATGGAAGTAGATGAGGGCCATGTGGGATTGTTTTGATTTTAATTGTGGTAACTTGTGTGGCTTTTGGATGAGATGACTGTGTTCACCTGGGCTTTAACACTGGCGTGATTCTCCTAAGAGACTGAGTTCTGTAACTGACTTCAGAGTAGTAATTGCTTTGGAAATGGATATGTTTTAATCAGCCTCTTGGCCCTGTTTGAGGCTATGGCTTAGATTATCAGCACCAGATGGATCTAAAGAAAGATCCCATGTGTGCATCCAAAACCAATATAGCCAAAATAGCAGTAATTGTCGATGAACTCTCTCGCCTTCCTCTGTAAGGTTCTGAAAGAATAAAAGAAATTGAAATTGAAATGTAAAGAACCAGGTTTTGTAAAGTTTCCAAGCTGCACTCAGCACCTGAAATTCCTGTGGCAGTTAAGACAATTCCCGGATTTGCACATTAGATGTGTGTTGAAATCTTCCCTGAGGACCTAGTTACTTAGCAGCCCCTCCCCAGAAACCATGCAGCTCACCACGTATACATCACAGTGCATCCACCAATCAATTTAAATGTATACCCCTTCTTAGGGCTGACCAATCACCCCCTGCCCAACCTGTTCCCGCCAATGAATGTGCTAATCATGTTTTAGAGTTGTTATTTGATTTTCCCGTGGAATATGATGATTTGCTAAAGGAGGCTATGATGTGTGTAAAGTCCCTACCCTCTCTAAAGAATGTATATAAACTCCGCTCGATTGGTTCTTAGGGCTCTTTGTTCTTTGCTCCTCTGAAGTTAGCCCTGAACTCCAGCACGCTATACCCCCAATAAACACTTTGGTGTGGCATGAGAAAGCCTGTTGGTGGTCTTTTCCTCCGATGTCGCCCCACCTTTTCATCTGGAGGCCCCAGGTGAGATATCCAGCGCAGCGGACGAAAGACCCCAAGGGACTCCTCTCAGGGTAAGAAAGGCGCCTCTTTCTGGTTTCGGGTTTCAGGTGAGGGCTTGGCAAAGTGGCTGTTGGTGAAGAGCATTAGCTCTCTCTGACGGTGGCTGGCAGACGTGTCACAGAGCTACTGGCCACGTCCCTGGGGGACACTCCAGAGGATGAGGGAAATCAAGGAATATTAGTTTCCTCAACTCGGTTATATTTTGCTTCAGGATTCGGTTTGCCAGCCCATCAGGTTTTGCTGGCTACACAGTTTTGTTCATTGTCCCGAACTCATGTTGAGTTTACTGTCTGTCTTTATTGTCTAACCCATCAGGTTTTGCCAGTTACTGAGTTCTAATATTTGTCTTGGACCCATGTTAAACGTTTACTGTTTGTCTTTGTCTGTGTTGCGTTTGTGTCTTCACTGTCTCTTTTTGAGTAACTCCCATTATGGGACAAAGCACTTTCTTGCTTCTGTCGCTGACCCTTGATCATTGGACTGATGTCCGCTCAAGGGCCCAGAATCATTATTTTTCAGTTAAATGTCAGACCTGGCAGACTCTCTGTGCTTCAGAATGGCCCATCCTCAAAGTCGGGTGGCCCGCAGAAGGATCCTTCTACTTCCCTCTAATCCGAAAAGTCAGAGATATTGTCTTTCAGCTGGGACCACGTGGCCACCCAGATCAACAGCCATATACCCCTTCCCCAGGATTCTATCATTCAAACCTTCCGTTCCCTCCCCATCTTTCCCCCATTCTTCCTGAGTCACAAGTCTGGACAATCCTCCCCCTCATTATCCTCTACCCTCGCTCCCCAACCGCCAACACATTCCAGATGATTCTCCCACCACTGACTCAGCCTCTCCGCCACTAGAGGCAATTGGGCCAGACCCAAGCCCTCCAAGGGACTTCTCCGCAGCAGCAGCAGCCCCTCCTTTTCTGGTGGAAGCTGGGCCACCTGAAGAAACCCGCCAGCTACGGAAAATAGAAAACTCAGAAGCCACTGTGATGCTCCCTCTTCGTCCTTATGGGCCCATGAACCGACAAAACTGGGACCCCAACACCTTTGAAGGTTGGTAGCATTTGTCCACTTATCACCGGGCTCTAATAGCGGGGCTCCGAGTGGCCGCCAGAGGGCCGACTAATTTGGCCATGGTAAGAGAGATAATCCAAGGTCCTAATGAGTCTCCCTCTATGATTCTGGAGAGAATTATGGAAGCAAATAGAAAATATACTCCTTTTGATCTCAGGCAGAGGACAAAAAAACCTCTGTTGCAATGGCTTTTATCCAGCAGGCTGCCCTAGATATTAAGAGAAAGTTACAACGTCTAGATGGATTACAAGATATGACCTTAAGAGATTTAGTCAGAGAAACTGAGAAAGTATATTATAAGAGAGAAACTGAGGAGGAATGGGAACAGATGAGAGAGAAGGAAAGGGAACAAAAGGAGGATGAAAGGAGCAAAAGGCAGAATAAATCATTGGCTAAGGTTTTGGTCAGAGCAGCAAATAGACCAGAAGTTAAAAAGCACGGAGAAATGAAGGGATACATGGGCCCATGCCAAAGGCTGCCCCTGGCCTCAGATCAATGTGCCTACTGTAAAGAAAAAGAAAACTTGGACAAAGAGTGCCCCAAAAAGAGGCAGAGAAACCAGTATAGGACGAGACTTGAAGGATCCAGCCACTGCCTCACCCTGAAGTCGTATGGTTTACGAACGAGAGCAGCTTCCTCCAAGATGGTACGTGGTGGGCTGGAGCAGCAGTAGATAGCAAAACTAATGTCATCTGTTTCTCTGGTCTCACAGAAGAGACATCAGTCCAAAAGGCAGAACTGATTGCCCTTACGAAAGCATTGGTACTAGCAACAGGCAAAAGGGCCACCATATACACTGATAGCCGCTATGCATTTGCCACTGCAAATGTGCACGGGGCTATTTACCAGCAAAGGCAGCTATTAACCTCCGCTGGGAAAGAAATAAAGAAATAAAGAACAAAGATATGATCCTCCACCTTCTCTCAGCAGTGCAGGGCCCTACGGACCTAGGCATAGTGCACTGTCCAGGGCACCAGAAGGGAAACGACCCCGTGGCGGTTGGAAACAGAAGGGCAGATGAGGAAGCTAATTGGCAGCCCTAAACGGAGTGCCTCTGTTCACTTTTTCCACACCGGGGGGAACAACAATCAGGAGACTTGGCCGCACCGGAACATTCAGGCAACTTATCATCTGAGGAGACAGATACAGAACTCTGGGAACCTACAGAGCCAAGTACACAATTTTCAAAAGCCCACCTTTATCTCAAAGACATACACCAGCTCACCCACTTAGACTCTAAGAAGTTATAGGCACTCTTAAAGGACCAAAGGAAGGAATTATTATTGACTGACTCACAGAGGAAAGAAATAACTGCGCAGGTGACTACAGCTTGTCAAGTTGGCCAATTAGTTAATACTTACCCATCAAAGCTTACTTTAGGGAAGCACTTATGAGGAATCAGACCAGGACAATTCTGGGAAGTGAGCTTTACTGAAATAAAGCCAGTAAGGATTGGACTTAAATGTCTCCTAGTCTTTGTAGATACTTTTTCAGGATGGGTCGAAGCCTTCCCCATGAAGAAAGAAACGGCTCAGCTGGTGGTCAAAAAGATCCTAGAAGACATTTTCCAAGGTTCAGCCTGCCTAAGGTAATAGGGTCGGATAAGTGACCGGTATTCATGGCCCAGGTAAACAGGGATTTGCCAGGACCCTGGGGATTAATTGGAAGTTACATTGTGCTTATAGACCCCAGAGCTCAGGACAGGTAGAAAGGATGAATAGAACCATCATAGAGACCTTAACGAAATTAAGCTTGGAGACTGGCATGAAAAATTGGACTCTGTTCCTAAGTTATGCACTGTTTTGTGCAAGAAATACCAAGTCTTCCTCTTTGTGTAACCTCACCCCTTATGAAATTCTCTATGGTGCCCCTCCTTCAGTAAGGGACCTAACCCCAACTAGGAGACTTAATGATTCCTTTCACACCCCCTTGCTTGACAGACTTAAAGCCCTTGAACAAAACCAGCACCCAGCGATACCTGTGGAAACAGTTGGCCTCTGCTAATCAGCCTGGAGATGAGGGAACCCCACATCGATATCAAGTGGGAGAGTTCATCTACGTGAGATGGCATCAGGTGTCATCCCTGGAACCCCGCTGGAAAGGACCATACCAGGTGCTGCTTATAACACCCACAGTGGTGAAAGTGGATGAGATCACTTCATAGATCCATACCACCCATCTCATGCCTGCACCCTGTACAGACTCCGGCTGGAAACTGAAACAGACTGGTAACCATCTCAAGTTGCGTGTCCGTCGTGTGGGTAGGGCTATGGATTCTTCCCCTGACCATCAGCAGTCCTAATCCCCATCAGCCTGTTCAGCAACGATGGCAAGTTATAAATCCTACTGGGCAAGTAGGGTGGTGTATTTCACATACAGCCCGCTTATGGAATTGGTGGCCATCTCTCCCCCCGGACATTTGTCAGCTTCCCATAGGCCTCTCTGACTGGGATCTCCCTGACATAGAGGACCCCACACAGATCCCACTCAAATGCAAACCAGGGCAACATAGACCACTTTACCCCATGAATTATGGATGTCATCTCCCCAAGCTCATGTGTAAACTAGCCAGTCAAGACTATTATGTGTGCCCAGCAGATTTCCAAAGTCGCAAACAGGCCCAAACCTGTGGAGGACCCAGTAACTTTTATTTTAGATCTTGGGGTTGTGAACAAACGGAAGCTGCATGGTGGAACCCAAACTCCCCAGACAGCAAGATTTGGGTAGGATGAAATGACACCTGGATTGATCCCAAGAAATGTGCCACTAGCCAAGTGGTGTCAAAAACTCGCTGTGGAAAGAATAGTCTATGTTACCCCCTCAATATAACTTTCACTTCCAAAGGAAGGGGCTACCTCAGAACAAAATGGCCTATGAGAAATACGTGGGGAATGCAATTCTATATTTATGGCCCCGGTTATGACTTTGGTCTCTGGTTCACCCTCCAGCTTAAAAAGAAAGAAAATCCCACAGCAATAGGGCCCAATCCCCTCAAGCCAGGAATTAAGCCTCCTAAACCTCCCATGCCTAGATCTACCAGAACCCCTCTACCATCTCATAATTCCCGGTTTCCGTCTTTGCCTACTTCCCCAGTCCAGAGTACAGTTGACTCCACCCCCTGGGAACTAATTAAAGGAATGTTTATGGTACTGAACTCCACACAGTCAGAACTCATTGCTTTTCAGCCCAGGTATTTGACAGCTCTGTAAATTATTGTGTAATGGTGCAGATACTCCCCAGGGTGCTCTATCATGATGCAGAATCATTCGAAGGTCTACTTGGGGGACAAACAACCCAATTTCACCGGGAGCCATTGTCCCTTACTCTAGCCATCCTATTGGGGATAGGAGGTCCTGCAGGAGTGGGTATGGGAACAGCTGCTATGATCCGTGGGTCACAACAATTGGCCCAATTAGAAACATCAATAGATCAAGACTTGAAGACGTTAGAAACCTCTATCACAGTGCTGCAGGAATCCTTAACCTTTCTCTCTCTCTGCATTTGTTTTACAGAACAGGGGAGGACTAGATTTCCTCTTCATGAGGGAGGGGGTCTCTGTGCGGCATTGAGAGAATACTGTTGTTTTTATGCTGACCCTACTGGAGTTGCAAAATAATCCATGAGTAAATTAAGAAAATAACTTGAATAGCGCCAGAGAGAAAGGGAGATTCAACAAGGGTGGTTTGAGTCATGGTTTACCCAGTCCCCCTGGTTAACTACACTCCTATCAGACTTAGCTTGACCCCTGATCATCCTTAAGGTGTTGCTAACTGTGGGACCTTGTTTGCTTAACCGCATAGTTTCCTTATTCCAGGCTCAGATTGGGTAGGTAAAACTCATGCTAATCAGACAGAAATATGCTCCACAGGCAGAAATAGAATTTGAGACGCCAGAATAATTATGAAACATTACTTTTAAGATTAAAAGTAGTCAGAAAAAGGAGTGGGAAATGAAAGAATAAAATATATTGAAATTGAAATGTAAAGAACCAGGTTTTGTAAAGCTTTCAAGCTCCACTCAGAACCTGAAATTCCTGTGGCACTTAAGACAATTCCCAGATCTTCCTATTAGATGTGTGTTGAAATCTTCCCTGACCAGCTAGATACTTAACACCCCTTCCCAGAAACCATGCAGATCTGCACGTATACATCTCAGGGCTTCAACCAATCAGTTAAATGTTAACCCCTTCTCAGGGCTGACCAATCACCCACTGCACGACCTGTTCCCGCCAATGAATGTGCTAATCATGTTTTAGAGTTGTTATTTGATTTTGCTGGGGTATAAGATGATTTTCTAAAAGAGGCTATGATGTATGTAAAAACCCTGCCCTCTCCATAGAATGTATATAAACTCTGCTCAGGTTGTTCTGGGGCTCTTTGTTCTTTGCTCCTCTGAAGTGAGCTCTGAGCCCCAGCATGCTGGACCCACAATAAACCCTTTTGCGGTGGCATGAGACAGTCTCTTGGTGATCTTTTCCTAAGACGTTCGTCCGAACTTTTCAGTTCCTGACTTCCATCAAGTGAGAATAGGGATCCTTTGGGTCAAAAGAGTTCTTCAAAGCCCTACAGTGGATAGTCCATAGGGGCTTGGGTTTTGTCATGACTCCAAATCACAGAAAGAATCAATACCTGACAGTCAGTAGGCCTCAAATTGGAGAAGCAGGGCAGTATTAACGGCATTGCTATTTGATCATTCCTGGTTCAAAGGAAGGGTGTACAGTCCACCGTGATGTTAGGCAAATGAGGGGCAAAAGAGCTTATTTTGGACACTGTCTTGGGCTGCACCCCTTATGGAAACTTTCAGCCAGAGGTTATGATGAGTGTCTATATGGAAGAATATGAGGCCCTTGTTGGAGTGTTTTGATTTAATTGCGGTCATTTCTGTGGCGGTTGGAAGAGATGCCTGGGTCCTCTTGGGCCTGAACACTGGTGTGATTCCCCTTAGAGACTGAGTGCTGGAACGGACCTCAGAGAAGTGTTGCCATGAATTGTGTTGGGATTTTAGGAGGCCTCGCATGAGAATTGCCCTTGGAAAATGCGATCAGGGTCGCTTTCCACAGAGACTGGAAATCTCAGCCAGGATATCACATGATTTTATTCTGAAAGACTTGGCAACCATAATTGAGAGTCAAAACACACATGGACCTCACATGTAGACCTCAATGGGCCTGGCTTCATATGACCTTTTGGCCACTCTTTGGGAACCCTTGCCTGTGAGAGTTCTCCAGATCTTTCATTGAAATGAGCTTTCTCACCATTTAAGGGTTCCTAAATGAATTGAAATCCACAGTGCCTCCAATTTCATCCTTGAAAAATGGCTATATAAATACCATTAAATTTTTGAAATTTCAATGACCTGGTGGCACTGGAGAAACTTTGGGTGTCCTGTTGCTGATCATGAGTATACCAGAGAGTGCCTTGATTGACTGGGTTTCCTGAAAATGGTGTAGAACAGAGAAGCCTATAGGTTGGATCCTGCTGAGTAGTGGGCCTAGAGAAGTGGTGGGCATATGTGTGATAAAACATCTGTGGTAGGGGAATGAGGATCTACCATTGGATTCCAAATTGCTTGGGACTGACATGGTGCAGCCAGCATAAATTTCTATTTAAAGGCATCTTGATATATGGAGAGGTTTCAAGGCAATGTTCAGGATCAGCTTGCTATGTTCAAGGGGGTAAACTATGTGGGTTAGAAACCTGGTTGGTGCATTCTCCTGCAGAACCTGACCCACCACACGTGACATAACTCCCACCAGCACTGTGTCCCAGTTGAGCTCCATGTATTTGGTGAAGCAAATACCAAACTCCCAGTGCAGGAGCAAGAAACACAATGGAGAGTGGAAGAGCAATAAATGACTATACAGTCCACACAGGGAGACACTTAGCCACCAGTGGCCACAATATACCCACAAAAAGAGAATCCAGCACTCTTCCCTCATGTTCATTGGAATATTACAATTTATGTCCTCCAGGTCACATAGATGCTGACCGAGCTTTGATCATCTCACTAGAAAAAAAGCAAAAGCTCCTGACAACAACATATATTTCAAGTGCCCAAACTCAGAGGCAGTTTCTCAAGAAGTCATTAGGCCAGCAGAGCTCCATTATTGTGGAGTGTTTACCCTGTCCCTTACTTTTGGAAACTCCTCTACCACGTCCATGGATGTGAACTCCTTATCATATTCCATTCCAGATAAGTATTCACAGATTTTCTAACACTTCTCCTCTAATTGTGTCTTACTTGGGGTGAAGGTAATGTCAAGGCATTGTTCTGGATGAAAGTGGGAAGATTTTTGTGTAGCACATATTTGCATACACATTGGATAAATTTTCCAATTTTCCATTCAAAATACTGAATCCCTGACATTAACACATACTCTACTAGATTCTGAATACTAATCCTAATATGTTGGAGAAAAATAACCCAAAAAGAATAGAACTACAAGCAGTTCAGAGGAGGCATGGTGTATAGTTGGACTTGCCTTTTGCATAATATAGGGTAGGAGTTATAAATCCAGTCAATTTTTTTTGGAAATAGTTCTCCATATGTTTTTAATGCCTATTCAGGACCTGTATTTTTATATGCACATATAGAATCCTACCTGTTACCACACGTTCATTCTTGTGTGGTGGCTGAATTGGCAGATACAAATTCTGACAAGGGATCACTCCTCCTAAACGCTGTTGGAATTGAAAATTCAACCTATGTGTGAGCTTCCTAGTTAAACAACATTATACATAAATCCATGTTCAGTAAAATGAATTTATTTGAATCTGTGCATGATATATATTTCTTGGTGATTTTCAATTGACATATAGTGCTACTTTTTAATGTCTGTGTATGTGTGTGTGTGTGTGTGTGTGTGTGTGTGTGTGTGTGTGTGTATATATATATATACACACACACACACACACGCACACACACACTCTCCAGATTATTCAAAATATGAAATATATGTGTCTTATTTTACACTTCCTAAATTTTTCATATTCATGAATGTGGATTTATAATAATCTTTTCACAAGATTATTCTGAGAAATATTCACATACCTTACTAGAGTCTGACAACTAATCCTAAGATGATGGAGAAAAATAATGCAAACAGAATAGAAATACAAGAAGTTCAGTGGAAGCATGGTGTATAGTTGGACTTGCCTTTTGCATGATAAACGCTAGGTGTTATAAATCTAGTAAATTTTCAATTGAAATAATTCTTCATGTGTTTTTAAAATTAACAAATATGTGAATTCCTGTATCCCTTTCTCTGTATCCTATTCATCACATGTATTTTTACATGCACTTATAGAATCCTACCTGGTATCACAGGTACATATTTGTGAGGTGGCTGACTTGGCCGATACAAATTCTGAAAAAAGATCACTCCTCTTAAACGCTGTTGGAAACGAAAATTCAACCTATGGTTGAGTCCCCTGGTAGAACAACAATATACATAAATCCATGTTCAGTAAAATATATGTTTTGTCATCTGTGAATAATATATATTTATTGATGAATTTTGATTGGCATATATATTACTAATTTTTAATGTCTCTGTGTGTGTTTTGTGTATATATAAATATGTGTATATATATACAAATACACACTCTCCAGATTTTTCAAACTATGAAATATATGTGTCTTATTTAAATTCCCTAAATTCATTCATGTTCATGGACTTGGATTTATAATCAACTTTTCACAAGATTATTCTCAGAAATATCCATCCACCTGAAAAACATATTTGTATCCTAGTACTGAACACTAAGTTGAATGAATGGTGCATACAAAAACTAATATTTCTACAGTAACTGACCCAGTTTAACATCAATGCAAGTTGACGTTCAATTTTATTCAACACTGGTACTTAATATTTCTTCATATAATGGACATCATAGGATATATATTTCATCCACAAATTCACAAATTTATGGGCATTTGTTTCACTTACAATCAATTCCTGCTTTTGAACACATGTATTTCTCCAGGTGTCTTGATTGGTCTTTTCATTAGACTTCTTTCCAAACACATTTTTTTCGATTTCCATAATCAATTTTGAAGCAAAACTCACACACACTTCATGATAAACTATAACCCTAATATTACCAATAGATATATAACTGGTTTGAATGAATGTATGTACATAAATATAAAATTTCCTGTATATTTTCAGATATCAATTCAATCCATTATTTAAAGTTGAAAACAGTGATACTATTTATTCACAGTATGGTTTAGTCATGCATTATCTCTATATTCATAGAAAAAGGGTGCACCTATTTGTACCCCCAATGCTAATTTATATGTCTTCAATATATTGCTCCTAGAAATGGTGGAAGAAATACTCATGTCATCTGATCTACATATATATTTTATCAGTGTAATATTCTGGACACAAAAAAAGCAAATGTCACACTTATGTTTGTACCAAATCCTAAAGAGAAAGTGTGCATGGATTACTAAAAACACCCATGTCCAGGTTGCCTAATGCTCTCAAATGTCTATCCTATTGGTGACTACATATTTGTTTCTTCCTAAGATTATATATTCAATCTCAAGTCTGTTGAATATGTCTAATCCTATCACTCACTATATACTTTGCCTGATTTCCTAATGTCTCTATTGATATCTGCTTTCCTACATATTTTTTCTAGTTCATCACTGTGACCGACTCTTCACATGTGCTGACATTTACATTCACTCTCTAACCAAAACTCTATTGCTAAAGAACTTTTGGTCCAAATCCTATACTCACTTTTCTATCTAAACCAACACTATCTTCCTAATCCTATCGACTATGCCTTTTTGACTGGATGTTCTCTTAGACATTCAATCAACCAAGGTACATGGTCCTTTGCCATTGTTTATCTATTTATTTGAGACATCTGTGCAGAACATAGTTCAAAGGTAAGTATCCCACTAAAGTGACCAATGCCCTTCTGGGCTTCAAATCTTACCTAGAATTCTGTTTTCATACTTATATTTCACCTCTATATTATTAAATATCACAGAATACCAATACCATTATTCATCCAGCAGAATGATTCCTAACCCTAATCAAACCTGTTATTAACCCTAATCATACACTGTTCCCTAATCTAACTTTACAAAAGAGCAGGCACAGAGTTGATCTTACAATACAGGAATATAGGGAATCTTTCACCTGCTGAGAAGCTCAAAGGTCCATGTAGATATGATCCCTGGAGAAGATGTAGGGAACTATGAAGGACCTGAGAAAGCGAAAGTCCTATTACATGGCAAAAAAAACCTGGTCAGGACGAAGGGATGTGTCTGAATCAGCCTCTATCTTTTTAATGTAGAGAAGATAAACCAAACCAGGCCTGTGTGGAGAGCAGTTCCAAGTGCCTATGGTTAATATAACATTCTAACTTGTGAAATTGTCACAGGAAATAGGGGCAGCCTCCATCTCAAAGGACCGTTTGAAGAAACTGTTAGGACAAAGTGGTTGCCAAGGCAGTGACCTCATTCAGTTTCTGAAGGAAGTGACCTTACCTAATTTCCTTGGTGATGGAACTCTCTGAACTTGGAATCCAGGAAGCCAAGCACCCAGAGGCAGGCCCAGTCTCAGTCCCAGTGGTCTCACTTGTTTAGACTTACCAAGGACAGAGTCCGTCTTTCTTGGTAAATACTGATGTGAGTATGGCCAAATGCCAGGAGAGCTCTGAAGAGCGGCCTTTCCTAAGAACGCAGGTAGTGGCTCACTGCTGGGCCCTGACAACTTCACAGAGTTGGCCAAGTAGACCAGATCTTAGACAGGACAGGGCATTTTGGGGGAACAAAAAATGGCCCACCAGTCAGAGGACTCTCTGGATAGTCACATACCTACTTGGGGGAAAGAGGTATCTTTGTGGGTATGGGTGTGAGTTTGTGGTTTTGTCTCATGTTCTAAGAATACGTAGGAAAGGCAGTTTGTTTGGTTTGGAATGGACTGTGTATAGTAAGTCCTTTGACAAGGCGAGTGTTTCTATGTCTGTGTATCCCACTGTGTCTGTGGTTGTAGATATTAGAAAAGAGAATGCATCAATGGATGTGTTATGTCTAGTAGAAAGCTTCTCAGCATTCATCCTCCCTAATTTATGAATGGACTGTGGCTTGCCTTATACATGTACAACACCTACAATCTTCCTAAGTTCCTGTATTCTTCCTGATTTTGGCCTCTCTCTAGAATAGGCTCATGATTTTGTTTCCAAGTTATGTACCACCTCCAAGCTCTGTGACATGGCTATGTACTGGATAGCTGAAGGGAATGGGAGCATATCAGAAAACTCAGATATCAGTGTGACTAGGAGAGTCTCAGTGGAGAAACCCTGCTTTGGGTCTTTTGCTTACCTATTTGTCCGTTGCCCTGAATGTCAGGAAGGTCTTTGCCTCAGGTCGCCCCTTTGTGAAGCCTGAAGAAAACAGTTTTCAGATGGAAATGAATGGGCATCACCTTGGGCTCTTTGCTTAATTGCTTTGGAATGGGATGAGTCTGAATCAGCCTCTTGGTTCTGTGTGAGGCTGTGGCTTAGATTCTCAGCACCTGTTGGGTCTAAAGAAAGATCCCATGTGTGCATCCAAAACGAAAATGGCCAAAAGAGCAGTCATTGTGCATGAAGTCTCTCACCTTCCTCTGTAATGTTCCTTCCTCCGTCAAGTGAGAATAGGGATTCCTTGGGTCTAATGAGTTCTTCAAAGCTCTGTAGACTCTAGCCCATTGGTGCTTGGGTTTTCTCATAACTCCAATTCACATAAAGAATCTAAACTCAACAGTCAGTAGGCCACAAATTGGAGAAGTGAAGCAGTATTAACAGCAGGCATATTTAATCACTCCTGGTTCACAGGAAGGGAGTCCGGGCCTTTAGGCAAATGAGGGGTAAGGGAGCTTCTTTTGGACACTGTCTTGGGCTGTGCCTCTCAAGTAAACCTCCAGCCAGAGGTTATTATGAGTGTCTTTATGGAAGAAGATGAGGGCTAAGTGGGAGTGTTTTGGTTTTAAATGTGATCACTTGTGTGGCGGTTGGAAGAGATGATTGGTTACACCTGGGCTTCAACTCTGGTGTGATTCCACTTAGAGACTGATTTCTGGAACTGACCTCAGAGAAGTATTGCAATGAATTGTGTTGGGATTTTAGGAGGCCTCGCATGAGAGTCGCCCTTGGAAAATGAGTCTTTGCCCAGGGTTGCTTTCCACAGAGCACTGGAAATCTCAGCCAGGATATCACATTATTTTATTCTGAAAGACTTGGCAACCATAGTTGAGAGTCAAAACAAACAAGGACCTCACATTGTAGACCTAAATGGGCCTGGCTTCATGTGAACTTTTGGCCACTCTTTGGGAAGCCTTGCCTGTGAGAGTTCTCCAGATCTTTCATTGAAATGAGCTTTCTCACCATTTAATGGTTCCTAAATGAATTGAAACCCACAGTGCCTCCAACTTCATCCTTGAAAAATGGTTAGATAAATACCATGAAATGCTTAAAATTCCCATGAGCAGGTGGCACTGGAGAACCTTTGGATGTCCTGTTTCTGATCATAAGTATACCTGAAGGTGCCTTGATTCACTGGGTTTCATGAAAATAATATAGAAAAGACATGCTAGTAAGTTGGAGGCTGCTGAGTAGTGGACCTAGAGAAATTGTGGGCAGGTGTGTGATAAAAAATCTGTGGTGTGGCCATGTGGATATGCCATTGGCTTCCAAATGGATTAAGACTGATTTGGTGCAGCCAGCAGACCCTTCTATGTAAAGGCATCTTGTGATATTTAGAAGTTTCAGGGCAATGTTCAGAATCAGGTTACTATGCTCAAAGAGGCAAGCTTGTGGGATAGAAGCCTGGTTGGTGCATTTTCCTGCAGACCCTGACCCACCAAACGTGACAGAACTCCCTCCAGCACTGTGTCCCAGTTGAACTCCTTGTTTCGTGAAGCAAATACCAAACTCCCAGTGCAGCAGCAAGAAACACCACGAAAGATGGAGTATGAACAAATGGGTTCACAGTGCACATGGGGAGACACTTAGCCCCCAGTGGCCACAGTTTACCTACAAAGAGAGGATTTAGCAATGCTTCCTCATGTTCATTTTAAAATAAGTAACCATGTCCTCCAGGTCCCATAGATGCAGGCCCAGCTTTGATGGTCTCACTACAATGGAAGCTAAAGCTCCTGAGAACAACATATATTACATGTGCCCAACCTCAGAGGGAGTTTCTTAAGAAGACTTTAGGCCAGCAGAGTTCCATGTTTGTGTGTGGTGAGCCGCTTCTGCAGATTATGGTCGCCATTGCAGGATGGTGCTGGCTCCACTGTGGTCTGTAACAAACAACTCCTTGTTTGGGAGAGTTGGTGCATGGTTTTTCAGCACCCTGTGAGAAAGTTCCACGTGGAAGCTTTGCATTGGGGCTTGGGATGCTTTATTAAGGCTGGAAGGGGCATCCAACAAGGAAGAAGAAGAAATATCAAGGGCCTGAATAAACTGCTGAAAGAAGATTCCTGAGTTGTGTCTTCCTTGCGGGCAAGGGGTCGCGACAAGTGGTGCTGAAAACCCGGGAACCAGAACTTTCAGCAGTCAGGGGTGGTGCACCGGTTAGTCCCAGGTAAGTGGGACCCGCGGTCAATGCGGAGGTTAGTCCCAGGTAAGTGGGACCCGCGGTCAAAGCGGGGATTAGTCCCAGGTAAGTGGGACCCGCTATCAAAGCGGCAGCTCCTCTGTAAAGCCAGAGAGAGCATTACATCTTATTGCAGCTGCACTGTGTACTTTCGCTCTTACTTTCACTTTTGTTTTTTGTGTGTCTTTTGTTGTGTCATGAGTGCCGTATCTTCAAGTCCGCTTCTCCTGGCCCTAGATAACCTGTTACGTTGCAAGGGCCTAGAAGTGAAACGTAGTACTTTACAGAGATTTTTACGGAAGACAGATATTGCTGCACCGTGGTTTGCGTTCTCGGGCAGCCTTACTCTACCTAGCTGGGATAAGTTAGGCACAGATCTTGACTTTGCTTCTGAGCAGGGCATATTAGAGGGTGGGGTGATACCCCTTTGGAAGATGATCCGTAGTTGCCTCGCAGATGGCAGATGTCAGGAAGCACTTACTAAAGGACAAGAAGTTTTTGAGCAACTACATGAGGAAAAGTCTGAAGGATCACATAGTGAAGTGGCAGAGAACATTGGGAGTAAGAGTAGTGAGAAGGCAAAAGAGCCTGAAACTAAAAATAGGAGAAGGCTCTACCCAGACTTGGCTGAATTAAAAACACCTGAGAACACAAGCGGCTCAGAGAGTTCTGAGGACCTTGATATATTGTTACAACAACTACGAAAGATAAAAGTGAAGAAAAAGAAAAAAGGGATACAGGGCACGCAGGCCTACTGTAAAAAGGGGACGGGATCCAATATCGGTCAACAACACTCTGAGGAGGAGGAGGTAGAATATCTCAAAGAAGATATGGTGCCGGTTGCCCCACCCCCGTATGTGGGGGGGAGCCAAAATTCCGGGAGATATTTTCATGCGCAAGTTTGGAGGACAGTTAATACAGATATGGGACTTGCCTACCCTGTATTTCAGGACAATAACAGGGGAAGATATCATGAGCCTTTAGACTTTAAGAAAATTAAAACCTTGGCGGAATCTTTCCGCACTTATGGCATGGATGCCGCTTTCACCCTTACTCAGGTGGAGGGACTTGCTAGATTTTTATGACTCCTTCAGATTGGGCTAGCCTTGTTCGGGCTTGTGTTTCTCCAGGTAAATATTTGGACTGGAGAGCCTTTCTGCTAGAGGGCGCTGTTGAGCAGGCCGCCCAAAACTATGCGGCGGGACACCCCCATTGGTACAAGGATATGCTTTTAGGACAAGGCAGATTTGCTAATCAACAGACAGGATTCCCTCCTTAGGCATATGATCAAATTAACAACATTTGCATTCGGGCATGGAAGCCACTTCCAAATAGAGGAGAGGTGTCTGGTTACTTGACTAAGATTCTGCAGGGCTCTACAGAACCCTTTTCAGATTTTGTAGCAAGGATGGTGGAGGCCGCTGGAAAGATTTTTGGGGACCCTAATAGGCACCTACAGGGGCGTAAGCATCCTGTGCTAGCTCATCAAAAGCTTAACAGGTTTGGTCTGGGTTTTTCCTAGGGGCCACTGGGGCTCAAATACCCATAACATGGCTCACCGAGGAGCCTGTTTGGGTGCCTCAGTGGCCTCTTCCCTCGGATAAACTGGCAGCAGCCCATGATCTAGTCAAAGAACAACTTGATTTGGGTCACATCCAACCTTCTACTTCTCCATGGAATACTCCCATATTTGTCATTAAAAAAAAATCAGGGAAGTGGCGCCTACTGCATGATCTACAAGCAGTTAATGCTCAGATGCAACTTCTGGGACCCATTCAAAGAGAGCTGCCTCTGCTCTCATCTGTTCCTCAAGGCTGGGATATAATTGTTATTGACATTAAAGACTGTTTCTTTTCCATTCCTTTGCATCCTAAAGATTCACAAGGTTTTGCTTTCACCCTTCCCTCGTGTAATCACGAGGAACCAGATCAAAGGTTTGAGTGGGTGGTGTTGGCACAGGGGATGGCTAACAGTCCCACGATGTGCCAAATGTATGTGGGGAAGGCACTCGCACCTCTCAGACGTAAGTATTCCTCCACCAAGATCATTCACTATATGGATGATGTGTTATTGGCCGCAAAATTAGAACAGACAGTTTATGAGGCTTATAAAGAACTCGAGATGCTGTTGGCTCAACATGGACTGCACATCGCACCTGAAAAGGTTCAAACAGGGGATTCTATCAGGTATTTGGGAGCGACAATTGGGTATGACAAATTAAAACCACAAAAAATTACCATCAGGACTCAAGATTTCCAAACTCTAAATGATTTTCAAAAATTGCTGGGAGACATTAATTGGATAAGAGAATATTTACATATTCCTAATATTGTGCTCCAGCCTTTGTATGCTACTCTTAAGGGTGATCCAGATCTTGCTTCCCCTCGTAGCCTCACTACTGAGGCTAGAGCGGCCCTTATAAAAGTAGAAAAAGCTATACAGCATGCCACTCTATGCAGGCTCCAGAGTGATAAACCTTTCCAGTTATGTGTGCTTGCCACTATGCGGCAGCCTATTGGAGTACTGTGGCAAGATGGGCCTTTACTATGGATCCACCCACATGTATCCCCAGGAAAATCCTTAGAATATTATCCTGATGCTGTTGCAGCTTTGGCACTTAAAGGGATTCAACAAAGCATTCAATTTTTCGGCCAATCACCTTCTTCTCTTATCATACCCTACACTAAAGCTCAACTTAATGTTTTATGTGCTACTCTAGACAACTGGGCTATTCTGTGTTGCTCGTTTCAAGGGGGTATTGATAATCACTACCCTTCTCATCCATTACTCCATTTTGTTAAAGAACATCCCATCATTTTCCCTAAGGTAACTTCATCCAGTCCAATTCCGGGGGCTGTTAACATTTTTACTGATGGTTCCAAGTCTGGAATGGGAGCTTATGTAATTAATGACTCTCCCCCTCTCCAGCATCAATTTGCTCCTGGAAATCCACAATGGATAGAACTACAAATTGTTATTGAAGTTTTTAAACAGTGTTCTTTTCCTTTTATTCTTATTTCGGACTCCAGGTATGTGGTACAAGCACTAAAAGTCCTGGAGGCCGTGGGAGCTATTAGTGATGCCCACAATGTGTCTGCTTACTTTACTCAGCTTCAACAGCTTATCTCTAACCGCACTGCTTCTTTTTATCCAATGCATATCAGGGCTCACACCTCTCTTCCTGGTACGTTATCCCAGGGTAATGCCTGTGCGTGCGGACTTAGCCACTAGAGGTCAATTGATATGCTTGGCTTCCTCCTTAGAGGGGGCTAAGTTGATTCACCAAATCTTCCATGTTAATGCATTAACGCTGCACAGGCATTTTTCCATTTCAAGAGCGGATGCTCGGCAGATAGTATTGCAATGTCCCCACTGTGTCACATTTCTTCATCCCCCTAATTATGGAGTAAACCCACGGGGATTAAAGCCATTGGTTGTTTGGCAAATGGATGTGACACATATACCTGACTTTGGTAACCTCAAGTATGTGCATGTTTCCATTGATACGTGCTCTGGAATTATCCATGCTTCTGCTTTATCAGGAGAAAAGGCACGTAATGTCATTACTCACTGATTAGAGGCATGGGCAGCATGGGGTGCACCTGCATCCCTTAAGACTGATAATGGACCTGCTTATACTGGCAGACAATTTACAGCTTTTTGTTCTACTATGGGAGTGCAACTTACTCATGGTTTGCCTTACAATCCTCAAGGACAAGGCATTGTTGAGTGTGCTCATCGCACCTTAAAGGAAACTTTACAAAAACAAAAAGGGGGAATAGGAGCTGAACACACTCCTAAAGAACGCCTGTCCTTAGCTCTCTTTACCATTAATTTTTCGAATTTGGATATTCATGGTGGCTTTGCGGCCGATAGACATGTGTCCCCTCAGCCCTCTGTGATTGGCTATGTTAAGTGGAAGGATGTTCTTACGGGCCAATGGAACGGCCCTGACCCCGTGCTGACATGGGCACGAGGATCTGTATGTGTTTTTCCCCAGGATCGTACGGAACCATTGTGGGTCCCTGAACGCTTGACAAGAAGAGTCTTGACAGCAACTGACCAGCAACAAGAGATACCACAAAAATTCTGTGATGAGGATCTTCATTCTGCTAAGTGCTCTGGCTCTGGTGCTGGTGCCGATGGCACAGGCGACACCAATGCGGTGGTGGGCAGTGGCACGGGCATGGCCAATGCCGATGCCGGTTCATGGTAATTCTAGTGTCCTCCCCACTCTTTTTTCTACCTCATGTGAGATGTCTGCTCCCTGTGCCTCTCCTAGAGGGGACATGGAGAGAATTTTTAATCAATCTCAAGTTAATCTAACAGGAGTTTTTTGTTTCAGACTTAAAAACGCTAATTGCATTAGCCTTAAGACCAAAAATTTGACTAACTGGGAGGACCCATTGTGGTCCAATCAGGTCTCAGGGAGCATTATCAGTGCTGTATTGAGCAAGGTAGCTTCGGGGAAGCAATCAGGCTCAGGAACCCCCGCAAACAGTAGCTCTGTATTAACATAACTACCTTGGCTATTATCTCCGAGGTACTAATCCCAGTGCCTCCTTCTTCTAGTAGTATTCATGATGCCACTCATTTCAAGGCCTCTCATTACTGTTCCCCTAATCTTGGTTTCCCCACAACATTTACGCCTTGTCAGGATCATTCTTGGGAGAAACATCAAGTTGCTAAAGGTTTCTCCCTTTCCCCCTCTCTTAAGAGGTATGTTTATAACTTTAACAATAGTGCCAGCTCCTCTACAGGAGTAGGTTGGTCCTGGTTTCAATGGCTGATTTCCAATGAAAAGGGGGCTTCAGCCGATATTTCTGCATTGGCTCAGTTGGTAGGAGCCAAAAGATGGCTGACTAATGTTTCTGGTACTGTTAGGGAAAGTGAACGAGGTAATAGACTTACATCTGTTTCATTCAACTCTCTGTTGTATAATGCCACAATGCCTCCTGCAATGGTCTGTGTCCAATCCCCCTTCTTATTCCTTTTGGCTAAGGCCACCTTGTTGGGGATGCTGGATTGTTCTCATACTACCAGTCTCTTATCTGAGTGTTGGAATGGTTCCTGGACTGTAGCAGTGGTTATGAAAATTCCAACTTTTGTCCCAATCCCGGTCACTGCAGATCATGATAAATTCCCTATTGTTGAGCTACTTAGAGTCCACAGAGATTTTGGAATCACAGCGGCTATAGTGACAGCCGTGGCGGTATTTGCTGCTGCAGCGGTTACGGCCGGAGTGGCTATGGCCAATCAAGTACAAACTGCTGCCACCATTAATCAAGTTGTCCAACAAACTTCCACCATACTTGAATCCCAAAATACAATTAATCAACATATTTTGTCAGGGATTTTAGCTGCCAACCAAACAATAGATTTACTCCAAGCTCAGGTAGAAGAATTGGCTGACTTAGTGCTTTTGGGTTGTGTTGACCAACGTGCACATTTATGCATAACCTCTGTCAGATTTAATGATTCCAGGAATGTTTCCCGCATCATTGGCGAATATTTGGCTGGAAATTGGTCCATGGAAGCAGAAGACATGATCCACTCTCAACTAACCCAGATAGGTGTCTTGAATAACACCCGTGTTGATCCCGTAACTTTGGGTCAATTCACCGATTGGATATCTTCTGCTTTTTCCTTTTTTAAACAGTGGGTGGGGGTAGGCATTTTTGGTGCAATGTGTTGCTTCGGTATGTTTCTCTGTTTGTGGTTTCTCTGTTGCCTCAAGGCCTGCAATGCTCACGATAAGGCTATGATCATCCAAGCTCTTGCAGCTTTAGAAAATGGCAATTCACCTCAAGTCTGGCTTGCGCATCTTAAACAGTAAATCTTTGACATGGTCGTTGCACCCCAAGTTATTATAACATTGCACTGGGATCGGCATTTCTTTCCTCGTTATTCTCTTAGTGTTGGAAAGCCCTTGCACTCTGCCAGTCTTGCTGCCATTGCACACAGGTGGGTTTCCACACTAAAGCTTCTCTATCGCCTTAAAGTCCGTGCCTTTCTTTCAGGGTGCTGTCAACTCGTTTGTCGTTGTGTACAGCCACAGTTCAGCCTCAGCTGTCCCCCTTCGTCCACCTTCGTCATGATACAGGATGCGAGGCAAGGCACTGCACTTGAGTGATCCTTGAAGTGGACCTCAAGGAGAGCATGTCCTATTGCATGCGGGTTTGATGTCCACGCCCCGCCCCACGAAAAAGGCGTCCGCTGATATGGCTTCAGATCTGGGGAAGGACCCTCCTTAGGACTGAGCCATACTATGCAGCCACTTCTGCACAGTGGGATAGGACCTCTACTCTCGCCTGTATTGTTTTCAGAAAACAGAAAGGGGGAACTGTGGTGAGCCACTTCTGCAGATTATGGTCGCCATTGCAGGATGGCGCTGGCTCCACTGTGGTCTGTAACAAACAACTCCTTGTTTGGGAGAGTTGGTGCATGGTTTTTCAGCACCCTGTGAGAAAGTTCCACGTGGCAGCTTTGCATTGGGGCTTGGGATGCTTTATTAAGGCTGGGAGGGGCATCCAACAAGGAAGAAGAAGAAATATCAAGGGCCTGAATAAACTGCTGAAAGAAGATTCCTGAGTTGCTTCTTCCTTGTGGGCAAGGGGTCTCGACATTTGTGGAGTGTTTACATTGTCCCTTACTTTTGGAAACTCCTCTACCACCCCCAAAATTGTGAAAATTGAGCAGTTTTCATTGCAGATATATATTCACAGATTTTTCTAACTCTTCTCCTCTAACTGTGTCATACTTGGGGCGAAGGTAATGTCACAGCATTGTTCTGGATGAGATTGAAAAGATTTTTGTGTAGCAAATATTTGCATACACATTGGATCCATTTTTCAATTTTCCATTTGAAATACTGAATACATGACACTATCCCATACCCTACTAGCCTTTGACTATTCATCCTAATATGATGGAGAAAAATAACCTAAACAGAATACAAATACAAGCAGTTTAGAGGAGGCATGGTATATAGTTGAACTTTCCTTTTGCATGATAAACGGTAGGTGTTATAAATCTAGTCAATTTTTAATTAAAATAGTTCTCTATGTGTTTTTAAAATTAACTACTATGTGAATTCCTCTCTCCCTTTCTCTGTAGCCTATTCATCATCACATGTATTTTTATATGCACTTATAAAATCCTACCTGGTATTATAGGTACATTTTTGTGAGATTGCTGACTTGGCAGGTACAAATTGTGAGAAGAGATCACTCCTCCTAAACGCTGTTGGAACTGAAAATTCCACCTATAGGGGAGCTTCCTAGTAGAACAACATTATACATAAACTCATGTTCAGTAAAATAAATATTTTTACATATGTGGATGATATATATTTAAAGATGAATTTCGATTGGCATATATATTAGTACTTTTTAATGTCTGTGTGTGTGTTTTGTGTATATATGTATATATATATATATATATATATATATATATATATATATATATACACTCTCCAGATTTTTCAAACTATGAAATATATGTGTCTTATTTAAATTCCCTAAATTCATTCATGTTCATGGACTTAGATTTATAATCAACTTTTCACAATATTATTCTTAGAAATATTCATCCACCTTAAATACATATTTGTTTACTAGTAGTGAAAACTAACTTCAGTGAATGGTGTATACAAATCCTAATAATTCTACAGTAATTGACCCAGTCAAACATCAATGCAAGTATATTCCTATGGGACATGATATGTAATTTGATGTTTATTTTTATTCAACATTGGTACATTATTATTTCTTCAGCTTTTGCACATCATAGGATATATATTTCATCCACAAGTGAGCAAATTTATAGGCATTTGTTTCAACTTTAATCACTTCCTGCTTCAGAACACATGTATTGTCAGGGTTTCTTGACTGGATTTTTCATGAGACTTCTTTCCAAACACATTATTTTCGATTTCCAAAATCACTTTAGATGCAAAACTCACACACTCTTCATGATAAACCAAAACACTAATATTACCATTAGATGAATAACTGGTTGGAATGAATGATTGTATATCCATATAAGATTTCCTGTAATTTTTCAGATATCAATTCAAACCATTATTTAAAGTTGGAACAAGTTATATTATTTATTCACAGTATGGTCTATTCATGCTTTATCTCTATATTCATAAACACAGGGTACACCTATTTTTACCCCCAATACTAATTTATACGTCTTCAATATATTGCTCCCAGAAATGGTGGAAGAAATACTTATGTCACCTGATTTATGTATACATTTTATCACAGTAATATTCTGGACAAAAATTGTAAAGGTCACACTTATGATTCTACCAAAGCCTAAATGGAAAGTGAACATAGATTACTAAAAACATCTATTTCAAGGTTTCCTAATGCTCTCAAATGTCAATCCTATTAGTAACTACGTATTTCTTTCTTTCTAAGATTATATATTCAAACTCAACCCTGTTGAAAATGTCTAATCCTCTCACTCACTTTATACATTGCCTGATTTAGTAATGTCTCTATTGATATCTGCTTTTCTACATATTTTCCCCAGTTCATGATAGTGACTGACTCTTCATATGTGCTGACATATACATTCGCTCTCTAACTAAATCCCTATTGCTAAAGAACTTTTGGTCCAAATCATATACTCACTCTTCTTCCTAAACCTACCGACTATCTTTCAAATCCTAATGACTATCCTTTTTTGAGTGGATGTTCTCTTCTACATTCAATCTTCCAAGGTACAAGGTCCTGTGCCATTGTATATCAAATTTTCTGAGACATCTGTGCAGAACATAATTCAAAGCTAAGTATCCCAATCAAGGGCCCAACGCCCTTGTGGGTTTTAAATCATACCTAGATTTCTGTTTTCATAATTATATTTCACCTCTACATTCTTGTAAATATCGCAGGTTCCCAATACAATTATTCATGGAGCAGAATGATTTCTAACCCAAATCAAACCTGTTATTAACCCTAAACATACACTGTTCCCTCAATCTCATTTTACAGAAGAGCAGGGACAGAGTTGTTCTTACAATACAGGAAAGTAGGGGACATTCAACCTGCTGAGAACCTCAAAGGTCCATGCAGAAATGATACCTGGAGAAGTTGTAGGCAGGTATGAAGGACCTAAGAGAGCAAAGGCCAATTTGCATGGCAAACAACCTGGTCAGGATGAAAGGATGTTTCTGAATCAGGCTCTCTCTTCTTATTGTGGAGAAGATGGACCAAACCAGGCCTGTGTGGAGAGCTGTTCCCGGGTGCCTATGATTGATATACCATTCTAACTTGTGAAAGTGTTAGAGAAAGTAGGGACAGCCACCATCTCACTGGACCTTTGGAAGCAATTGTTAGGACAAAGGGGTTGCCAAGGCAGTGACCTCATTCAGTTCCAAAGAAAGTGATGTACCTCATTTTCTTGGTGATGGAACTCTCTGAACTTGGTATCCAAGAAGCCAGGCACCCAGATGCATTCCCAGTCCCAGTCCCAGTGGGCTCACTTGTGTGGATTTACCAAGGACAGTTAGTCTTTCTTGGTACCTACTGATGTGAGGATGGCAAAATGCCAGGAGAGCTCTTAAGAGGGACCTTTCCTGATAAAGCAGGTAGTGGCTCACCACTTTTTCCTGACAACTTCACAGTGTTGGCCAAGGAAACAAGAGAGGGTACAGGCCATTTCGGGGGAACATAGTATGGCCCACCAGTCAGAGGACACACCGGATAGTCAAAGACTTACTTGGGGGAAGGAGGTGCCTTTGTGAGTGTGGGTTTGTTGTTTTCTCTCATGTTCTGAGAATAGGTAGGAAAGGCGTTTTTTTTTGTTTGTTTGTTTGTTTGTTTGTTTGTTTGGAGTGAACTGTTTCTAGTAAGTCGTTTGACAAGGTGAGTGTTTCTATGTCTGTGTATCCCACTGTGTCCGTGGTTGTAGACACGAGAAAAGACAATGCAACAATGGATGTGTCCTGTCTACTAGAAAACTTCCCAGAATTCATCCTGTATAACTTATGAATGGAGTGTGGCTTTCCTTATGGATGGGCAAAACCTACTACCTTCCTAAGTCCCATTTTTTCTTCCTGAATTCTGGCCACTCTCCAGAATAGGATCATGGATTTGTTTCCAAGATAGGTGCCAACTCCAACGTCTGTGACATGGCCTTGTACTGGATAGCTGAATGGAATGGCCAGTATCTCAGAAAACTCAGATATCAGTGTGACCAGGAAACTCTCAGTGGAGAAACCCTGCTTTGGGTCATTTGCTAACCTATTGTTCTGTTGCCCTGAATTTCAGGAACGTCTTTGCCTCAGGCCACCCCTTTATGAACCCTGAAGAAAACAGTTTTCAAATGTAAATGAATGGGCATCACCTTGGATTCTTTGCTTAATTTCTTTGGAATAGGATGTGTCTGAATCAGCCTCTTGGCCCTGTGTGAGGCTGTGGCTTATATTCTCAGCACCTGATGGATCTAAAGAAAGATTCCATGTGTGCATCCAAAACCAAAATGGCAAAATGTTCAGTCATTGTGAATGAATTCTATTGCCTTCCTCTGTTAGGTTCCTGAAATCCATCAAGTGAGAATAGGGATCCTTTGGGTCAAATGAGTTCCTCAAATCTCTGCAGAAGGGCTTGTCTTTTCTCCTGATTCCAATTCACATAAAGAATCTAAACCCCACAGTCAGAAGGCCTCAAATTGGAGAAGCAGAGCAGTATTAAGGGCAGGAATATTTGATCACTCCGGTTTCACAGGAAGGGTTTCCAGCCCACCCTGACTTTAGCCAAATGAGGGACATGGAGCTTATTTTGGACACTCTTTGGAATGTGCCCCTCATGGAAAGCTCCAACCAGAGGTTATGATGAGTGTCTACATGGAAGAAGATGGAAGCCATGTGGGAGTGTTTTGGTTTTAATTGTGGTCATTTGTTTGGCGGTGTGGAGAGATGACTGGGTCAACCTGGGCTTGAACTCTGGTGTGATTCCCCTTAGAGACTGCGTTCTGGAACTGACTCAGAGAAGTATTGTCATAAATTGTGTTGGGATTTTATGAGGCCACGCATGAGAGTCGCCCTTGGAAACAGAGAGCTTGGCCCAGGGTGGCTTTCCTCAGAGTACTGGGAATCTCAGCCAGGATATCACAGGATTTTATTCTTTAATACTTGGCAGCAATAGTTGAGAGTCAAAACACACATGGAACTCATATTGGAGAACTCAATGGGCCTGGCTTCATGTGACCTTTTGTCCACTCTTTTGGAAGCCTTGCCTGTGAGAGTTCTCCAGAGCTTTCTTTGAAATGAACTTCCTCAACTTTTAATGGTTCCTGAATGAATTGAAACCCACAGTGCCTCCAACTTCATCCTTGAAAAATGGCTACATAAATACCATGAAATTTTTGAAATTCCCATGACCTGGTTGCACTGGAGAACCTTTGGATGTTCTGTTGCTGATCATGAGTGTACCAGACCGTGCCTTGTTTGACTGGGTTTCATGAAAATGGTGTAGAACAGAGATGCCAGTATATTGAAGCCTGCAGAGTAGTGGGCCAAGAGCTGTGGTGTGCAGGTGTGTGAAAAAATATCTGTGGTTGAGACATGTGGATCTCCCATTGACTTCCAAATAGCTTGTGGCTAACATGGTGCAGCCAGCAGGCTCTTTCTTGTAAAGGCATCTTTTTATATGGAGAGGTTTCAGGGCAATCTTCAGAATAGGGTTGCTATGGTCAAGGAGAAAGCTATGTGGGATAGAAGCCTGTTTGGTGCATTCTCCTGCAGACCCTGACAAACCACATGTGACATAACTCCCTCCAACACTGTGTCCCAGATGAACTGCTTGTATTTCATGAAGCAAATACCAAACTCCCAGTGCAGGAGCAAGAAACACCATGGAAAGTGGAGGATGACCAAATGGCTTCACAGTCCACACGGGGAGACACTTACCCACAGTGGCCACAGTTTACATACAAATGGAGAATTCGGCACTGCTGTCTCATGTTCATTGGACATAGATGCAGGGTCAGCTTTGATGTTCTCACTACAAAGGAACATAGTTTCTGACAAGCTCCTGAGAACAACAAATATTTCAAGTGTCCAACCACAGAGGCAGTTTCTCAAGAAGTATTATTCCGGCAGAGCTCCATGTACGTGGAGTGTTTACCCTGTCCCTTAGTTTTGGAAATTCCTCTACCACCTCCAAGGTTGTGAACTCCTGATTATTTTCCATTGCAGATATGTATTCACATATTTTCTAACTATTTTCCTCTAATTGTGTCTTACTTGGGGTGAAGGTAATGTAAAGGCATTTTTCTGGATGAGAGTAGGAAGATTTTTGTGTAGCACATATTTGCATACACATTGGATACATTTTCCTATTTTCCATTCGACATACTGAATCCCTGACAATAACCCATACCCAACTAGACTCTTACTGATAATCCTAATATGATGGAGAAAAATAACCCAAACAGAATAGAAATACAAGCAGTTCAGTGGATGTATCACATATATTTGGACTTGCCTTTTGCATAACAAATTGTAGGTGTTACAAATCTTGTCAATTTAAATGATATAGTTCTCCATGAGTTTTTAAAGTTAACAACTATGTGAATTTCTGTCTCCCTTTTTCTGTAGCCTATTCAGCACATGTATTTTTATATGCACATATAGAATCCTACCTGGTATCACAAGTACATTATTGTGAGTGCATGCATTGGCAGATACAAATTGTGAGAAGAGATCAGCCCTCCTAAACACTTTTGGAATTTAAAATTCAACCTATGGGTGGCCTTCCTAGTGGAATATTATACATAAATCCATTTTCATTAAAATATAAATTTTTCCATCTCTGGAGGATATATATTTCATGATGAATTTCGATTGGCATATATATTGCTACATTTTAATATCTCTATGTGTGTGTTTTGTATATATATATATATATATATATATATATATATATATATATATATATACTGTCCAGATTTTTCAAAATATGAAATATATGTGTCTTATATACACTCCCTGAATTCATTCATGTTCATGTATGTGGATTTATAATCAACTTTTCACAAGATTTTTCTCAGAAATATTCATCCACGTGAAATACATGTTTGTTTCCTAGTACAACAAACTCACTACAGTGAATGGTGGTTACAGATCCTAATATTGCTACACTAACTGACTCAGTTTAACATCAATGCAAGTAGATTCCTATGGGACATGGTGTGTATTTTGAGGTTCATTTTCATTCAACACTGGTATATTACTATTTCTTAAGTTTTTGAACATCATAATATATATATTTCATCCACAAGTTCACAAATTTATAGGCATTTGTTTCAGTTTCCATTATTTCCTGCTTCAGAACACATGATTTCCTCCAGGTTTCTTGACTGGCCTTTTCATGAAACTTCTTTCCAAACACATTATTTTCGATTTTCATAATCAATTTTAAAGCAAACCTCACACACTCTTCATGATAAAGCATAACCCTAAATTACCATTAGATGTATAACTGGTTGTAATGAATGGATGTATATCAATATAAAATTTCCTGTATATTTTCAGATATCAATTCAATCCATTATTTAAAGTTGGAGCCAGTTATATTATTTATTCACAGTATGGTCTATTCATGCATTTTCTCTATATTCAGAGACACAGGGCACACCTATTTTTACTCCCAAAATTAATTTATATGTCTTCAAAAACTTGTTTGCAGAAATGGTGGAAGAAATACTCATGTTCCCTGATGTACATATACATTTTATCACAGTAATATTCTGGACACAAAATGCAAAGTCACATTTATGATTGTACCAAATCCTAAATGGAAAGTGAGCATGGATTACAAAAATCATCCATCTCCAGGTTGCCTAATGCTCTCAATTGTAAATCCTATTTGTGACTATATATTTGTTTCCTCCTAAGATTATATACTCAACCTCAAGCCTGTTGAAAATGTCTAATCCAATCACTCACTTTATTCTTTTCCTGATTTCCTAATATCTCTGTTGATATCTACTTTCCTACATATTTTCCCCAGTTCATCTTTGTGACTGACTCTTCACATGTTCTGACATTTACATTCACTCTCTACTCGAAACCCTCTTGCGAAAGAACTTATGGTCCAAATCATTTACTCACTCTTCTTCCTAAACCTACCGAAGATCATCCTAATCCTACTGACTATCTTTTTTTGACTGGATGTTCTCTTCTACATTCAATTATCCAAGGTACAAGGTCCTATGCCATTGTATATGGATTTATCTGAGATAACTGTGCGGAACATAATTCAAAGATAAGTATCCAACTCAAGGGCCCAATTTGCCCTTCAGGGCTTCAAATCTTACTTAGATTTCTGTTTTCATAATTATATTTCCCCTTTCTTGTAAATATCACAGGTTTCAAGTACCATTATTCATCCCACAGAATGATTCCTAACTCAAATTGAACATGCTATTAACCCTAAACATACACTGTTCCCTCAATCTAACTTTACAGAAGAGGAGGATCAGAGTTGGTCTTACAAAAGAGGAATGTAGGGGATCTTCCACCTGCTGAGAACCTCAAAGGTCCATGCAGAAATAATCCCTGGAGAAGTTGTAGGCAGCCATGAAGAACCTGAGAGAGCACAAGTCATCTTCCATGGCAAACATCCTGGTCAGGATGAAGGTTTGTGTCTGAATCAGCCTTTCTCTTCTTAATGTAGAGAAGATGGACCAAACCAGGCCTGTGTGGAGAGATGTTCCTGGGTGCCTATGGTTGATATACCATCCTAACTTGTGAAAGTGTCACAGGAAGTAGCGGTAGCCTCCATCTATTGGGACCGTTGAATGGAACTGTTAGGACAAAGTGGTCGCCAAGGTAGTGACCTCAGTCTGTTCCTGAATGAAGTGACCTACCTCACTTTTTTGGTGATGGAACTATCTGAACTTGGGATCCAGGAATCCAGGCACCCAGAGCGAGTCCCAGTCCCAGTTCCAGTGGGCTCAGTTTTTTGAAATAACCAAGGACAGTGTCAGTCTTCCTTGGTACCTACTTATGTGAGGATTGCCAAATGCCAGCAGCGCTCTGAAGAGTGTACTTTTTCAGAAAGCATGTAGTTGTTCATCGCTTGCTCCTCACAACTCCTCAGAGTTGGCCAAGGAGACCAGATCTGAGACAGGACAAGCCATTTCGGGAAAACATAGTAGGGCCCACGAGTCATTGGACACTCCTGATGGTCACAGACCTATTTGTGAAAACGAGGTGCCTTTGTGGGTGTGGGTGTGAGTTTGTGATTTTGTCTCATGTTCTGAGAATAGGTAGGAAAGGTGGTTTGTTTGGTTTGGAGTTGACTGTGTCTGGTAAGTCCTTTGAGGAGCCGAGTGTTTCTATGTCTGTCCATCTCTCTGTGACCTTGGTTGTAGATATTAGAAAAGAGAATGCATCAATGAATGTGTCCTGTGTAGTAGAAATCTTCCCAGAATTCATCCTACCCAATTTATGAAAGGAATTCAGCTTGCCTTATGGATGGGCAATGCCTACTATCTTCCTAAGTTTCTCTTTTCTTCCTGAATTTTGCCACTTTCCAGAATAGGATCATGGTTTTGTGTCCAAATTATTTACCACCTCCAATCTCTGTGACATAGCCATGTACTGGATAGCTGAAGGGAATTGGAGCATCTCAGCAAACCCAGATATCAATGTGACCAGGAAAGTCTCAGTGGGGAAACCCTGATTTGGGCCTACTGCTTACCTATTCTTCTGTTGCCCTTAATGTCAGGAAGGCCTTTGCCTCTGGCCACACCTTTGTGAAGCCTGAACAAAACAGTTTTCAAATGGAAATGAATGGACATCACCTGTGGCTCTTTGCTTAATTGCTTAGGAAAGGGATGTGTCTGAATCAGCCACTTGGCCCTGTGTGAGGCTTTGGCTTAGATTCTCAGCACCTGATGGATCTAAAGAAAGATCCCATGTTTGCATCCATAACCAAAATGGCAAAAAGTGCAGTAATTGTGGATGAAGTCTCTCGCCTTCCTCTGTAAGGTTCCTGACCTCCATCAAGTGAGAATAGGGATCCTTTGGGTCAAATGAGCTCTTCTAATCCCTGCAGAGTCTAGCCCATAGTTGCTTGTGTTGTCTCATGACTCCAAATCACATACATAATCAATACATGACAGTGAGTAGGCCTCAAATTGGAGAAGCACAGCAGTATTTAGGGCAGGCCTATTTGATCACTCCTGTTTCACAGGAAGTGTTTCCAGGCCACCCAGACTTTAGGCAAATGAGGGGCAAGGAAGTCTATTTTGGACACTGTCTTGTGCTGCACCCCTCATGGAAACATACAGCCAGAGGTTATGATGAATGTCTATATGGATAAAGATGATGGTCATGTGGGAGTGTTTTGGTTTAAATTGTGGTCATTTGAGTCGCAGTTGGAAGAGATGACTGGGTCCACCTGCTCTTGAACTCTGGTGTGATTTCCCTTAGAGACTGAGTTCTGGAACTAACCTCAGAGAAGTATTGCCATGAATTGTGTTGGCATTTAAGGAGGCCATGCATGAGAGTCACCCTTGGAACCTGAGATCTAGTCCCAGGTGGCTTTCCAGAGAGCACTGGAAATCTCAGCCGGAATATCACATGATTTTATTCTGAAAAACTTGGCAGCCATAGTTGAGAGTCAAAACACACATGGAACTCACATTGTAGACCTCAAAAGCGCTGGCTTCATGTGACCTTTTGGACACTCTTTGGGAAACCTTGCCTGTTATCATTCTCCAGAGCTTTCATTGAAATGAGCTTCCTCACCATTTAATGGTCCCTGAATGAATTGAAACCCACAGTGCCTCCAACTTCATCCATGAAAAATGGCTAGATAAATAAAATAAAATTTTTGAAATTCCCATGACCAGGTGGCACTGGAGAACCTTTGGATGTCCTGTTGCTGATCAAGAGTGTACCAGACAATTCCTTGATTGACTGGGTTTCATGAAAATGGTGTAGAACAGAGATGCCATTAAGTTAGAGCCTGCAGAGTAGTGGGCCTAGAAAGTGGTGTGCAGTTGTGTGATAATACATTTGTGTTGTGGCCATGTAGATCTGCCATTGGCTTCCAAATTGCTTGTGACTGACATGGTGCAGGCAGGAGACCCGTATATGTAAAAGCATGTTTTTATATGGAGAGGTTTCAGGGCAATGTTAAGAATCAAGTTTCTATGCACAAGTTGGCAAGCTATGTGGAAAGAAGCCAGGTTGGTGCATTCTCCTGCAGACCCTGACCCACCGCAAGTGACAGAACTCCGTCTAGCACTGTGCCACTGTTGAACTTCTTGTATTTTGTGAAGGAAATACCAAACTCCCAGTGCAGCAGCAAAAAACACCACGAAAAGTGGAGGATGACCAAATGGTTCCACAGTCCCCACAGAGAGACACTTAGACCCATGTGGCCACTGTTTACCTACAAAGAGTGAATTCAGAACTGCTGCCTCAAGTTTACTGGAAAATAAGAAACCATATCCTTCAGGTCACATAGATGTAGACCCAGCTTTGATGGTCCCACTACAAAGAAAGCTAAAGCTCCTAAAAATAACATATATTTCAAGTGCCCAACCTCAGAGGAAGTTTCTCAAGATGTCTTTAGGCTAGCAGACCTCCATGTTTGAGGAGTATTTACCATGTCCCTTACTTTTGGAAACTCCTCTACCACCTCCAAGGTTGTGAACTCCCGAGAATTTTCCATTCCAGATATGTATTCACAGATTTTCTAACACCACTGTTCTAACTGTGACTTACTTCAGACGAAGGGAATGTCAAAGCTTTGTTCTGGATGAGAGTGGGATGATTTTTGTGTAGCACATATTTGCATACACATTGGATTCATTATCGTATTTTCCATTTGAAATATTGAATCCCAGACAGTAACCCATAACAAACTAGACTCTGACTACTAATCCTAATATGATGCAGTAAAATAACCCAAACAGAATAGAAATGCAAGCAGTTCAGTGGAGGCATGGTGTAGAGTTGGACTTGCCTTTTGCATAAAAAAGGGTAGGTGTTATAAATATAGTCAATTTTCTGTTGAAATAGTTCTCCATGTGTTTTTAATGTTAACAAATATGTGAATTCCTGTCTCCCTCTCTCTGTAGCCTATTCAGCACATGCATTTTTATATACACATATAGAATACTACCTGGTATCACACGTACATTTTTGTGAGGTGGCTGACGTGGCAGATACAAATTGTGAGAAGAGATCACTCCTCCTAAATGCTGTTGGAACTGAAAATTCAATGTATGGGTAAACTTGCTAGTTCAACAACATTATGCATAAATCTATCTTCAATAAAATGAATATTTTTGGATCTGTGGATGATATATATTTCATGGTGAATTTCGATTGATATATATATATTACTATTTTTAATGTCTCAGTGTGTGTGTGTGTGTGTGTGTGTGTGTGTATACACACACACTCTCCAGATTTTTCAAAATATGAAATGTATGAGTCTTATTATACACTCCCTAAATTAATTAATATTCATATATGTGGATTTATAATCAACTTTTCACAAGATTATTCTCAGAGATATTCATCCACCTGAAATACATATTTCTTTCCTAGTACTGAAAACTAACTTGAGTGAATGGTGCATACAAATCCTAATATTTCTACAGTAACTGACCCAGTTTAACATCAATTCAAGTAGATTCCTATGGGACATGATGTGTATTTAACATTAATTTTTGTCAACACTGGTACATTACTATTTCTTCAATTAATGCACATCATAGGATATATATTTTATCTACAAGTTAGCAAATATTTAGGCATTTGTTTCACTTTCAATCACTTCCTGCTTCAGAACACATGTACACTTCCGGGTTTCTTGACTGGTCTTTTCATGAGACTTCTTTCCAAACACATTATTTTCAATTTCCATAATCACTTTTGAAGCAATACTCACACACTCTTCATGAGAATCCATAACCCTAATATTACAATTAGATATATAACGGGTAGGATTAAATGTATTATATCAATATAAGATTTTCTATATATTTTCAGATATCAATTCAATCCATTATTTAAAGTTGGAACCAGTTATATTATTTATTCACAGTATTGTCTATTCATGCATTATCTCTATATTCATAGACACATGGTTCACCTATTTCTATCCCCAATACTAATTCATACATCTTCATTATATTGCTCCCAGAAATGGTGGAAGAAATACTCCTGTCACCTGATCTACATATACATTTTATTACAGTAATATTCTGGACACACAAAGGAAAGTTCACACTTATGATTGTACCAATGTAAAGGTCGGCCGAGCATTGGAGGAAGAAACCAGGAAGAGACTGTCTCATGAAACAGCAAAGGGCTTTTTGGGGGTCCAGCATGCTGGGGCTCAGAGCTCACTTGAATAGAGAAGAGAGCCCTGAGAACATCTTAAGCAGAGCTTATGTACTTTACTTGGTGAGGGCAGGGAGGGAAATTTATTGATTGGTCAGGTCGAGTGAGTGGTTTGCGTGCCCATGGGAGAGGGAGTACATTCTGCAGTTTGGCAGTTGGGGACAGCACATTCTGGGAACAAGATTAGCAAACAGTTCTCAAGATTTCAACAGTGTTTTGTTAAGCATACAGAAAAACAGGTATTACAAGTACCTATTTTATTAACCTTTCATTCCCCACTTCTCATTCTGGTTACTTTTAATCATAAAAGTGATCATTGGGGGGTCTCTGATTTTATGTCTCCTAGTGAGGTATATTGTTGTCTGATTACCATAAGTTTAACTTATCCAATTTGAGCTTGTAGAAAAGAAACTACACGGTTGAGCAAACAGGTTCCTACAATTAGCATTAATATGAGGATTGTTAATGGACTGGCCAGGGTTGATAAAAGCGTGGGTAACCAGGGGCACTATGTGAACAAAGACACAAACCAACCTTTATGTGCCCCTCTCCTTTGTTGATGCTCTTCAAGGCATCTTTTTAACTTACTCATAAATTTTTTTACAACTCCAGTATGGTCGGCATAAAAACAACATTCTTCCCTCAATTCAGCACAAAGGCCCTCTTCTCTCATGAAGAGGAGGTCCAACCCTCGCCTGTTCTGTAAAACAAATTCAGAGAGAGAGGTTTAAGAGAATGGTCTGAGAATGAGAAAGGAGAGATGTAAAAGAATAATGGGAAAGGGGTTTGGGATTTTCCAGGCAACAAAATGTTGAGCAGTAGAACACGTAGAGCAGAGGAGAAGACAGGAGTGAGTATCCCAAAAAGCCTGTGAGCGATGTTAAATTTTTAGTAACCTGTTTTCACTGATGACAAAAAAAAAACTTTAAAGGCCATTTTCATTACATCTTGGATAGGGTGCTGAGGGCTCTCCTTAGCTTTTTGAGCTTTGGTTTAGTTGGTAAGAGGACTTGGTGGGACCTGGTGAGGGCACTGACAGGAGAAGAGAGGAGTGAGTGGGTGGATGGGTACCTTAGTACTTGTTACCTCAGCAAGGGGGCAATGGTCTAAGAGCCGGCAGAGGCTTCGGTTTTTGATCTAGTAATTGGAGGGGAGAAATCAGGTTGCTTATGTGGGAGTGACAGCAGAGAGTCTGGAGCAGAAAGCAGAGGGTGAGGATCTATTAGAGAAGCATAGTTCAGGATGTGAGTGAAGGAGGGAAAAGGCCTCCACATAGGGGAATTTCCTTCCACCATTTGAGCACTTGCCAAAGTCAAAAAGGTCATGCAGAATTTGAGCATCTAGAGACCCCTCTGGGGGCCATCGGTTTTGGTTGTCTAATTGGTAATATGCCCAATGCTGAGTACTGAATTTGATGAGGAGTTTGGGTTCCACCAGGCAGCCCCTGTATGCTTACATCCCATGACTTACAGAAGAAGTCGGCTTTTCCCCCACACAGCCCTGGCTGTTTGTGGGTTTGATAGTCCGCTGAGCAAACATAGTAATCTGGGCTAGCCAACCTGTATCTGGCTCACGTGTCCCTACATCCATAATGTTTGTTTCCATTACGTATGGCACGGAAAAGATTTAATGGAATTTTAGTGGGATCCCCTTCATCAGGGATATCCCAATAGGAAAGACCTATAGCCAGCTGACAAATGTCTGGGTAGAGAGATGGCCACCAGGTCCCTAAGGGGGCTGTATGCAAGATAGAGCATACTTCTAGTACAGTATGATTTGTGATCAGCCATCGCTGCTGAACAGGCTGATGAGGTTTAGGACTACTATTGGCCAAGGGGAGAGTCTATAGCCTTATGCACATGGCGAATACACAATTTGAAAGGATTACCAGTCATTTCTATTTTCCAGCCAGAGTCTTGACAGGGCGCAGGCTTGAGATGAGAGGCATGGATCCCGGAAGTGATTCCCTCTACCTTTACCACTGTAGGTGTTATAAGTAGCACCTGGTATGGTCCTTTCCAGCGGGGTTCCAGGGATGACACCTGATGTCGTCTTATGTAGATGAAGTCTCTTACTTGATATTGATATGGAGTCCCCTCATCCCCAGGTTGGTAGGTAGTGGCCAGCTGTTTCCACAGATATCACTGTCTTCTTTCAAGAACTTTAACTCTGTCAACTCAGGAGGTGCAGAAGGGATCATTAGGTCTTAGAGTTGGGGTTATGTCCCTTACTGGAGGAGGGACCATAGAGAATTTCATAGCGCATGAGATTACACAAAGAAACAGAGGGAGTATGAGTATTTCTTGCATGAAACAGTGCATAAGGCAGGAGCATAGTCCAAGTTTTTATGCTGATATCTAAGCTTAATTTTGTTAAGGTCTCTTTAATGCTTCTATTTATTTATTTTACCTGTCCTGAGCTCTGGGGTCTATAAGCACATTGTAACTTCCAATTAATCCCCAGGGTCCTGGCTAACCCCTGACTTACAAGGCCATGAACGCCAATCCATTTTCAGACCCTATTACCTTAGGCAGTCCGTATCTTGGAAAATTATCTTTCAGGATCTTCTTGACCACAATTTGTGCCTTTTTTTTGTGGGAATGCTTCAATCCATCCTGAAAATGTACCTACAAAAACTTGGAGATATTTAAGTCCATACCATGCTGGCTTAATTTCAGTAAAGTCCACTTCCAAGAATTGTCCTGGTCTGGATCTTTGTAGGTGGTTAACTGCAAGAAACTTGGAAGGGTAAGCATTAACCAATTGACAGGCCTGACAGGCTTTTGTTATTTGTTCAGTTATTTCCTTTCGCTCTGAGTTGGTTAGTGGAAAACTCTGTTCTTTATTCTTCAGGAATGCCTGAAGTTTCTTTGAACCAATGTGAGTGAGTTGATGTACATTTTTAACGTACCATAGGGCTTTCTGAAAATGCAGGCTGGGCTCAGTGAAGTTGAGGATTTCAGTTTCAGTGTCATTAGATGTTGTCAAAAGCTTGCTGGTGCTCAGGGGTCCATTAGAATTGGGCATCTCCTTTGAACAGCGGGTATAAAGGAGCAGCTAAGGACGCAAACCCGCGTATCCATAACCTGCAAAAGCCAGCAGTCCCAAGAAACTCTCTGAATTGTCTGCTATTAGATGGGGGTTGTATATGCTCAATGGTTTCTTTTCTGGGCTCAGTGAGCCATCGTTTACTGCCCCTAAGGGAATATCCCAGGAAGATTACTTCTTTCTGGCAAATTTGGGCCTATTTGGCAGAAGCACTATACCCGAGTTGAGCAAGCTCGGAAAATAGTGCTTGGGTCCCAGACTCACAGTTTTCCTTGGTGTTGGCTGCCAGTAGCAGGTCATCCACATATTGAAGCAGGGTGTCTTCAGGGTGCGTAGTTCTAAAGTTGTTGAGATCTCTGGGGAGGGCTTCATCAAAGAGAGTGGGGGAAATTTTGAACCCCTGTGGGAATCTAGTCCAAGTTAGTTGACCAGACGTTCTGGTTTCTGGGTCTACCCACTCGAAAGCAAATAGCAAATGACTATCTTTATGCAGACGCAAGCAAAAGAAAGCATTTTTTTAAAGTACAGAACAGTATAGCAATTCCGCTCAGGGTTCAGAGTGCTAGGCAGATTGTACAGATAAGGTACCGTGGGGTGAATGTTCTGCACTCTGTTGTTGATCTCTCTTATGTCTTGAACGAAGCGATAGACCCCAGTTCCTGGATTTTTTTACTGGTACCAGGGGTGTGTTCCAGTTTGAATGACTGGGCCTTAGGACCCCTAAGGCCAGATATTTCTGAATACAGGGCCTTATCCCATCTTTAGCTTTCTTGCTCAGAGGATATTTTTTGACATTGATTGGGTGGGCTGTAGTTATTAACCCCACTGTTATTGGAGGTTGTTTTATGGCTAGGCCTAACTCAGCAGTTTTTTCCTAGGCATCTGCAAAATCTGTTATCCATTTCTGGGGTAGCTTGCCTGTTTGATCAGTCTTGGGGGGGGTGACGAGTTGATGTTCATCTTCTACTGACATAGTTAAAGCCGTGACTATAGGAGTTTCTACTGAAGGTTTTAGAAATTTCACTTGGGGGCCTTCAGGGATAAAAGTTATTCTGGCCTGGAGCTTGTTGAGCAGATCTCTGCCCATCAATGGGGGGGGGCATTCTGGGATTACTAGAAAGGAGTGATGGATTTTTCCTTTCCCCAGGACCATGGTCCTCTTAGTTGTCTAAGCCCCATATTTACTGCCATTAGGCCCTTGAACTAGAGTCATTTTATTTGATAGATGGCCCAATGGTCTCTTAAGGGCTGAGTATACTGCCCCTGTGTCCACTTCAAAATTTACTCACTGCCGGCAAGTTCTTTGAGTTCTATTGGCAGGGCCAGCTTCCTCCAGGGAAGGAGGGGCTGTGTGTGCCACGGGGTAGTCATCTGGAGAGAGCTGGGCTGGCCTAGATTCCTCCAATGGTGGAGAGTCTGAGTCACCAGCAGGGGAATCACTTAGAGGGAGTTGGTGTTTGGGGGACGAGGACAGGGCATAAGGAGGGGGAGGAGAGTTCAGTAGAGTCTTGAGACTCAGGGAGAACAGAGGGTGGAGGAGGAGGAGCAGAGGGTTTGAGAGATACAATCGTGAGGGAAGCAGTAGGAGTGGGGGCAGGTTCAAGGAAAGGTTTCACCCATGGAGAAGGAGATTTGCAGAGGTCCTGCTAAGTTAAGATATATTGCTGTTGATCTGGATGGCTAAGTGGCCCTGGCTGAAAGACAATATCTCTGAGTTTTTAAATTAGTGAGAAGTAGAAACATCCTTCTGGGGGCCATCCGACTCCGAAGGTGGGTCATTCTGAGGCACAGAGTGTCTACCAGGTCCGGCGTTTTACTGAAAAAGAAAGATTCTGAGCCCTTAAGCAGACTTTGGTCCACTGATCAAGGGTCAGGGACAGAGGCGTTGAAGTGCTCTGTCCCATATGAAAGATACACAGACAGTGAAACCAATGACACACGACACAGACAAGACAAGACAATAAAGACAGGCAATGGACGTCCAGTACTGAGACCAGGACAGAGTAGCCGGCAAAACCTGATGGGCAGGCAATACCGAATCCAAAACAAAATATCACTGAGTCGAGGAGACTATTGTTACTCGATTTCCCGAGACCTCCAGGGCGTCCCCCAGAGACATGACCTGTGGCTCTGTGACACGTCTGTCAGCCACCCTCAGAGAGAGCTCATGCTCATCACCGATAGCCATTATGCCCATCCCTAACCTGAAACCTGAAACCAGAAAGAGGCACCTTACTCACCCTGAGAGGAGCCCATTGTCTGTCTTTCATCCACCACTGCTGGATCTCCCTGCGGCCCTCAGATGTAAAGTTCGGGCGAGCGTTGGAGGAAGAGACCACCAAGACACTGTCTCATGCAACAGCCAAGGGTCCAGAATTCTGGGACTCAGAGCTCACTTGAATAGAGCAGAGAGCCCTGAGAACAGCTTAAGCAGAGCTTATATACTTTCCTTGGAGAGGGCAGGGAGGGAAGTTTATGAATGGGTCAGGGCGAGTGGGCGGTTTGCGTGTAAACGGGAGAGGGAATACATTCTACAGTTTGGCAGTTTGGGACAGGACATTCTGGAAACAAGATTAGCAAAAAGTTTTCAAGATTTCAACAGTGTTTTGTTAAGCATACAGAAAAACAGAAAGTGACAACTACCTATTTTATGTAATTTCACCAAAGCCTAAATGTAAAGTGAGCATGGATTACTAAAAACATTCTTGTCCAGGTTGCCTAATGCTCACAAATGTCAATTCTCTTCGTGACTACATATTTGTTTCTTCCTAAGATTATATATTCAACCTCAACCCTGTTGAAAATGCCTAATCCTATGACTCACTTAATACTTTACCTGATTTCATAATGTCTCTATTGATATCTGCTTTCCTACATATTTTCCCCAGTTCATCATTGTGACTGACTCTTCACATGGAATGACATTAACATTCACTCTCTAACTGAAACTCTATTGATAAAGAACTTTGGTCCAAATCCTATACTCACTCTTCTTTCTAAACCTTCCGACTATCTTCCTAATCCTAACAACTATCCCTTTTTGACTGGAGGTTCTCTTTGACATTCAATCATCCAAGGTACAACGTCCTATGCCATTGTATATCGATTTATCTGAGACATCTGTGCAGAAAGTATTTCAATGCTAAGTATTCCAATCAAGGGCCCAATTCTCTTCTGGGCTTCAAATCTTACCTAGATTTCTGTTTTTCATACTTGAATCATACGTCTATATTCTTATAAATATCACAGATTCCCAGTACCATTATTCATCCCACAGAATGATTCCTAACCAAAATCAAACCTGATATTAACCCTAACTACACAGTGTTCCCTCAATCTAACTTTAGAGAAGAGCAGGGACAGAGCTGATCTTAAAATACAGAAATGTAGGGGATCTTCCACCTGCTGAGAACCTCAGAGGTCCATGCAGAAAGGATCCCTGAAGAAGATGTAGGCAGCTATGATGGACGTGAGAGAGCAAAAGTCATCTTCCATGGCAAAAAACCTGGTCAGGATGAAGGGAAGTGTATGAATCAGCCTCTCTCTACTTAATGTAGAGAAGATGGACCAAACCAGGCCTTTGTGCAGAGCTGTTCTTTGGTGCCTATGAATGATATATCATTCTAACTTGTGAAAGTGTCACAGGAAGTAGGGGCAGCCTCCAGCTCATGGAACACTTGGAAGCAACTGTTAGAACAAAGTGTTTGGCAAGGCAGTGACCTCATTCAGTTCCTAAAGGAAGTGACCTACCTCACTTCCTTGGTAATGGAACTCTCTAAACTTGGGATCCAGGAAGCCAGGTTCCCAGAGCCAATCCCAGTCCCAGTCCCAGTGGGCTCACTTGTTTTGTGTTACTAAGGACAGAGTCACTCTTCCTTGGTACCTACTGATGTGAGGATGGCCAAATGCCAGGGTCATTCTTGAGAAAGCAGGTAGTGTCTCACCACAGGCTCCTGACAACCTCACACAGTTGGCCGAGGAGACCAGATCTGAGAATGGATAGTCCATTTCAGGGGAACATAGTATGACCCACCAGTCAGAGGACACTCCGGATAGTCACAGACCTACTTGGGGGAAGGAGGTGCCTTTTTGCGTGTGGGTGTGAGTTTGTGGTTTTTTCTCATGTTCTGAGAATAGGTAGAAAAGGCGGTTTGTTTGGTTTGGAGTGGACTTTTTCTAGTAAGTTGTTTGATAAGGCGAGTGTTTCTATGTCTGTGTATCCCACTTTTTCCGTGGTTTTAGACATTAGAAAAGAGAATGCATCAATGGATGTGTCCTGTCTAGTAGAAAGCTTCCCAGCATTCATTCTGCCCAATTTGTGAATGGACTTTGACTCGCCTTATGGATGGGCAATGCCTACTATCTTACTACCTTGCTGTTTTCTTCCTGAATTCTGGCCACTCTCGAGACTAGGCTCATGGTTTTGTGTCCAAGATATGTATCACCTCCAAGCTCTGTGACATGGCCATGTACATGATAACTGAAGGGAATTGGAGGATCTCAGAAAACTCAGATATGAATGTGACCAGTAAAGTCTCAGTGGAGAATCCTTGCTTTGGGCCATTTGCTTACCTATTGTTCCATTGCCCTGAATGTCAGGAAGGTCTTTGCCTCAGGCCACCCCTTTGTGAAGCCTGAACAAAACAGTTTTCAAATGGAAATGAATTGGCATCACCTGTGGCTCTTTGATTAATTGCTTTGGAAAGGGATGTTTCTTAATCAGCCTCTTGGTCCTGTGTGAGGCTGTGGCTTAGATTCTCAGCACCTGATGGATCTAAAGAAAGATTCCCTGTGTGCTACAAAACCAAAATGGTCAAAATAGCAGTCATTGTGTATGAAGATTCTCGCCATCTTCTGTAATATTTCTGACATCCATCAAGTGAAAATAGGGTTCCTTTGGGACAAATGAGTTCTTCAAATGCCTGCAGAGGCTAGACCATAGATGCTTGGGTTTTTTTCATGACTCCAATTCACATAAAGAATCTATAACTGGCAGTCATTAGGCCTCAAATTGGAGAAGTGAAGCCGTAATAAGGGCAGGCATATTTGATCACTCGTGGTTCACAGGAAGGGTGTTCAGGCCACACTGAATTAGGGAAAATAGGGGCAAGGGAGCATATTTTGGACACTGTCTTGGACTTCGCCCCTTATGAAAACCTCCAGCCAGAGAATTTGATGAGTGTCTATATGGAAGAAGATGAGGGCCATGTGGGAGTGTTTTGGTTTTAATTGTGGTCATTTTTGTGGCGGTTGGAAGACATGACTGTGGCCACCATGACTGGAACTCTGGTGTGATTCCCCTTAGAAACTGAGTTCTGGAACTGACCTCAGAGAAGAATTGCCATGAATTGTGTTGGGATTTTAGGAGGCCACTCATGAGAGTCGCCCTTGGAAACTGAGATCTAGGCAAACTCAGATGGAGACTGCTGAATAGTGACACAGAGCTGTGGTGCACAGGTGTGTGATAAAACATCTCTGATGGGGCCATGTGGATCTGCCAATGACTTCCAAATGGCTTGTGGCTGAAATGGTGCAGCGCGTAATCCCTTATACGTTTGACCTCTTCATATAAAGGCATCTTGTTATATGGAGAGGTTTCAGGGCAATGTTCACAATCAGGTTGCAATGGTTAAGGGGGCAAGCTATGTGGGATAGAAGCCTGGTTGGTGTATTCTCCTGCAGACCCTGACCCACCACACGTATGAGAAATTCCTCCAGCACTGAGTCCCTGTTGATCTCCTTGTATTTTGTGAAGCAAATACCAAACTCCCAGTGCAACAGCAAGAAACACCATGAAAAGTGGAAGATGAGCAAATGGCTTCACAGTCCACACGGGGAGGCACTTAGCCTTCAGTGGCCACAGTTTCCCAACAAAGAGAGAATTCAGCACTGCTGCCTCATGTTCATTTGAAAATAAGAAACTTTATCTTCCAGGTCACATATATGCAGACCCAGCTTTGATGGTCTCACTACAAAGGAAGCTAAAGCTCCTGACAACAACATATATTTCAAGTGCCCAAGGTCAGGGGCAGTTTCTCAAGAAGTTTTAGGCCGGCAGAGCTCCATATTTGTGGAGTGTTTACCTGTTAGACCAGGACATGACAAAAGACCACTGACTCCAATTAAAATCAAATTAAACCAAGCTTATTATTTCCACTGGCTTCCTCTCCCTCTAAAAATGGTGGAAACTAGACAGCAACCCCACCTTTCCTACAGCCCACCTTTATAGCCCAGAAAGTTACACAAAGGCGGGTTACAGATAAGAGAACTCGGAGAAGCATCACATTAATGCTAGTTTACATTTTTTGTTTTTTGCTGGCCCCTCATCAGAATTTATCAGGACCATTAGAGCCTCAACGACTGTCGTTGTCTGGCCAGGGAAGGCCAATATTTATGAGGTGTCACTAAAGTTTCAGAGAGGGCTGCTATCTGGTCAGAGAGCCAGGCATGGGTGAGTTCAAGGCATGGGCAGGCATTCAAAGCAGATTCAGAATTTGCAGTAATGTATAGTAAAGCCAAAATTATCTTTTCATGGTTTTGTGGCAAGATGGCTCCCAATTTTAATAAATGATCATGTTGGGTCTATCATTCCCCCTTTCTAATGTGCCCCTTCCAAATCTTTGATAGGGTAGGAAAAGAGCAATGAGGGAATTTTAATTCCTCAGGTAACAGTCTCCAAATTTTTAGAACTCACCCAAAACTGGATTCCTGATTTTACCTGACATAATTAATTACTTATATTGATAGTCTATTTATTTTTGGCTCCATAGTTGTTAGACGAGAGGCGTCACTCATTTTGGCGTCTTCAGAGCTGAGAGAGGGTGACGTGAGTGGGCACAGCATATGGGACATGACTTGTCTTTTAGAAGTCAGTTGAGGGACATGGGTTGCCTTTTAGAAATCAGTTCGGTTTGAAGTCTGGTTGGGGAAGAACAGGTTGTAAAGTCATCTGGGGATGGGTTCTTCTATGTGAGAAACAAAAACCATGAGTACTGAAAAAATGTTGCAGCAGCTGGACATGTCACTGTATAGAAGTTCCCTCAGCAGGCTTTAATATCCCCAGTTATCAGAATGTCAACTTAATATTTAACATTTAGTGTTACATTTGTCCCTCCCCATAAGATACAGTTTAATAATTTAATGTCATCTGATCTTGCAAAATTCTTTTACTTGTATGACCTCTGTGTGTAATAGAGAAACCTTTAATTCTGTTACTCAGGGCTGGAAAATCATACTAGCAAACACCAAGCCTACCTGTGTAGGTTAGGAATATCTGTAGGCCTTAAACTTAAAATTTGTGCCTCTGGCAGCTCCTCTTGATAGTCACTTTTTATAGTTATCAGGCATTGCTGACTGAGAATCCTTCTTTGTGGCCTCCAGTCTTACTTATTTTGGGAGGATAACAAAAAGTGAATACCTTAAAATATTATTATTATTATTATTATTATTATTATTATTATTATTATTTAAAATGTCAGGAATGGCTGTATTTTGGTTTTAACTCTCTTTGCTAAGTGTTTAAGATGAAGCTGTCAAACTGACTTTTGTTTCTATCTATTGTTAACATTAGCTGAGTTTTATGAAAGTCATTCCTTGGGAAACTTGAGAGCAGCTTCTCAGTTCTGCTGGTGCCATTTGCGCTAGGTGGGTCCAGGTCTTGCTTGACCATGGGGCTTCCCTCGGAAGCATCAAAGATGTCTCCCTTCTCTGATGACCCTCTTCTTCATAGAAAATGCACTGATTGGCTTTCTGTTTTCCAGTGGTCTCATTAATCTCCCTGATTGGGAGGTTATGAGGCCCAGAGTTGCAAAGCTTTTAGAGAAGTCCCCTGTTCAATGGATTCAGACTGACTCAGAGGGCAAGAGCCAAATATTGGTTTTCTTGGCTCTTTTCATGTAAATTTAATTTTAAATCCTAATCTTAATTATCCAGCAAATAAATTTTAACAGCCTTATATTAAGAGTACTGGGGTTTAATGTCTATAAGTTTATAATTATTTATCTTTTTATTAATTGGGATCTGTATTGTAGGTGTCTTGTAGGTGATGACTTATTATCTTAAATTAACCCATGCTGTGTTCTTAAAGCAACACTTCTGTAAAACACTAACAGGGAATCTTTAGATCACTTATAAGGAAATTACAAAATAAAATTTTTTAACAAGTGTAAAAATACTTAGTTCGTGTAATAGCTCCCCTGAATTTTTTAGCTGAGTTATACATTATATCCCCTGTTTGAGATCCTAGTAATCTTAACAGAAAACAAAACAACTTTTGAACATAACTTTAAATTAAACATAATCTTACCTACAGCTTTCGTAGTCATTCTCACATGTAGTAATATGGGACACAGAGCCTTATCTCAGGTAAGGCAGGGCTCTTTTTAAATATTAAGTGTTTTAGTTCTAAAGATGAACTTTGTTTTTTTAAATATCATTTTAAAAATTTTATATAAATTGTTTGAGGTCACATGAACATTAGCTAACACCATAGGATATCACATTTAAAACATGAATTTAATAAACACTGAAAGTTTTTAACCTTTGCATAGATAAGGCTCTCATTAACATAAAAATACATTTAAATTGTTCCCCAATGTAAAAAGTAACATAAAACTTTACATATCTTATTGAAAACTGGTAAATGAATGCCCAATATATTTTTTTTACTATACAACTTCAGAACACCAGCTTGGTATAATGCTCTTTTAAAGTTTCTACCTTACAGACTTGTATACCTGAAAGATAGGAGCACATTAATAGCATCACAATTACATTGATGTTTCTACATTAAGCAAGTTTAGCTTTTAAAGAAATGGCAGGACAGGGCTCTAAAATAACAGTTCTTATTTAATCAGTTGTTTAATTTTTATGGTTGCTTGCTCTAGAAAAAATAAAACTTAATAAAACACAATGTTATGGGTAAACTTATGTTTTCAGAAATTTTTGTCTCTTTAACACATGACTGATTTTTACAATCTTATACAGACTTTATTACACACTTCTACAGACCTTAGTAAATCAATCAGATATGTAACAAAAGTACTCGTGAATGAGTAATCCCATATCAAATTTACTTTACTTATTTATCAAAATATTAGACAAATGTATTGAAGATTGTAAACCATTTTTTTTTGTTGAAGGAAAAGTCCTAGAACCAAGTCATATTAGAATTTTTGTAGACATTAATATTTTATTAGATTTTTGAACACCTAGAAAAACTTGTAAGCTGAGTTTTAAAGACATTTATTTTTATCTGTTTATCCCATTTAAATTCAACAATTTAAATCACGTGAATTAAAGATCTTTAGATCCACTTTGTAAAATTTGTTTTTATGAGCGTTGTTTTTATGAGTGCACTTTATATATGTTAATTTGTGTATCATATATATGATATACGGACATATGTATATATAGATATACAACACATAACAACAGTGTGTACACATAATAATAGTAAAGGTCTTGTAGCTTTTCACAGGTGAAATATCCATTGCAATGTTTCAAAAACTCCACAGTTGGTCAAAGATAGAACTGATCAGAAAAACATTAACCTAGGTCTGTATGATCAAAATCATGAGCTCAAAAAAATAAAGAATCTAAGGAAAAAAATAAGAGTTCTAGAAAAAATGACTGGTAATTAATTAGTAAATACCATACAATTTAACTTTTTTTTTCTCTTAGGCCTCAGATCAGTCTCCTACTAAGTTAGCAGGCTTCTTTCATTTGCATTTCAACATAAGTCCTGGCTGAGGTCCAGAAGGAACAGGGAAAAGCTGCTAATCTGAGCAGACACCTCAGGCCTAAGGCATTTCAACCATAATATTCAGGTTTGGATGTTGAAAATTATCATACAAGTTTAAGATACAATTCACAAAATTTTATATCTTTACATCTTTTTTTTGTCAACAGATACCATACTATGATTTACTATCCTTGTCCAATTTAATGCACTGCTACACACAGTGACATTTTCCCAGGCTACCCAGTTCAAAATTGGTGAAAAATAGCCTGAATGATTGGGAAGTTACTTGCCAACTTGGAAGTTGTGTTGTTTAGTTTTCCATCCTAACTATTTAAGTTCTCTGACATGAATTATCTGAAATCATAAACTAAACAATTACCTAAACCCGACTTTTAACTGCAAGATTGTGCAATGCTTTAAAAACCCATTCAGATACCAGATTGTTACAATAAAACATCATCATTTAGACACACATTCAGCTAAGATCATTACCAAGAAACAATTTATAATATCAACATATCATTGCACATGTCTTAAAGGGCCAGAGAAAAAGACACAAGACAGACAGAAAGGAGCTCCAGAATATGGCTGACAGACAGAAGCCTTTAAAACAGAGCAGATAAGAGAAAAATCAACTACACCAGTGGAACCATAGATGTCCCCACAAGGGAACCAGATGTTTTCACAGAGGGACAACCTGAAATGTAATATCAAGGGTCTCCATGGTTACTTTACTGCATTTAGTGTCCCCTTTTTCTTTTTCTCTTTTTTAAAAAAACAGAGGTGGCATAATCCTTACAGTGCAGGGAAGGAAGGAGGTAATTCTCTGAAAAAACAGGGCTTTGGCAGCTGCTGGGAGTCGCTCAGTCCCTCCTTATACTTACAGGATTAGCTCTTCTGGTTTCGTTCCACCCCAAGCACGCTCCATCTCCTTACATTTCAGTAGTCAGCTCTCAAAAATTTCTGGGGCGGTGGGGGGTACCAAAATTTGTAACTTAAAGTTCACTTCCTGAATTTGAAGTCAATTCATGCCAATTTAATAATGAGGACAGTGTTTGAGAAAAAGAAAAAGGGAGTTTTACTGGTTTGCTAACAAAGGAAAAACACAGGGGTCTCTGCCCAAAGGTTGTAACTCTCTTTGTCTGAAGGGACAAGGGGTTTTAAAGGAATTTCAATTGTTAACCTGGGAGATACTCAGTTCTTACGTCCCCAGCAGGCATTGCCCTGTGCAGTGTGTGTGCTCCAGGCAGCCAGCTAGTGGCTTCTCTTATCCTGCTTAACAAAGGGGGGTAAAGTTCATCACAGTTCTTTAAAACACAGTTCAAAGGGATGTCAGCCTTACATGCTTTATTACCCATTTTCATGTCCAATATCCTTAAGTTTTTTCCACAGAAATCACACAACAAAACACACAAAAACAAACAAACAAAAAACATGTAGAACACAGAAAAAAAACACAAAAAAACCAGAAACTCAGCGCAGAAACAGAAAAACAGAGGAGCAATGGAACATCTTGCTAATGCTCCGGGATAGGAACTTCTGTGTGTCTGTTGGCACCTCTCTACCCTTTCAGAGGAATTCACTACAGAATAGAACAGAGGACAGAATGATTCTCGTTACTGTCCCAGACAGGAGTATATGTGTGCCTCCCCAGGCCACCTCTCTGTCATCAGAAGAGATCTCCCTTTACCGGATATCAAATGTTATATAGGTGCTACTTACCAATGGAGGCCTCCTCCACCATGAGCTTGCTAATTGTTTTAGTGCGGTGGTTCACTGCAGTTCTCCCCAGAACAAAAGCTCACTCCAAGGCCTTGGAACTTGCCTCTCCAGGACGGAGCCCTGGAGGGAAGGCCAGCTTCAGAATTTCCAGCAGTCTGGTCTTGTGATCTGTTGGGGCAGGTTCATCTCGCTGCGGAACTACAAAATGTTAGACCACGATTCAAGAAAAGACCACTGACTCCAATTAAAGTCAAATTAAGACAAGCTTATTATTTTCAGTGGCTGGGCTGCATCTTCCTCTCAAAATAGTGGAAACAAGACAGCAAACCCACCTCTCCTACAGCCCAGCTTTATAGCCCAGAAAGTTACACAAAAGGGGCGTTACAGAAAACAGAATTTTGATAAGCATCACACTAATTTTTGTTTACATTTTTTTTTGCTGGCCCTAGAATCAGAAATTATGAGGACCATTAGAGCCTCAGAGAGGGTCGTTGTATGGTCAGGGAAGGCCATTATTTATGAGGTGTCACTGAAGTTTCAGAGAGGGCTGCGATCTGGTCAGAGAGCTAGGCATGGGGGAGTTCAAGGCACGGGCAGGCATTTCAAGCAGGTTCAGAATTTGCAGTAATTTATACTAAAGCCAAAATTATCTTTTCATGGTTTTGTGGAAAGATGGCTCCTAATTTTAATAAAAGCTTAGGTTGGGTGTATCAACCGTGTCCCTTACTTTTGGAAACTCCTCTACAACCTCCAAGGTTGTGAACTACTGAGCATTTTCCAATCCAGATATGTATTCACAGATTTTCTAACTCTTCTCCTCTAATTGTGTCTTACTTGAGGCCAAGGTAATGTCAAGACATTATTCTGGATGAGAGTGGGAAGATTATTGTGCAGCACATATTTGCATATACATTGGATTCATTTTCCAATTTTCCATTCGAAATACTGAATCCCTGACACTAACCCATAGCTTACTAGATTCTAACTACTAATACTAATATGATGGAGAAAAATAACCCAAATAGAATTGAAATACAAGCATTTCAGAGGAGGCATGGTGTATACTAGAATTGCCTTTTGCAAGATAAAGGGTAGGTGTTATAAATCTAGTGAATTTTTTATTAAAATATTTCTCCATGTGTTTTAAAAATGAACAAATATGTCAATTCCTGACTCCCTTTCTCTCTAGCCTATTCCGCACGTGTATTTTTATATGCACATATAGAATCCTACCTGGTATCACACGTACATTTGTGTGAGGTGCCTGACTTGGCAGATACAAATTGTGAGAAGAGATCACTTCTCGTAAACGCTGTTGGAACTAAAAATTCAACCTATGGGTGAGCTTCCTAGTAGAACATTATACATAAATCCATTTTCAGTAAAATAAATATTATTTTTCCATCTGTGGTTGGTATATATTTTATGATGAATTATGTTTTTCATATATATTGCTACTATTTAATGTCTGTGTGTATTTTGTGCGTATGTATGTGATGTATGTGTGTGTGTGTGTGTTTATATATATATATATATATATATATATATATATATACACTCTAAAAATATTTCAAAATATGAATTACATGTGTCTTATATACACTCTCAAAATTCATTCTTTTTCATGTATGTGGATTAATAATCAACTTCTCACAAGATTTATCTCAGAAATATTCATCCACTTGAAATACATATTTGTTTTCTATAACAGAAAACTCACTACAGCGAATGGTGGTTACAAATATCAATATTTCTACAGTAACTGACCCAGTTTAACATCAATGCAAGTGAATTCCTATGGGACATGATGAGTCTTTTGACGTTCAATTTCATTCAACACTGGTACATTAATATTTCTTCAGTTTTTGCACTTCATAATATATATATTTCATCCACAAGTTCACAAATTAATATGCATTTGTTTCACTTTCAATCACTTCCTGCTTCAGAACACATGCATTCCTCCAGGTTTCTTGACTGGTCTTTTCATGAGACTTCTTTCCAAACACATTTTTTTCAATTTCCATAATCACTTTTGAAGCAAAACTCACACATATCATGATAAACCATAACCCTAATATTACCATTAGATGTATTACTGGTTGGAATGAATGATTGTATATCAATATAAGATTCCCTGTATAATTTCAGATGTGAATTCATTCCATTATTTAAAGTTGGAACCAGTTACATTACTTATTCACAGTATGGTCTATTCATGCATTATCTCTATTTTCATAAACACAGGGTACATCTATTTGCACACCCAATAATAATTTATAGTCTTAAATATTGCTCCCAGAAATGGTGGAAGAAATACTCATGCACCTGATCTACACATACATTTTGTCACAGTAATATTCTGGACACAAATGCAAAGTTCACACTTATGATTGTACCATATCCTAAGTGGAAAGTGAGCATGGATTCCTAAAACATCCATTTCACCTTTGTCTAATGCTCTCAAATATAAATCCTATTGGTGACTACATATTTGTTTCTTCCTAAGATTATGTATTCAACCTCAAGCCTGTTGAAAATGTCTAATCCTGTCACTCACTTTATACTCCTTCTGAATATACTCACAGGAATAGAGCAGAGAGCCCTGAGAACAGCTTAAGCAGAGCTTATATACTTTCTTTGGAGAGGGCAGGGACAGAAATTTATTGATGGGTCAGAGCGAGTGGGCGGTTAGTGTGAATCTGGGTGAGGGAATACATTCTGCAATTTGGCAGTTGGGGACAGCACAATCTGGGAAAGAGATTACAAACAGTTCTCAAGATTTCAACAGTGTTTTGTTAAGCATACAGAAAAACAGGAAGTTACAAGTACCTTTTTTATTAACCTTTCATTCCACACTTCTTCTTCTTGCTACTTTTAATCATAAAAGTGATTATTGGGGCGTGTCACATTCTATGTCTGCTAGTGGGGTATTACCATAAGTTTAACTTGTCCAATTTGAGCTTGGAGAAAAGAACTTACATGGTTGAGCAAACAGGGTTTTATAGTTAGCAATAATATGAGGATTATTATTGGACAGGCCAGGTTTGATAAAAGCGTAGATAACCAGGGGGACTGTGTGAACCAAGACTCAAACCACCCTTTTTGGGCCTCTCTCTCTCGTTGACGCTTTTCAAGGCATCCTTTTATTTTACAACCTCAGTATGGTCGGCATCAAAACAACATTATTACATCAATGCAGCGCAAAGGCCCCCTTCTCTCATGGAGGGGAGGTCCAACCCTCAACTTGAGTGTAAAACAACTTCAGAGAGAGATGTTAAAGATTCCTGCAAAGCTGTGATGGAGGTTTCTATTATCTTTTAGTTTTGGTCTCTTGCTGCTTCTATTTGGGTCATTTGTTGTGTACCATGGAGCAGGGCAGTGGTTCCTGTTACTACCCCTGCCACAACTCCAATTCCTAATATGATGGCTAAAGTGAGGGATATATGTTCCCAGTGGAACCGGGTTGTATGCCCCCCTGTTTGAACTTCAAATGAACCTGGGTCATTATAGAGCAATCTGGGACACATCTTCACCATTACACAATTAATCACATCTGTTGACCATTTCATGAAAACATAAACAATGTTTAAGTATATAGAATTATACTGTTGTAGGGACGGACAAGGCACGGCACCTAAGATAGCACCAAAGACAGGGAAACAGTCCTATTTGGTTGCAACCGGATTCAGAGGGCATTGCTTCTGTTTTAATCAATTAACTCCCTGAACCCCAATTTTAGGTAGTTTTAGAATTTTGTACCCAACATGAAAGAGAAGGGACTCAGAAGTTCACAGTCTGCAGAAATTCACAAAACGAAGCTTTTTTTTTTCTGTTTTTTCCTCTATTGTGGGCAAGTTAACTTTTCAAGGACACCTGGGAGGCAGAGAGCTTTTTTTTTCCTTTTCTTTTATCCCCCTGCCAACTGTTACCATGGAGCCCAGTTTGTAACTTTTTATCTTAGAAATGTAGCCATCTCTGTGAAGCCCCAGCTCAAGGCCAGAGGCCTTGTTCACATATTCTGTGAAAAACTATTAAGGGGGTGTCTAGCTTAGGAGTGATGATTTTTCCAGCCAGTAGGCAAGTAGAACAGGGCAACAGAATAAGAGGAAGTTAATCTACACTGAACTCATTTATAGAGACTCTTTTGCTGAAAGTCCTAAAGTCAGCCATGGTGAAGATTGCTGAAAGTCCTAAAGTCAGCCATGGTGAAGACTTCTGGAGAAGTTCAGTGAAGATTTTTCTGAGGGCCTGGTACAGAGGGGGAAGATGGGGAAGGCGGGAGGTGAGAGCAGCTCCGTGGATCTCAGAATAAGGAAGGAGAGATGTAAAAGAATAATGGGAAAGGATTTTGGGATTTTCCTAGCAACATAAATTGAGCAGTAGAAACGGTAGAGCAGAAAGGAAGACGGGAGTGAGTATCCCAAAAAGCCTGTGAGGGACTTTAAAATTTAGTAACCTGTTTTCAGTGATGACAAAGAAACTTTAAAGGCCATTTTCATTACATCTTTGATAGGGGTCTGAGGGCTCTCCTAAGCTGGTTTGAGCTTTGGGTTAGGTGGTAAGAGGACCTGGTGGGACCCGTTGTGGGCACTGACAGGAAAAGAGAGAAGTGAGTGGGTGGATGGGTACCTCAGTACCTGCTACCTCAGCAAGGGGGCAATGCTCTGAGAACCGGCGGAGGTTTCGGTTTTTGATCTAGTAATTGGAGAAGAGAAATCAGGTTTGCTGAGGTGGGACTGACAGCAGAGAGTATGGAGCAGAAGGCTGAGTTTGAGGAACTATTGGAGAAGCATAGTTCAGGATGTGAGCGAAAGAGGAAAAAGGCCTTCACATAGGGGAATTTCCTTTCACCCTTTTGAGCACTTGCAGAAGTTAAAAAGGTCACACAGAATTTGAGGATCTAGAGACTCCTCTGGGGGCCATCAGTTTGGGTTGTCTAAGTGGTAATATGGCCAATGCTGTGTACTGAATTTGATGAGGATTTTGGGTTCCACCAGGCAGCCCCTGTATGCTCAAATCCCCATGACTTACAGAAGAAGTCGGCTTTTCCCCCACACAGCCGTGGCGGTTTGTGGCTTTGATAGTCTGCCGGGCAAACATACTAATATAGGCTAGCCAACCTGCATCTGGCTTGCCTGTCCCTACAACCATAATGTTTGTTTCCATTATCTATGGTACGGAAAGGATTTAATGGAATTTTAATGGGATCCTCTTCATCAGGGATATTCTAATAGGAAAGACCTATAGCCAGCTGGCAAATGTCTGGGTGGAGAGATGGCCTCCAGGTCCCTAAGTGGGCTGTATGCAAGAGAGACCATACTTCTTATCTAGTAGGATTTGTGATCAGCCATCGCTGCAGTAGGGGCTGATGAGCGTTAGGACTACGGGTGGCCAAGGAGAGAGTCTATAGCCTTACCCACGTGGCGAATATGCAATTTGAAAGGGTTTCCAGTCTTTTCCAGTTTCCAGCCAGAGTCTGGACATGGCACAGGCTTGAGATGAGACGCATGGATGGAGGAAGTGATTCCCTCTACTTTTACTGCTTTAGGTGCTATAAGTAGCACCTGGAATGGTCCTTTCCAGCGGGGTTCCAGGGATGACACTTGATGTCATCTTATGTAGAGGAAGTCTCTTTCTTGATATCAATGTGGATTCCCCTCGTCCCCAGGTTGGAAGGCAGTAGCCAGCTGTTTCCACAGGTATAGCTGAGTTCTTACAAGAGATTTAAGTCTGTCAAGCAAGGGTGTGTGGAAGGGATCCTTAGGTCTTAGAGTCGGGGTTAGGTCTCTTAGTGGAGGAGGGGCCCATAGAGAATTTCATAGGGGGTGAGGTTACACAAAGAAACAAAGGGAGTATTTCTTGCATGAAACAGTGCATAAGGCAGGAGCATAGTCTAATCTTTTATGCCGGTCTCTAAGCTTAATTTCGTTAAGGTCTCTTTAATGGTTTTATTTATTTTTTTTACGTGTCCTGATCTCTGGGGTCTGTAAACACAATGTAACTTCCAATTAATCCCCAGGGTCCTGGCTATCCCCTGATTTACCTGGCCCATGAAGGGCCTTCAATTATCAGACCATGTTACATTAGGCAGGCCTTGTCTTTGATAAATATCTTTCAGGATCTTCTTGACCACAATTTGTGCCGGTTTTTTTTTTTTTTTATTTTTTGGTGGGAATGGCTTTAATCCATCCTGAAAATGTATCTACAAAGACTAGGAGATATTTAAGCCCATACCTTGCTGGCTTAATTTCAGTAACGTTCACTTCCCAGAATTGTCCTGGTCTAATTCCTCATAGGTGCTTTCCTGTAGGAAGCTTGGAAGTGTAAGCATTAACCAATTGACAGAACTGACAGGCTTTTGTTACCCATTCAATTATTTCCTTTCACTGTGAGTGAGTTAGTCTAAAACTCTGTTCTTGATCCTACAGTAATGCCTGCAGTTTTTTTGAACCAAGTTGATTGAGTTGATGTACATTTTTAACGTAGTGTAGGGCTTTCTGAAATTGCAGGCTGGGCTCACTGAAGTTGAGGAGTTCATTGTCAGTGTTCTTAGATGTTATCAAAAGCTTGCTGGTGCTCAAGGGTCCATTGGAATTGGGCATTCTCATTTAACAGCGGGTATAAAGGAGCAGCTAAGAACACAAACCCAGGTCCATAACCTGCTAAAGCCAGCAGTCCCAAGAAACTCTCTATGTTGTCTCCTGTTAAATGGGGGTGGTATCTGCACAACGGTTTGTTTCCTGGGCTCAGTGAGCCATCATTTACCGTGCCTAAGGGAATACCCCAGGAAGATTACTTCTTGCTGGCAAATTTGGGCCTTTTTGTCCGAAGCTCTCTACCCGAGTTGAGCAAGCTCAGATAATAGTGCTTGGGTCTCAGACTCACAGTTTTCTTTGGTGTTGGCTGCCAGTAGCTGGACATCCACATATTGAAGCAGAATGACTTCGGGGTGTGTAGTTCTGAAGTTGTAGAGATGTCTGTGAAGGGCTTCATCAAAGAGAGTGGGGGACTTTTTGAACCCCTGTGGGTGTCTAGTCCAAGTTAGTTGAAAAGACGTTCCGGTTTCTGGGTCTACCTACTCAAAAGCAAACAGCAACTGACTATCTTTATGCAGAGGCAAGCAAAAGAAAGCATCTTTTAAGTACAGAACAGTATACAATTTTCACTCGGCCACAGAAAAGAGGTTATTGGGGTTCCAGCATGCTGGGGCTCAGAGCTCACTTAAATAGAGCAGAGAGCCCTGAGAACAGCTTTAACAGAGCTTACATACTTTTCTTGGAGAGGGCAGAAAGGGAAATTTATTGATTGGTCAGGGCGAGTGTGCGGTTTGCGTGCACCAGGGTGAGGGACTATATTCTGCAATTTGGCAGTTGGGGACAGCACATTCTGGGAACAAAATAGCAAACAGTTCTCAAGATTTCAACAGTGGTTTGTTAAGCATACAGAAAAACAGGAAGTGACAAGTGCCTATTTAATTAACCTTTCACCTAAGCAAAATGGAAAGTGAGCATGGATTACTAAAAACAACCATGTCCAGGTTGCCTAATGCTCTCAAATGTTAATCATATTGGAGGCAACATATGTCTTTCTTCCTAAGATTATATATTCAACCTCAACGATGTTGAAAATGTCTAACCCTCTTACATTATACTTTGCCTGATTTCCTAATGTCTCTATTGATATCTGCTTTCCTGCTTATTTTCCCCAGTTCATCATTGTGACTGACCCTTCGCGTGTGCTGACACTGACATTCACTCACTACCCAAAAATCTATTGGTAAAGAATTTTGACCAAATGCCATAATCACTCTTTTTTCTAAACCTACAGGCTATCTTCCTAATCCTACCGACTATGCCTTTTTGACTGGATGTTCTCTTCGACATTCAATCATCCAAGGTAGAAGGTCCTATCCCATTTTATATCGATTTATCTGAGACATCTGTGCAGAATGTAATTCAAAGCTAAGTATACCAATCATGGGCCCAATGCACTTCTAGGCTTCAAATCTTACCTAGATTTATATTTTCATACTTATATTTCACCTATATATTCTTGTAAATATTGCAGATTCCCAATACTATTAGTCATCATGCAGAATGATTCCTAACCCAAATCGAACCTGTTATTAACCCTAACCATACACTGTTCCCTCAATCTAACTTTACAGAAGAGCAGGCCCAGAGTTGGTCTTTCAATACAGGAATGTAGGAGATCTTCCAGATGCTGAGAAACTCAAAGATCCATGTAGAAATGAACTCTGGAGAAGTTGTAGGCAGCTATGAAGAACCTGAGAGAGCAAAAGTCATCTTCAATGGCAAACAACCTTGTCAGGATGAAGGGTTTTGTCTGTATCAGTCTCTCTGTTCTTAATATAGAGAAGATGGGCCAAACCAGGCCTGTTTGGAGAGCTGTTCCCTGGTGCCTATGGTTGATATACCATTCTAACTTGTGAAAGTGTCACAGTAAGTAGGGGCAGCCTCCATCTCATGGGACACTTGGAAGCAACTAATAGGACCAAGTGGTTGCCAAGGCAGTTAGCTCATTCAGTTCCTAAAGGAAGTGACCTACATCTCTTCCTTGGTGATGGAACTCTCTGAACTTGGGATCCAGGAAGCCAGGCACTCAGAGCCAGTTGCAGTATTAGTCCCAGTGGACTCACTTGTTTGGATTTACCAAGGAAAGAGTCAGTCTTTCTTGGTACCTGCTGATGTGAGGATGGAAAAAGCCAAAAGAGCTCTGAAGAGGGGCCTTTACTGAGAAAGCAGGTAGTGGCTAACCGCTGGCTCCAGACAACTTCACAGTGTTGGCCAAGGAGACCAGACCCGAGACAGGACAGGCCATTTCAGGAAAACATAGTAGGGCCCACCAGTCATAGGACACTCTGGATAGTCACAGACATACTAGGGGGAAGGTGGTGCCTTTGTGGGTGTGGGTGTGAGTTTGTGGTTTTGTCTCATGTTCTGAGAATAGGTAAGAAAGGCGGTTTGTTTGGTTTGGAGTGGACAAATTCTAATATGACTTATGACAAGGTGAGTGTTTCTATATCTGTGTATCCCACTGTGTCCTTCGTTGTAGACATTAGAAAAGAGAATGCATCATGGATGTGTCCTGTCTAGTAGAAAGCTTCCCAGCATTCATCCTACCCTATTTATGAATGGACTGTCACTTGCCTTAGGGATGGGCAACACCTACTTCCTTCCTAAGTCCCTGTTTTCATCAGGAATTCTGGCCACTCTCCAAAATAGGCTCATGGTTTTGTGTGCAAGATATGTACCACCTCCAAGCTCTGGGACATGGCCGTGCACTGGATAGCTGAAGGGAATGGGGAGCATCTCAGAAATCTCAGATATCAGTGTGACCAGGAAAATATCAGTGGAGAAACACTGCTTTGGGCCTTTTGCTTACCTATTGTTCTGTTGCCCTGAATCTCAGGAAGGTTTTTGCCTCAAGCCACCACTTTGTGAAGCGTGAAGAAAACAGTTTTTAAATGGAATTGAATAGGCATCACCTGTGGCTCTTTGCTTAATTGCTTTGGAAAGGGACTTGTCTAAATCAGGTTCTTGGCCCTGTGTTAGGCCGTGGATTAGATTCTCAGCACCTGATGGATCCAAAGAATGATCCCATGTGTACATCCAAAACCAAAATAGCAAAAAGTTCAGTCATTGTGGATGAAGTCTCTTGCCTTCCTCTGTTAGGTTACTGATCTCCATCAAGTGAGAATAGGGATCCTTTCTTTCAAATGAGCTCTTCAAAGCCCTGCAGAGGCTAGCCCATAGGTGCTTGGGTTTTCTCATGACTCCATATCACATTAAGAATCTATACCTGACAGTCATTAGGCCTCAAATTGGAGAAGCAGAGCAGTATTAAAGGCAAGCCTATTTGACCACTCCTGGTTCACAGAAAGGGTGTCCAGCCCACCATGACTTTAGCCAAATGAGGGGAAAGGGACCTTATTTTGGACACTGTCTTGGGCTGCACCCCTCATGGAAAACTCCGGCCACAGGTAATGATGAGTGTCTATGTGGAAGAATATGAGGGCGATGAAGGAGTGTTTTGGTTTTAATTGTGGTCATTTGCGTGGCAGTTGAATGAGATGACTGTGTCCATCTGGGCTTGAACTCTGGAGTGATTCCCCTTAGAAAATGAGTTCTGGTACTGAACTCAGAGAAGTATTGTCATGAATTTTGTTGGGATTTTAGCAGGCCATGCATGAGAGTCACCCTTGGAAACTGAGATCTAGGCCCAGGGTGGCTTTCCACAGAGCACTGGGTATCTCATCCAGGATATCACATGATTTATTCTGAAATCATTGGCAGCCATAGTTGAAAGTCAAAACACACATGGACCTTACATTGTAGAACTCAATGTACCTGGCTTCATGTGACCTTTGGCCACTCTTTGGGAAGCCTTGCCTGTGAGAGTCCTCCAGAGCTTTCATTGAAATTAGCTTCCTCAACACTTAATGGTCCCTGAATGATTTGAACCCACAGTGCCTCCAACTTCATCCTTGAAAAACGGGGAAGATATATACCATGAAATGTTTTAAATTCCCATGACCAGGTGGCACTTGAGAACCTTTGGATGTCCTGCTGCTGATCTTGAGTGTTCCAGCAAAAGCGTTGATTGACTGTGTTTCATTTAAATGGTGTAGAACAGAGATGCCAGTAAGTTGGAGCCTGCTGAGTAGTGGGCCTATTGCAGTGGTGTGCAAGTGTGTGATAAAGCATTTGTGGTGGGGCCATGTGAATGTGCTATTGGCTTTTAAATGGCTTGGGACTGACATGGTGTAGCCAGCAGACCCTTATATGTAAAGGCATCTTGTTATTTGGAGAGATTTCAGGGCAATTTTCAGAATCAGGTTGCTATGGACAAGGGGGCAAGCTATGTTGGATAGAAGCCTGGTTGGTGCTTTCTCCTGCAGATCCTGACCCACCACACATGACAGAACTCCCTCCAGCACTGTCTCCCAGTTGAACTTGTTGTATTTCATGAAGCGAATTCCAAAGTCCCAGTGCAGCACCAATAAAAACCACGAAAAGTGGAGGAATTCCAAATAGCTTCACAGTCCACATGGGAAGAAACTTAGCCTCCAGTGGCACCAGTTTACCTACAAAGAGAGAATTCAGCAATGCTGCCTCAAGTTCAATGTAAAATAAGAAACCATGTCCTCCAGGTCACATAGATGCAGACCCAGCTTTGATGGTCTAACTAGAAAGGAAGCTAATGCTCCTGAGAATAGCATATATTTCAAGTGCCCAATCTTGGAGGCAGTTTCTCAAAAAGTCTATAGGCCAACAGAGCTCCATGTTTGTGGAGTGTTTACCCACACAGGTAATGTCAAGTCATTGTTCTGGATGAGAGTGGGAATAATTTTGTGTAGCACATATTGCATACACATTGGATTCCTTATCTAATTTTCCATTCGAAATACTGAAACCCTGACACTAACACATACCCTACTAGACTCTGACTACTAATCCTAATATGAGGGAGAAAAATTACCCAAACAGAATAGGAATACAAGCAGATCAGAGGAGGCATGGTGTATATTTGGACTTTCCTTTTGCATTTCATAGGGTAGGAGTTATATATCTAGTCAATTTTTTGTTGGAATAGGTCTCTATGTGTTTTTAAGTTAAGAAATATGTGAATTCTTGTCTCCGTTTCTCTGTAGCTTATTCAGCACATGTATATTTATATGCACATATAGAATCCTTCCTGGTATGAAACATGCATACTTGTGAGGTGGCTGACTTGGCAGATACAAATTGTGAGAAGAGATCACTGCTCCTAAACAGTGTTGGAATTGAAAATTCAACCTATGGGTTAGCTTCCTAGTTGAATAACACTATACGTAAATCCATGATCAGTAAAAAGAATATTTTTGGATCTGTGGATAATATATATTTCGTGGTGAATTTCGATTGGCATATATATTGCTCTTTTTAATATCTCTGTGTGTGTGTTTGTGTGTGTGTGTGTGTATATATATATATGTATATACACACACACACACAAGAAGTATATATATATATATATATATATATATATATATATATATATATATATTCTCCAGATTTTTCAAAATATGAAATATATGTGTCTTATACCCACTCCATAAATTCATTCATATTCATGTATATGGATTTATAATGAACTTTTCACAAGATTATTCTCAGAAATATACATCCCCCTGAAATACATATTTGTTTCCAGTACTGAAAACTAACTTCAGTTAATGTTGCATACAAATACTAATATTTATACAGTAATTGACCCAGTTTAACCTCAATGCAAGTAGATTCCTATGGGACATGTTGTGTATTTTAATGTTCATTTTTATTCAACACTGGTACATTACTATTTCTTCAATTTATGCACATCATAGGATATATATTTCATCCACCAGTTAGCAAACTTATAGGCATTTGTTTCACTTTCAATCACTTCCTGCTTCAGAGCACATGGATTCCTCCGTGTTTCTTGAATGGTCTTTTCATGAGACTTCTTTCCAAACACATTATTTTAAATTTCCATAATCAGTTTTGAAGCAAAACTCACAGACTCTTCATGATAAACCATAAACCTAATATTACCTTTAGATGTATCAGTGGTTGGAATGAATGTATGTGTATCAATATAAGATTTCCTTTATATTTTCAGATATAAATTGAATGCATTATTTAAATTTGGAACCCATTATATTATTTATTCACAGTATGGTCTATTCTTGCATTATCTCTATATTCATAGTCACAGGGTACACCTATTTGTACACCCAATACTAATTTGTACATCTTCAAAATATTGCTCCCAGAAATGGTGGAAGATATACTCAAGTCACCTTATCTACATGTACATTTTATCACAGTAATATTCTGGACACGAAAAGCAAAGGTCACACTTATTATTTTACCAATGTAATGGTCAGGCGAGTGTCAGAGGAAGAGACCACAAGAGACTGTCTCATGCAACAGCCAAGGGTTTATGGGGGTCCAGCATGCTGGGGCTCAGAGCTCCCTTGAATAGAGCAGAGAGCCCTGAGAACAGCTTAAGCAGAGCTTATATACTTTCCTTGGAGAGGGCAGGGAGGGAAGATTATTGATGGCTCAGGGCGAGTGGGCAGTTTGCATGCAAACAGGTGAGGGAGTACATTCTGCAGTTTTGCAGTTGGTACAGCACATTCAGGGAACAAGATTAGCAAACAGTTCTCAAGATATCCACAATGTTTTGTTAAGCATACCAAAAAATTGGAAGTGACAAGTACCTATTTTATTAACCTTTCATTCCCCACTTCTTCTTTTGGTTACTTTTAATCATTAAAGTGATCATTGGGGGTGTCACATTTTATGTCTGCTAGTGTGGTATATTGTTTTCTTATTAACATAAGTTTAACTTGTCCAATTTGAGCTTGGAAAAAGGAAACTACACGGTTGAGCAAACAGGGTCTCACAGTTAGCAATAATATGAGGTTTATTAATGGACCAGCCAGGGCTCATAAATGCGTAGTTAACCAGAGGGACTCTGTGAACCAAGACTCAAACCACCCTTTTGGGGCCTCTCTCTCTTGTTGATGCTCTACAAGGTGTCTTCTTAATTTAATCATAGATTCTTTTACAACTCCAGTATGGTCGGCATAATAACAACATTCTTCACTCAATGCAGGACAAAGGCCCCTTCTCTCAATAAGAGGAGGTCGAACCCTCGCCTGTTCTGTAAAACAACTTCAGAGAGAGAGGTTAAAGATTCCCGTAAAGCTGTGATGGAGGTTTTTAATATCTTTAAGTTTTGGTCTATTGCTACTTCTAATTGGGTCATTTGTTGTGTCCCATGGACTAGGGCAGTGGTTCCTGTGCCCACCGCTGCAGCAACTCCTATTCCTAATAGGATGGAGAAAGTGAGGGATACGGGTTCCTGGTGGAACCAGGTTGTATGCGCCCCTATTGGAACTTTAAATGATCCTGCGTCATGATAGAGGACTCTGGGAAACATCTGCACCATTACATACTTAATCAGAGGAAGAGACCACAAGAGACTGTCTCATGCAACAGCCATATGTTGATCATTTTATGAAAACATAAACAATGTTTAAGTATATAGAATTATACTGTTGTAAGGACGGACAAGGCAAGGCATCTAAGATAGCACAGAAGACAGGGAAACAGTCCTATTTGGTTGTAACCAGATTTAGAGGGCATTGCTTCTGTTGTAATCTTTTAATCCCCTGAACCTCAAGTTTAGGTAGTTTCAGAATTTTGTACCCAACATGTAACGTAAGGGGCTCAGAAATTCACAGTCTGCAGAAGTTCACAAAAAGCAGTTTTTGTTTCTGTTTTTTTTTTTCCTCTGCTCTGGGAAAGTTAACTTTTAAAGGACACCTGGTAGTGGGAGAGTTTTTTCTTCTTTTTTTTTCTTCCTGCCAGCTGTTACCATGGAGCCCAGTTGGTAACTTCTTTATCTTAGAAATGTAGCCATCTCTGGAAGCCCCAGATCAACGCCAGAGGCCTTGTTCACATATTTTGTGAAAAAATAGTAAGGGGGTGTCTAGCTTAGGAGTGCTGATTTTTCCAGCCAGTGGCCAAGTAGAACAAAGCAACACAAAAAGAGGAAGTTTATCTACACTGAACTCTTGTATAGGGCCTCTGTTGCTGAAAGTCCTAAAGTCAGCCATGATCAAGGCTTCTGGAGAAGGCCATTTAAGATTTTTCTGTGGGATTGGAACAGAGGGAAAGACAAGGAAGGTGGGGGGTGAGAGCAGCTCCGTGGTTCTGAGAATGAGGAAAAAGAGATATAAAAGAATAATGGGAAAGGGGTTTGGGATTTTCCTGGCAATAAAACTTGAGCAGTAGAACAGGTAGAGCAAAGGGGAGGATGGGAGTGAGTATCCCGAAAAGCCTTTGAGGGACTTTAAATTCTTTGTAACCTGTTTTCAGTGATGACAAAGCAACTTTAAAGGCCATTTTCATTACATCTTGGATAGGCGTCTTAGGGCACTCCTCAGCTGGTTTGAGCTTTGTGTTAGCTGGTAAGAGGACCTTGTGGGACCCGGTGCGTGCACTGACAGGAGAAGAGAGGAGTGAGTGGGTGGAAGGGTACCTCAGTACCTGCTACCTCAGCAAGGAGGCAATGGTATGAGATCCAGCGGAGGTTTTTGTTTTTTATCTAGTAATTGGAGGGGAGAAATCAGGTTGCTCATGTGAGAATGACTGCAGAGAGTCTGGAGCAGAAGGCGGGGGGTGAGGATGTATTGGAGAAGCATAGTTCAGGATGTGAGCAAAGGAGGGAAAAGGCATAAACATAGGGGAATTTCCTTGGAAGGAAATTCCCAATTGATGGATCTTTTTGAACACTTGCCGAAGTTGAAAAAGTCACATAGAATTTGAGGATCTGGAGACCCCTCTGGGGGCCATCAGTTTTGGTTGTCTAATTGGTAATATGGCCAATGCTGTGTACTGAATTTGATGAGGAGTTTGGGTTCCACCAGGCAGCCCCTGTATGCTCACATCCCCATTATTTTCAGAAGAAGTCCGCTTTTCCCCCACACAGCCATGGCTGTTTGTGGCTTTGATAGTCTGCCGGGCAAACATAGTATTCTAGGCTAGCCAACCTGCATCTGGCTCGCGTGTCCCTAGATCCATAATGTTTGTTTCCATTATCTGTGGTACAGTAGGGATTTAATGGAATTTTAGTTGGATCCTCTTCATCAGAGATATCCCAATATGAAAGACGTATAGCCAGCTGACAAATTCTGGGTGGAGAGATGGCCACCAGGTCCCTAAGGGGGCTGTAGGCGAGGTAGACCATACTTCTTGTCTAGTAAGATTTGTGATCATCTATCGCTGATGAACGGGCTGATGAGGGTAAGGACTACTGGTGGACAAAGGGAGAGTCTATAGCCTTATCCACATGGCGAATATGCAATTTGAAAGGGTTTCCAGTCTTTTCCAGTTTTTCAGCCAGAGTCTGGACAGGGCGCAGGCTTGAGATAAGAATTAGGATCCAGGAATTGATTCCTTCTACATTTACCACTGTAGGTTTTATAAGTAGCACCTGGTATGGTCCTGTCCAGCGGGGTTACAGGGATGACACCTGATGTTGACTTATGTAGAGGATGTCTCTTATTTGATATCGATGTGGAGTCCCCTCTTCACCAGGTTGGTAGGCAGTGGCCAGCTGTTTCAACAGGTATCGCTGAGTTCTTTCAAGAGCTTTAAGTCTGTCAAACAAGGGGTTGTGGAGGGGATCACTAGGTCTTAGAGTTGGGGTTAGGACCCTTACTGGAGGAGGGGCTCCATAAAGAATTTCATAGGGGGTGAGGTTACACAAAGAAATAGAGGGAGTATTTCTTGCATGAAACAGTGCATAAGGCAGGAGCATAGTCCAATCTTTTATGCCGCTCTCTAAGCTTAATTTCGTTAAGGTCTCTTTAATGGTTCTATTTATTTTTTTTACCTGTCCTGAGCTATGGGGTCTATAAGCACAATGTAACTTCCAATTTATCCCCAGTGTCCTGGCTAACCCCTGACTTACCTGGGCCATGAACGCCGGGCCATTATCAGACCCTATTACCTTAGGCAGGCCGTGTCTTGGAAAAATATCTTTCAGGATCTTCTTGACCACCAATTGTGCCTTTTTTTGTGGGGAAGGCTTCAATCCATCCTGAAAATATATCTACAAAGGCTAGGAGATATTTAAGTCCATACCTTGCTGGCTTAATTTCAGTAAAGTCCACTTCCCAGAATTGTACTGGTCTGGTTCCTAATAGGTGCTTTCCTGCGGAAAGCTTGGAAAGATAAGCATTAACCTATTGACAGACCGGACAGACTTTTGTTACCTGTTCAGTTATTTCCTTTTGCTGTGAGTGGGTTAGTGGAAAACTCTGTTCTTGATCCTTCAGGAATGCCTGCAGTTTCTTTGAACCAAGGTGTGTGAATTAATGTACATTTTTAACGTAGTGTAGGGCTTTCTGAAATTGCAGGCTTGGCTCTGTCAAGTTGAGGAATTCAGTGCCAGTGTCGTTAGATGTTATCAAAAGCGTTCTGGTGCTCAGGGGTCCATTGGAATTGGGTATCTCCATTTAACAGCGGGTATAAAGAAGAAGTTAAGGACGCAAACACAGAAATCCATAACCTGCAAAACCCAGTAGTCCCAAGAAACTCTCTGTGTTGTCTGCTGCTAGATGGGGATGGTATCTGCACAACCGTTTGTTTTCTGGGCTCAGTGAGCCATCGTTTACTGCCCCTAAGGGAATAGCCCAGGAAGATTACTTCTTGCTGGATAATTTGGGCCTATTTGGCAGAAGCTCTATACCCGAGTTGAGCAAGCTCATATAATAGTGCTTGGGTCCCAGACTCACAGTTTTCTTTGGTGTTGGCTGCCAGTAGCAAGTCATCCACGTATTGAAGCTGGGTGACTTTGGGGTGTGTAGTTCTGACGTTTTTGAGATCTCTGTGGAGGGCTTCATCAAAGAGAGTGGGAGAGTTTTTGAACCCCTGTGGGAGTCTAGTCCAAGTTACTTGATCAGACGTTCCAGTTTCTGGGTCTACCCACTAGCAAGCAAACAGCAACTGACTATCTTTATGCAGAGGCAAACAAAAGATAGCATCTTTTAAGTCCAGAACAGTATACCATTTCTGCTAAGGGTTCAGAGTGATAAGCAGATTGTACGAATTAGTTACCGTGGAGTGAATGTCCTGCACTCTGTTATTAATCTCTCTTAGGTCTTGAACGGGGGATAGTCCCCGGTTCCTGGCTTTTTTTACTGGGAGCAGGGGAGTCTTCCAGGCCGATTGACAGGGCCTTAGGACCCTAAGGCCAGATATTTCTGAATATGGGGCCTTATCCCATCTTTAGCTTTTCTGCTCAGAGGATATTGTTTGACATTGATTGGGGAGGCTGAGGTTTTTAACTCCACTGTTCTTGGAGGTTGTTTCATGGCTAGGCCTAACCTAGCCGTTTTTGCCCAGGTATCTGGGTAATCTGTTTTCCATTTCTGGGGTAGCTTGCTTGTTTGAGCAGTCTTGGGGGGTGTGAAGAGTGGATGTTCATCTTCTACTGACATTTATAAAGCCAAGACTATAGGAGTTTTTACTGAAGGATTTAGAAATTTCATTTTGGGGCCTTCGGGGTTAAAAGTTGTTTTGGCCTGGAGCTTACTGAGCAGATCTCTGCCCATCAATGGGGCCAGGCATTCTGGGATTACTAGGAAGGAGTGATGGATTTTTCCTTTCCCCATGTCCATGGTCCTCTTAGTTGTCTATGTCTGATATTTACTGCCATTAGCCCTTTGAACTAGAGACATTTTATTTGATATTGTGCCCAGTGGAGCCTTAAGGGCTGAGTATACTGCTGCTGTATCCACTTCAAAGTTTACCTGGGTCCTCTCCACTTCAAAAGTTACCCTGAGCTCGGGGAAGGGATCTGAGCCCCGACGTTCTTAGTCATCCTTTTGAGTCAGAATGGCTGGCTGTCGTGGCTGTCTCTTTTCTAGGGCACTCTTTGGCCCAGTGACCTTTTTCTTTACAGTAGGCACAATGATCTGAGGCCAGGGGTGGCCTCTGGCGTGCGCCCAGGTTTCCGTTCCTGTCTTCCTGTTTGTTAATTTCTGGCCTATTTATTGTTGTGACCAGGACCTTAGTCAATGCCTTAGTCTGTCTTTTGCATCTCTCATCTTCCCTTTGCTCCCGTTCTTTCTCTTTGTTTCTCTCATATAGTATACTTTCTCGGCTTCTCTGACTAAATCTCCCAAAGTCATATCTTGTGATCCCTCTAAGAGTTGTAACTTTCTTTTAATATCCAGGGCAGCTTGCCCAATGAAGGCCATCATGACAGATGCCTTTTGATCCTCTGCCTGAGGATCAATAGGAGTAAATCTCCTATATTCCTCCATAATTCTCTCTAGAAACATAGAGGGATATTTATCAGGCCCTTAAGTTATTTCTCTTACCTTGGCCAAATTAGGTGGTTCCCTAGCGGCGATTGGAAACCCACTATTAGGGCCTGGCAATAAGTGGACAGATGCTCCCTACCTTCAAAGGTGTTGGGGTTTCAGTTGGGTCAATTCAAGGGGAAGCTGGCTTTGATTATGTTGGGAAGTTGTGTTGGTCACACATCTGGTCCGAGAATATATTTTTTAGCTTCCATGAGGTTTTTCTCTCATTCCTCTGCCGTAAAGAGAGTCCCTAGGATTTGTTCGCAGTCATCCCAAGTAGGCAAGTGTGAAAACCCCAGGGAGTTCTTTGAGTTCTTTTAGCCGGGCCAGCTTCCTCCAGGGAAGGAGGTGCTGTGTGTGACGCGGGGGAGTCATCTGGAGGGCACTGGGCCGGCCTAACTTCCTCCAATGGCAGAGAAGCAGAGTCAGCAGGGGAATCACTTAGAGGTTGTTGGGGGTTGGGGACAAGGGCAGGGGATAAGAAGGAGGAGGAGAGTCCAGTAGAATCTTGAGACTCAGGGAGAACAGAGGGTGGAGGAGGAGGAGCAGAGGGTTTGAGAGATAGAATCGTGGTGGAAGGAGTAGGAGCGTAGGCAGGGACAAGGAAAGGCTTCACCCATGGAGGAGGAGATTTGCAGAGGTCCTGCCAAGTTAAGATATATGGCTGTTGATCTGGATGGCTATGTGGCCTCAGCTGAAAGACAATATCTCTGATTTTTCAAATTAGTGGGAAGTAGAAACATCCTTCTGGGGGCCATCCAACTCCAAAGGTGTGTCATTCTGAGGCACAGAGAGTCTGCCAGGTCCAGCTTTTTAATGAAAAAGAAAGATTCTGGGCCCTTAAGCAGACTTTGGTCCAGTGATCAAGGGTCAGGGAGAGAAGTGTTGAAGTGCTCTGTCCCAAAATGAGAGATACACAAACAGTGAAAGCAACGACATACTACACAGACAAGACAAGACAATAAAGACAGACAATGGAAGTCCAATACTGAGACAAGGACTGAGTAGCCCTCAAAACCTGATTTGCTGGCAATACCGAATCCGAAACAAAATATCACAGAGTCGAGGAGACTATTGTTCCTTGATTTCCTGAGTCCTCTGAGGCGTCCCCCAGGGATGTGGCCTGTGGCTCTGTGACACGTCTGTCAGCCACCGTCAGAGAGAGCTCATGCTCAACACCGATAGCGATTTTGCAAAACCCTAACCTGAAACCTGAAACCAGAAAGAGTCACCTTACTTACCCTGAAAGGAGCCCCTTGGGGGTCTTTCGTCCGCCACTGCTGGATCTCGCTGGTGCCTCCAGATGTAAAGATCGGGTGAGCGACAGAGGAAGAGACCACCAAGAGAATGTCTCATGCAACAGTAAAGGGTTTATTGGGAGACCAGCTTTCTGGGGCTCAGAGGTCACTTGAATAGAGCAGAGAGCAATGAAAACAGCTTAAGCAGAGCTTATATACTTTCCTTGGAGAGGGCAGGGAGGAAAGTTTATTGATGGGTCAGGGCAGGGGGGAGGTTTGCGTGCAAACGGGTGAGGGTGTGTATTCTGCAGTTTGGCAGTTGGGGACAGCACATTCTGGAAACAAGATTAGCAAACAGTCCTCAAGTTTCCAACAGTGTTTTGTTAAGCATACAGAAAAACAGGAAGTGACAAGTACCTATTTTATTAACCTTTCACCAATGCCTAAATGGAATGTGAGCATGGTTTACTAAAAACATCCATGTCCACGTTGCCTAATGCTCTCAAATCAATCTTATTTGTGACTACATATTTGTTTCTTCCTAAGATTATATATTGAACCTCAACCCTGTTGAAAATGACTAATCCTATCACTCACTTTGTATTTTGCCTGATTTCCTAATGTCTCTATTGATATCTGCTTTCCTACATATTTTCACGAGTTCATCATTGTGACTGACTCTTCACATGTGCTGACATTTACATTCACTCTCTATCCGAAATCCTATTGCTAAAGAACTTTTGGTCGAAATCCTATACTCACTCTTTTTTTCTAAATCTACTGACTATCTTCCTAATCCTACCAACTATACCTTTTTGACTGGATGATCTCTTCTACAATCAATCATCCAAGGTACAAGATCTTAAGCCATTGTATATTGATTTATCTGAGACATCTATGCAGAATATAATTCAAAGCTAAGTATTCCAATCAACAGCCCAATGCCCTTCTTGGATTCAAATCTTATCTAGATTTCTGTGTTCATACATATATTTCACCAATATATTCTTGTAAATATCGCAAGTTCCCAATACCATTGTTTGTTCCTCAGTATGATTCCTAACCCAAATCGAACCTGTTATTACCCTAAACATACACTGTTCCCTCAAACTAAGTTTACAGATGAGCCGGGACAGAGTTTGTCTTACAATAGTAATGTAGGGGGTCTTCCACCTGCTGAGAACATCAAAGTTCCAGGCAGAAATTATACCCTGGAGAAGTTGCAGGCAGCTATGAAGGACCTAAGAGATCAAAAGTCATATTCCATGGCAAGCAACCTGGTCAGTATGAAGGGATGTGTCTGAATCAGCCTCTCCTTTCCTATTGTAGAGAAGACTGATCAAACCATGCCTGCGTGGAAAGCTGTTCCCAGGTGCCTATGCTTGATATACCATTCTAACTTGTGAAAGTGTCACAGGAAGTAGGAGCAGCCTCCATCTCATGGGACCCTTGGAAGCAACTGTAAGTACAAAGTGGTGGCCAAGGCAGTGACTTCATTCAGTTCCTGAAGGAAGTGACCTCACCTCACTTCTTTGGTGATGGAAATCTCTGGACTTGAGATCCAGGAAGCCAGGCACCCAGAGCCAGTCCCAGTCCCAGTTCCAGTGGTCTCACTTGTTTGGATTTACCAAGGACAGAGTCAGTCTTCCTTGGTACCTACTGATATGAGGATTGTCAAATGCCAGAAGAGCTCTGAAGAGGGACCTTTCCTGAGAAAGCAGGTATTGGTTCACCACTGGCTCCTGAAAACTTCACAAAGTTGCCCAAGGAGACCAGATCTGAGACAGGACAGGCCATTTCAGGGGAACATAGTATGGCCCACCAGTTAGAGGACACTCTGGATAGTCACAGACCTACTTGTGTTAAAGAGGTGCCTTTTTGCGTGTGGGTGTGAGTTTGTGGTTTTCTCTCAATTTCTGAGAATAGGTAGGAAAGGCTCTTTGTTTGGATTGGAGTGGACTGTTTCTAATAAGTCGTTTGACAGGGGTAGTGTTTCTATGTCTGTGTATCCCACTGTGTCTGTGGTTGTAGACATTAGACAAGAGAATGCATCAATGCATGTGTCCTGTCTAGTAGAAAACTCTCCAGTATTTATTCTGCCTAATTGATGAATGGACTGTGGTGTGCCTTATGGATGGGCAACACCTACTAACTTCCTAAGTTAATGTTTTCTTCCTGAATTCTGGACACTCTCTAGTATAGGCTCATGGTTTTGTGTCCAAGATATGTACCATCTCCAAGATATGTGACATGTCCATATACTTGAGAGCTGTAGAGAATGGGAACATCTTAGAAAACTCAGATATCAGTGTGACCAGTAAACTCTCAGTGGAGAAACCCTGCTTTGGTTCATTTGCTTACCTATGGTTCTGTTGCCCTGAATTTCAGGAAGGTCTTTGCCTCAGGCCACCCCTTTGTGAAGCCTGAATAAAACAGTTTTCAAATGAAAATAAATGGACATAACCTGTGGCTCTTTGCTTAATTGCTTTGGAAAGGGATGTGTCTGAATCAGCCTCTTGGCCCTGTATGAGGTTGTGGCTTAGATTCTCAGCACATGATGAATCTAAAGATAAATTCCATGTGTGCAATCAAAACCAAAATGGCCAAAAATCTGTCATTGTTGTTTAGTCTCTTGCCTTCCTCTGTTAGGTCCCTGACCTCTATCAAGTGAGAATAGGGATCATTTGGGTCAAATGAGTTCTTTGAAGCCCTGAAGAGATGCTTGTGTTTTCTTATGACTCCAAATCACATAAAAAAATCTATCGCTGAGAATCAGTAGGCCTCAAATTGAAGAAGCAGAGCAGTATTAACGGCAGGTCTATTGGATCACTCCAGGTTCACAGGAAGGGTGTCCATGCCACCTTGACTTTAGGCAAATGAGGGGTAAGGGAGATTTTTTTGGACACTCTTTTCGGATGTGTCCCGCTTTGAAACCTCCAGCCACAGGTTATGATGAGTGTCTATATTTAATAAGATGAGGGCCATGTGGGAGTATTTTGGTTTAAATTGTGGTCATTCGTGTGGCAGTTGGAAGAGATGACTGGATCCACCTGGGCTTGAACTCTGGTGTCATTCCCCTGAAAGACTGAGTTCTGGATCAGACATCAAAGAAGTATTGCCATGAATTGTGTTGGGATTTTCGGAGGCCACACATGAGATTCGCCTTTGGAATCTGGGAACTAGGCCCAGGGTGGCTTTCCACAGAGCACTGGGAATCTCAGCCAAGATATCACATAATTTTATTCTGAAAGACTTTGAAGCCATATTTACTAGTCAAAACACACATGGACCTCAATTGTAGACCTCAGTGGGCCTGGATTCTTGTGACCTTTTGGCCACTCTTTGGGAGGACTTGCCTGTGAGAGTTCTCCAAAACTTTCATTGAAATCAGCTTCCTCACCATTGAATGATTCCTGAATGAATTGAAACCCACAGTGCCTCCAACTTCATCCTTGAAAATTGACTAGATAAATACCATAAAATTTTTGAAATTCCAATGACCAGATGGCACTGGAGAACCTTTGGTTGTCCTGTTGCTGATCATGACTGTACCAGACAGTGCATTGATTGACTGGATTTCATGAAAATTGTGGAGAACAGAGATGCCATTAAGTTGGTGCCTTCTTAGTAGTGGGACTATAGCAGTGGTGAGCAAGTGTGTAATAAAACATCTGTTGTGGGGTCATGTGGATCTGCTATTGGCTTCCAAATCGCTGTGACTGACATGGTGCAGCTAGCAGACCCTTATATGTACAGACATCTTGTTATATGGAGAGGTTTCAGGGCAATGTTCAGAATCAGGTTGCTTTGGTCAAGGGGGCAACCTATGTGGTATACAAGCCCTGTTGGTGCATTATCCTGCAGACCCTGACCCACCACATTTGACAGAACTTCCTCCAGCATGGTGTCCCAGTTGAACGCATTGTATTTCCTGAAGCAAGTACCAAACTCCGAGTGCAGCAGCAAGAAACACTGTGAAAAGTGGAGGATGATGAAATGGCTTCACAGTCCACGTGGGGAGACACTTAGCCCCCAGTGGCCACAGATTACATACGAAGAGAGAATTCAGCACTGCTGCCTCATTTTCATTGTAAAATAAAAATCCATGTCCTCCAGGTCACATAGATGCAGACCCACCTTTGATGCTCTCACTACAAAGAGAATTCAGCACTGCTGCTTCATGTTCATTGCGAAATTATAACCATATCCTCCAAATCACAGAGATGAAGACCCATCTTTGATGGTCTCACTAGAAAGGAACCTAAAGCTCCTGACAACTACATGTATTTCAAGTCCCCAACCTAAAGGCAGTTTCTCCAGACGTCTTTAGGCAGGCAAATCTCCATGTTTGTGGAGTTTTTACACTGTCCCTTATTTTTGGAAACTGTTCTATCATCTCCAAGGTTGTGAACTCCTGAGCATTTTCTATTTCAGATATGTATTTAAAGATTTTCTAACTCTTCTCCTCTAATTGTGTCTTACTTGGGGCGAAGGTAATGTCAAGGCATTGTTCTGGATGACAGTAGAAAAATTTTTTGTGAAGCACATATTTGATAAACATTGGATTCTTCTTCTTATTTTCCATTCGAAATACTGAATCCCTGACACTAACTCATACCCTACTATAATATGACTACTAATCCTAATATGATGGAGAAAAATACCCAAGCAGAATGAATATGCAAGCATTTCAGAGAAGGCATGGTGTATAGTAGGACTTCCCTCTTGCACGATAAAGGGTAGGTTTTATAAATCTAGTCAATTTTTAATTGAAATAGTCCTCCATGTGTTTTTAAAGTTAACAAATATGTGAATTCCTGTCTCCCATTCTCTGTAGCCTACTCAGCACATGTATTTTTATATGCACATATAGAATTCTACCTGGTATCACACGTACATTTTTATGAGTTGGCTGACTTGGCAGAAACAAATTGTGAGAAGAGATCTCTCCTCCTAAACGCTGTTGGCACTGAAAATTCAAACAATGGGTGAGCTTCCTAGTAGAACAATGTTATACATAAATCCATGTTTAGTAAAATAAATAATTTTGCATCTGTGGATGATTTATATTACATGATGAATTACGATTGGCATATAGATATTGATACTTTTTAATGTATTTTTTGTGTTTTTTTAATATATATAAATATATATATATAAATACATATATAAATATATATATATATATATATATATATATATATATATATATATATATATATATTCACACTCTTCACATTTTATAAAATATGAAATATATGTGTCTTATATAACTCCGTAAATTCATTTATGTTCATGTATGTGGATTTATAATCAACTTTTCACAAGATTATTCTCAGAAATACTCATCCACCTGAAATACATATTTGTTTCCCAGTTCTGAAAAGTAACTTCAATAAATGGTGATTACAAATCCTAATATTTCTAGAGTAAATGACCCAGTTTAACATCAATGCAAGTAGATTCCTATAGGACATGATTTCTATTTTGACGTTCATTATAATTCAACACTGGTACATTACTATTTCTTCAGTTTTTACACATCATAAGATATATATTTCATCCACAAGTTCACAAATTTATAGGAATTTGTTTCACTTTCAGTCACTTCCTGCTTCATAACACATGTATTCCTCCATGTTACTTGACTGGTCTTTTCATGAGACTTCTTTCCAAACACATCATTTTCGATTTCCATAATCAATTTCGAAGCTAAACTCACACACTCTTCAAGATAAACCATAACATTAATATTACCATTAGATGTATAGCTGGTTGGAATAAATGTATGTATATCAATAAAAGATTTTCTGTATATTTTCACATTTCCGTTCAATGCATTATTTAATGTTGGAACCAGTTATGTTATTTATTCACAGTATGGTCTATTAATGCATTATCTCTATATTCAAAGACACAGTGTACACCTCTTTGTCCCCCCAATACTAATTTATACCTCTTCAAAATATTGCTCCCAGAAATGGTGGAAGAATTACTCATATCACCTTATCTATATATATATTTATATATATTTTTTATCACAGTAATATTCTGGACACAAAAAGCAAAGGTCACAATCATGATTGTATCAAACCCTAAATGGAAAGTGAGCATGGATTACTAAAACAACAATGTCCAGGTTGCCAAATGCTCTCAGATGTAAATCCTATTGGTGACTACATATTTGTTTCTTCCTAAGATTATATATTATAGTTCGAGCCTGTTGAAAATGTCTAATCCTATCACTCACTTTATACTTTGCCTGATTTCCTAATATCTCAATTGATATCTGTTTTCCTACATATTTTCCCCAGTTCATCATTGTGTCTGACACTTCACATTTGGTGACCTATACATTCACTGTCTACCCTAGACCCTATTGCTAAAGAAATTTTGGTCCAAATCCTATACTCACTCTTATTTCTAAACCTACTGACTATCTTCCTAATCCTACTGACTATTGCATTTTGACTCGATGTTCAATTCGACAATCAATCGTCCAAGGTATAAGGTCCTAAGCCATTGTATTTCAATTTATCTGAGACATATATACAGAAAATTATTAAAACCTAAGTATCCCACTCAAGGGCCCAATGCCCTTCTCGTTTCAAATCTTACCTAGGTTTCTGTTTTTATACTTATATTTCAGCTATATATTCTTGTAAATATCACAGGTTCCCAATACCATTATTCATCCAGCAGAGAGATTCTTAACCCAAATAAAACATGTTATTAACCATAAACATACACTGTTCCCTCAATCTAACTTTACAAAACAGGAGGGACAGAGTTGGTCTTACAATACTGGAATGTAGGGGATCTTCCACCTGCTGAGAACATCAAAGGTCCATGCAGAAATGACCCCTGGATAAGATATAGGCAGCTATGAAGGACATGAGAAAGCAAAAGTTAAATTCTATGGCAAACAACCTGGTCATGATGAAGGGATGTGTCTGAATCAACCTCTAAATATAGAGAAGATGGACCAAACAAGGCCTGTGTGAAGAGCTGTTCACAGGTGCCTATGGTTGATATACCATTCTAACTTGTGAAAGTGTCACAGAAAGTAGGGGCAGCCTGCATCTCATGGGACCCTTAGAAGTAACTGTTAGGACAAAGAGGTTGCCAAGGCAGTGACCTCATTCAGTTTCGGAAGGAAGTGACCTCACCTCACCTCCTTGTCGATGGAACTCTCTGAACTTGTGATCCAGGAAGAGACACACCCAGAGGCACTCGCAGTCCCAGTTCCAGTGGTCTCACTTGTTTCAATTTACCAAGGACAGAGTCAGTCTTTCTTAGTTCCTACTGATGTGAGGATGGCCAAATGCCAGGAAAGCTCTGAAGAGGGGACTTTCCTGAGAAAGCAGGTAGTGGCTCACCCATGGCTCCTGACTACTTCACAGAGTTGGCCAAGGAGACCAGATTTGAGACAGGAGAGGCCATTTTGGGGGAAAATAATATGGCCCATCAGTCTGAGGACACTCCGGATAGTCACAGATCTACTTGGGCAAAAGAGGTGCCTTTGTGGGTGTGGATGTGTGTTTCTGGTTTTGTCTCATGTCCTGAGAATAGGTAGGAAAGGCTGTTTGTTTGGATTGGCGTTGACTGTTTCTAGTAAGTCGTTTGACAAGTCAAGTGCTTCTATATCTGTGCATCCCACTCTGTCCGTGATTGTAGACATTAGTAAAGAGAATGCATCAATGGATGTGTCCTGTCTAGTAGAAAGCTTCCAGGCATTCATCCTGCCAAATTTATGAATGGACTGTGGCTTGCCTTATCGAAGTGTAACGCCTGCTATCTTCCAAAGTTTCTGTTTTCTTCCTGAATTCTGGCCACTCTCCAGAATAGCCTCATGGTTTAGTGTCCAAGATATGTACCACCTACAAGTTCTGTGATATGGCCATGTTCTGGATAACTGACGGCAATGGCGAGCATCTCAGAAAACTCAGATATCAGTGTGACCAGGAAAGTCTCAGTGGAGAAACCCTGCTTTGTGCCTTTTGTTTACCTCTTGTTTGTTGCCCTGAATTTCAGGAAGGTCTTTCCCTCAGGCCACTCCTTTGTGAAGCCTGAAGAAAACAGTTTCAAATGGAAATGAATGGGATTCACCTGTGGCTCTTTGCTTATTTGCTTCGGAAATGGATGTGTCTGAATCAGACTCTTGGCCCTGTGTGAGGCTGTGGTTAGATTCTCAGCACCTGATGGATCCCATGTTTTCATCCAAACCCAAAATGGCCAAAAGAGCAGTCATTGTGGATGAAGTCTCTCGCCTTCCTCTGTAAGGTTCCTGAACTTCATCAAGTGAGAATAGGGATCCTTTGGGTCAAATGAGTTCTTCAAAGCCCTGAAGAGGGAAGCCCATAGGTGCTTGGGTTTTCTCATGTTTCTAATTCACATAAAGAATCTAAACCCCACAGTCAGTATTCCTCAAATTGGAGAAACAGAGCAGTATTAACGGAAGGCCTACTCGATTACTCCTGGTTCACAGGAAGGTGTTCAGGCCACCCCGACTTTAGGCAAATGAGGGGAAAGGGAGCTTATTTTGGACACTGTCTTGGGCTGCGCCCCTCATGGAAACCTCTAGTCAGAGGTTATAATGAGTGTCTATATGGAAGAAGATGAGGGCCATGCAGAAGTGTTTTGGTTTTAATTGTGGTTATTAGTTTGACGGTTGGAAATGATGACTGGCTCCACCTGGGCTTGAACTCTGCTGTAATTCTCCTTACAGACTGAGTTCTGGAACTGACCTCAGAGAAGTATTGCCATGAGTTGTGTTGGGATTTTAGGAGGCCATGCATGAGAGTCACCCTTGGAATTGAGATGTGTGCCCAGGAAGGCTTTCCACAAGGCACGGGGAATTTCAGCAAGGATATCACATGATTTTATTCTGACAAACTTGGCAGCCATAGTTGAGAGTCAAAACACACATGGACCTCACATTGTAGACCTCAATGGGCCTGGCTTCATGTGACCATTTGGCCACTCTTTGAGAAGACTTGCCTGTGTGTGTTCTCCTGTGATTTCATTAAAATGAGCTTCCTCAACATTTAATGGTTCCTGAATAAATTGAAAATCATAGTGCCTCCAAATTCATCCACGAACAATGGCTAGATAAATACCATGGAATTTTTGAAATTTTCATGTCCAGGTGTCACTGGAGAACCTTTTGATGTCCATTTGCTGATCATGAGTATACCAGACAATTCGTTGATTGACTGGGTTTCATGAAAAATGGTGTAGAACAGAGATGCCAGTAAGTTGGAGCCTGCTTAGTAGCGGGTCTAGAGCAGTGGTGGGCAGGTGTGTGATAAAACATCTGTGTTGGGGCCATGTGGATCTGCCATTGGCTTCCAAATGGCTTGTGACTGACAGGGTACAGCTAGCAGACCCTTATATGTTAAGGCATCTTGTTAAATTGAGAGGGTCAGGGCAATGTTCAGAATCAGGTTGCTATGGGCCTGGGGGCAAGCTATGTGAGATAGAAGCCTGATTGGTGCATTCTCCTGCAGACCCTGACCCACCGCATGTGACAGAACTCCCTCCAGCATTATGTCCCAGTTGAACTCCTTGTATTTCGTGAAGCAAATACCCAACTCTCAGTGAAGCAGCAAGACACACCAGGAAAACTAGAGGATGACCAAATGGCTTCACAGTCTACACGGAGAGACACTTAGACCGCAGTTGCCACAGTTTACCTACAAAGTGAGAATTCAGCACTGCTGCCTCATGTTCATTGAAAAATAAGATACCATGTCCTCCAGGTCACATAGATGCAGACCCAATTTTGGTGCTCTCACTACATAGGAAGCTAAAGCTCCTGACAACAACATATATTTCAAGTGCCCAAACTCAGAGGCAGTTTCTCAAGATGTCTTTAGGCCTGCAGAGCTCCATGTTTGTGGAGTGTTTACCCTGTCCCTTACTTTTGGAAACTCCTCTACCACCTCCAAGGTTGTGAACTCCTGAGCATATTCCGTTCCAGATATGTATTCCCAGATTTTCTAACTCTTCTCCTCTAATTGTGCATTACTTCAGGCGAGGGTAATATCAAGGAATTGTTCTGGATGAGAGTGGGAAGATTTTTGTGTAGCACATATTTGAAAACACATTGGGTTTATTTTCCTATTTTCCATTCGGAATAATGAATCTCTGACACTAACCCATACCCTACTAGACTCTGACTACTAATCCTAATATGATGGAGAATAGTAACTCAAACAGAATAGAAATACAAGCAGTTCAGAGGAGGCATGGTGTATATTTGGACTTCCCTTTTTCATTATATAGGATAGGAGTTATAAATAAGTCAATGTTTATTGAAATAGTTCACCATGTGTTTTTAAAGTTAAGAAATATGTCAATTCCTGTCTCTCTTTAGCCTTTTTCAGCTCATGTATTATTATATGCACATATAGAATCCTACCTGGTATCACACGTACCTTCTTCTGAGGTGGGTGACTTGGCACATACAAATTGTGAGAAGAGATCCCTCCTCCTAAACGCTGTTGGAACTGAAAATTCAACCTAAGTGTGAGCTTCCAAGTTGAACAACATTATACATAAATCCATTTTTAGTAAAATGTATATTTTTGGATATGTGGAAGATATATATTTCATAATGAATTTCGATTGGCATATATACTGCTTCTTTTTAATGTCTGTGTGTGTGTTTGTGTGTTTGTGTGTGTATATATATATATACTCTCCAGATTTTTCAAAATATAAAATATATGTGTCTTATTATACACTCCCTAAAATCATTCATATTCATGTATGTGGATTTATAATCAACTTTTCACAAGATTATTCTCCGAAATATTCATACACCTGATATTCATATTTGTTTTCTAAAACTGAAAACTGACTTCAGTAAATGGTGCATACAAATCATAATATTTCGTCATTGCAAGATGGCCACGAATAGAGTGCATCACACCAAGTGTACTGCACCACTGCACAGGTGAATAACGAGTTAGAGTGACAAAAAAACTATCTTGTTAGGAAATTACAGCAAAATGGGGGTGCACCAAAACCTAGAAGAAGGATTTCTAGCACCATGGTCCGGTAATTGAGTCTCAAACACGAGCCAAATGTGCGACCTGAGATCCCATTTGACTGATCCGCGCGGCCCACCCAGTGGCTAAAGACAGTGCGGCACCACCGAGATGGGTCCAATAAGCAGGGAGAAACGTTGATAAGTATTCTGTGGAATCCTGCCGGTAGAGCCCCCACTGAGCCCTGAGCTGAGTTCAGGATTTCAGACAGGGAAGGAAGCGGTACAGTTCTAACTCCCACAATGGAAACTCTTCCAAGGAAACCAATGGCCATCATCTTGGAGAGCTGAAGTAACCTCAGCCACTCTCCTACAGATTACAACAATAAAACAGGAGTGTGTTATTCAGCTCATCTCCCATATATCGGGGAATTCGCATAAAATCTCTCCTAGGATTTCCGGGGGAGAGATTATCAGAGCGAGCCTGCATAAAGATGGGGGAAAACAAGAGGCAACTGACCTTCAACTCCCCCTCTCATCAACTGTGAAAATAAAACCTTTCTAACCAGTGCTGGGGGAGGGGCAAGTGGAAAAAATCAAAACAATAGAGTGTCTGGCTTCCCAATAGACAACCTCCACAACCAACAAACGGCAGGCCCAGAGTACAGTTTGAACTGCCAAGAGCCATCACTCAGGGGAAATCTGGTCTTGCAGGAAAAACCAGGACTAGCAGGAGAAACCAGAGGACTAGAGGCCAGGCCCTTGTGACTGGGCAGCGGGAGACTGCAGGCCCACAGGCGACAGTCCACCCGCTGCCCGCGTGACTAGGCGGCTTGAGAACGCCCTACCGCCGGCGACTGACCGCACCACTGGGTGGCTAGAGATCGCCCGCCCGCCAGTGACAGCCCACCTGCTGCACAAGTGACTGGGCAGCTGGAGACCGCCTGCCCGCCGGCCACCGACCGCACGACTGGGCAGCTGGAGACCGCCTGACCGGGAGTGACCCGGAGCTGAAACCAACAAGTGACAGTACAGTCCCACCCCCCTATACGGACACCTCAGCAAGGAGCCTTGGGCCTGTCAAAACAGAGAGGTGACGTCACTGGAGCTCGGCCTTCGGAATTTCTTCCAAGCGGAATCCACTTTAGCATGCATAGTCTACCAACACAAAGGAGAGACAACAGAGACATACAACACCAAAACAAATCTCTAGAATAAAGCAGAAACACAGCAATCAAATAGAGCTGGAAAGTAACGTGAACATCATGAAAAAACAATGGAATAAAAGGAGTACAAACAATGCAGGACAACTTAATTCTACAGGAGGACCTAGAAGCACCAGAAACAGGGATAGGGAAAGAAATCAAGGCATACTTAACTCAGATGGAAAGAAATATTAGAGAAGACATGAGGCAGCAAGTCCAAGGAATAAAAGTATATTTTGAAAATGAATTAAACAAACAAATTCAAATGGCAAAAAATGAGCTTTACCAAAAAATAGAGATCTTAAAAAAATTCAAACAGTAATTCTAGAAATGCAGGAAACTATAAACCAAATTAAAAACTCAAACAAGAATATTACAAATAGAGTAGATCAAGTAGAAGTCAGAAAATCAGAAAATGAAGACAAAGTTTATCAACTTGAAAAGAATATAGTCAACACAGAAAAGATGCTTAAATCTATTCAAGAGATAAGGGATGTCAAAAAAAAAACTTGAGAGTCATCGGGATAGAAGAAGGCATAGAGATTCAAACCAAAGGAATGGACAACATATTAAATGAAATAATTCTAGAAAACATCCCAGAGATGAAAGATGGATTGGATTGCCAAATCCTGGAAGCCTACAGGACCCCAAACATTCAAAAACATAATAGACCAAATCCAAGACATATAATTATGAAGATAGCCAACATACAGAACAAGGAGACAATATTAAACGCTTATAAGAGAAAGGAGGCAGATTACATTCAGGGGTAAACCAATTAGGTTAACGACTGATTTTTCATCACAGACTTTGAAAGAGAGAAGATCCTAGAACAATGTATTTCAAATGCTGAAAAATAATGGATTCCAACCAAGAACACTGTACCCAGCAAAATAAAGCTTCAGATTTAAAAATGAAATTAAAGTCTTTCATGATAAACAAAAGCTAAAAGAATATGCAGCCAGAAAACCAGCACTGCAAAGCATTTTGAGCAAAATACTACAAGAAGAAGAATTGAAAAATAGTGCCCAAAACTAACAGCAGGAGGTATTTCAGTAAAGGGGGAGGAAAATAACCAAAAAAGTAAAAACTAGCCAAACTAAAATATAATAAATAAATAAACATGACTGGAAGTACAAATCATATTTCAATTGTAACCTTAAATGTTAATGGCCAAAACTCACCAATCAAGAGACATGGGCTAGTAACGTGGAAAAAAAAAATCCAACAATATGTTGTCTTCAGGAGACCCATATTATAGGAAAAGACATACACAGGCTGAAGGTAAAAGTTTGGGAAAAATCATACCACTCACACGGCCCTCGGAAGCAAGAAGGAGTGGCCATACTCATATGGAATAAAATCAACTTCAAACCTAAGTAAATCAAAGGGATAAAGAAGAACACTATATTCTTTTAGAAGGAACCATCCACCAACAAGACTAACAATTATCAATTTGTATGCACCAAGCAATGGAATTGCAACGTTCATAAAACAAACTCCCCTCAAGTTCAAGAGTCACATAGACTACAACACAATAATTATGGGTGAATTCAACACACCACTCTTGGCATTGGACAGATCCTCTAGAGAGAAACTGAATAAAGAAACTATAGAACTCAACAGCACAATCGATAACCTAGACTTAACAGACATATATAGAATATATCAACCATCATCAAGTGGATACACGTTCTTCTCAGTAGCAGCACATTGATCCTACTCAAAGATAGACCATATATTATGCCATAGGGCAATTCTTAGTAAATATAAAGGCATGGAAATAATACCATGCACCATATCTGATCATAATGGAATGAAACGGGAAATCAATGATAAAAGAAGGAAGGAAAAATCCTGCATCACATGGAAAATGAACAACATGCTACTGAATGATCAATGGGTAACAGAAGACATAAAGGAGGAGATAAAAAAATTCTTAGAGACAAATGACAATACAGACACAATGTACCGGAATCTATGGGACACAGTGAAAGCAGTTTTAAGAGGGAAATTCATTTATTGGAGTTCTTTCCCCAAAAAAAAAAAAAAAACCAGCAAATAAATGAACTCATGCTACACCTCAAAAACCTAGAAAAGGAAGAGCATAACAACAGCAAATGTAGTAGAAGACAAGAAATAATCAAATTTAGAGAAGAAATCAACAAAATTGAAACAAAGAAAAACATTGAAAAAATTGATAAAACTAAAAGTTGGTTTTTTGAAAAAATAAATAAGATCGACAGGCCCTTAGCCATACTAATGAACAGAAGAAGAGAGAGAACTCAAATTACTAAAATACGGGATGAAAAAGGCAATATCACAACAGACACTACAGAAATAAAGAAGATAGTTAGAAAGTATTGTGAAACACTATATTCCAATAAAATTGAAGATAGTGAAGGTATTGATAAATTTCTTAAGTCATATGATCTGCCCAGATTGAGTCAGGAAGACACACACAATTTAAACAGACCAATAACAAAGGAAGAAATAGAAGAACCATCAAAGGACTGCCAACCAAAAAAAACCCTGGACTCGATGGGTATACAGCGGAGTTCTACAAAACCTTCAAAGAAGAACTAATACCAATATTATTCAAGCTATTTCAAGAAAAACAAAAAGAAAGAGCTCTTCCAAATTCATTCTATGAGGCCAACATCACCCTGATCCCGAAACCAGACAAAGACACTTTAAAGAAAGAAAACTACAGAACAATATCTCTAATGAACTTGGATGCAAAAATTCTCAATAAAATCCTGGCGAATCGAATACAGAAGCATATCAAAAAAATTGTGCTTCATGATCAAGTAGGATTCATCCCTGCGATGCAAGGCTGGTTCAATATATGGAAATCAATAAATGTAATCCACCACATCAATAGACTTAAAGACAAGAACCATATGATCATCTCCATTGATGCAGAAAAAGCATTCGACAAACTACAGCATCCCTTTATGTTCAAAACACTATAAAAACTAGGGATAAAAGGAACTTACCTCAACATGGTAAAAGCTATATATGCTAAAAATCAGGCTAGCATCATCCTAAATAGAGAAAAGCTGAAGAAATTCCCTCTAAAATCTGGAACAAGACAGGGATGCCCTCTATCACCACTTCTATTCAATTAAGTTCTAGAAATACTAGCCAGAGCAATTAGACAGACAAAAGAAAATAAAGGCATAAAAATAGGAAAGGAAGAATTTAAATTATCGCTATTTGTAGATGACATGATAATATATTTAACAGACCCAAAAGGGTCTACAAAGAAACGGCTTGAGTAAATAAATGAATTCATCAAAGTGGCAGGATATAAAATCAACACACATAAATCAAAGGCATTTTTGTATATCAGCAACAAAACTTCTGAAATGGAAATGAGGAAAACCACTCCATTCACAATATCCTCAAATAAAATAAAATACTTGGGAATCAACCTAACAAAAGAGGTGAAAGATTTATATAATGACAACTACAGAACTCTAAAGAGAGAGATAAAAGAAGATCTTAGAAGATGGAAAAATGAACCCTGTACATGGATAGGCAGAAATAACATTATCAAAATGGCAATATTACCCAAAGTTCTCTACAGGTTTAAAGTGATGCCAATCAAAATCCCAACAGCATTTCTTGTAGAAAAAGATAAAGCAATCATGAAATTCTTATGGAAAAACAAAAGACCCAGAATAGCGAAAGCAACTCTAAGCAGTAAGTGTGAATCTGGAGTTATAGCGATATCAGAGTTCAAACTGTACTACAAAGCAATAGTACCAAACACAGTGTGGTACTGGTACCAAAACAGGAAGGTGGACCAATGGTACAGAATAGAGGACACAGAAACCAATCCACAAAATTACAACTTTCTTATATTTGATAAAGGGGCTAAAAGCATGCAATGGAGAAAGAATAGCATCTTCAACAAATGGTGCTGGGGAAATTGGAAATCCATATGCAAATAAATGAAACTGAATTTCTTTCTCTTGCCATGCACAAAGGTTAACTCAAAATGGATCAAGAAGCTAGATATAAAATCAGAGACACTGCGTCTGATAGAAAAAAAGTTGGTTACGATCTTCATACTGTGGGGTAGGGCTCCAAATTCCATAATAAGACTCCCATAGCCCAAGAGTTAATAACAAGAATAAACAAATTGGACTTACTTAAACTATAAAGTTTTTTCTCAGCAACAGAAACAATAAGAGAGGTAAATAGAGAGCCTACATCCTGGGAACAAATTTTTACCCCTCACACTTCAGATAGAGCCCTAATATCCAGAATATACAAAGAACTCAAAAAATTAAACAATAAGATAACAAATAATGTAATCAACAAATGGGACAAGGAACTGAACAGACACTTCACAGAGTAAGACATACAATCCATCAACAAGTACATGAAAAAATGCTCACCATCTCTAGCAGTCAGAGAAATGCAAATCAAAACCACCCTAAGATACCATCTCACTCCAGTAAGATTTGCAGCTATTATGAAGTCACAGAACAACAAGTGTTGACGAGGATGTGGGGAAAAGGGTACACTTGTACACTGCTGGTGGGACTGCAAATTGGTGAAGCAAATTTTGAAAGCAGAATGGAGATTCCTGGGAAAACTGGGAATGGATCCACCCTTTGAACCAGCTTTTGCCCTTCTCAGACTATACCCTGAGGATCTTAAAAGAGCGTACTATAGGGATACTGCCACATCAATGATCATAGTGGCACAATTCAAAATAGGTAGACTGTGGAAACAAACTAGATGCCCTTCAATATATGAATGGATAAAAAAAAAATGTGGCGTCTATACACAATGGAGTATTATGCAGCACTAAAAAATGACAAAATCATAGAATTTGTAGGGAAATGGATGGCATTAGAGCAGGTTATGCTAAGAGAAGGTAGCCACTCTTTAAAAAACAAAAGTCAAATGTCTTCTTTGATATAAAGAGAGCAACTAAGAATAGAACAGGGAGAAAGAACTTGAGGAAAAGATTAACATTAATCAAAGACGAGAGAGGAAAGCAAAAGGGAGAGAGAATGGAAACCATATGGAAATGGTAGGAGACCCTCAATGTTACACAAAATTACATATAAGAGGTAGTGAGGAGAAAGGGGGGTGGAATAGGGAGAGAAGTGAAAAACAGCAGATGAGTTAGAGAGGGAAGATGGGAGGGGAGGGGAGGGAAGATAGTAGGGGATAGGAAATGTAACACAATACAACAGTCACTTATATGACATTTTGTAAAAATATGAATGTGTAACCATTGTGATTCTGCAACTCGTATTTGGGGAAAATTGGGAGTTCATAACCCAATTGAGTCAAATGTATGAAAGATGATATACCATGAGCTTTGTAATGTTTTGAACAACCAATAAAAAATAAATAAATAAAGGTTTAAAATTGAGTGGGAAGATATCAGCTAAAAAAGTGTTGAGATGCATTCATTTTGCTAAGCAGAAACTTTGTTTTGTTTAGTTGTATCTATCACAATTTTATTGTACCAGAAAACTGGTTTTAAAAATGCACATAATTGAGATTAAAGGTTAATCCACCTACCCTCCTGAAAAATTCATAGTATTTCCTATATTTTTCATATTTCATTTTTTAGTGAATATTTTGTCATGGACCAGTTCTAGTCTTAGGCTATTCTTCCAGAATACTAACTCAACTGACAAGTTGGTACAATGTGTTGGATTGTTCTTTTCATCTTTTATTTAATAGTTTCTAACTGATAATGTGTATTTTTTCTTATCTTTTTTGGACATACATACCCAACTGTATCTTTGCATTTTATGTTTTACTGGGAAAGAGACTCATCAAAAGCTCTGTATTATATGTATCAGTAATCAAACATTTAGAGATCGCAATTATTCTTAATTTTGCCTGAAAATATCTTTGTACCATTTTTCTTATAAAAATTTAGAATTATTAATACTGCCCCTACTGTAATAAGTAACTACTTACAAAAAGGATTAAACAATTGACTTTATATCAATTATGAATATGAAAATTACTAAAATAAGTATTTTTTAATTAACACACAATTGATAGAAATTGAAATCACAAGAAGGCCATTTGAAATGTCAGTGCATATGGTCCTTAAATAATAGGTTGTTCAAAAAAAAATTTCTCTAATTCATAAGAGTTAATATGCCATATTACAACTTAATGTGATATAAAACCTTAAATTATCAGTATTGATAAATAAGAATGATACCTGTTAACTTAACCATGTTTATTTGATTTTCACTGTAAGATGTTAATTCTGGAAGACTTGAAAATTAAGAAAGACTTGGTATATATTATTTCTAAAAGGCTAATCAAAGTAATTTTAAATATATATGTATATATATATGTAATACATGTGAATGAATATAGATGCATATGTATAATAAATGTATTGTAATATATCTATCAGGTGATTATAATTTTTAAATTTTCTCAAGAAAAAAGAATGACTATAAAATCAGTTTTAAATGTAAATTTCATAGCATACTAGTGTTTGTAATGACATGAGAGAAAAATACATAAGGAGGGAAAGTGAAAAAGAATAGAGAGAAGGGGGAAAACAATTAAGAAAGTGAGTAATGAAGAGGGTGAGGAGTGTTTGATGATAAGATAAAGTGGAGGAGCTGGGTTTCTGACTCAGTGTTAACATGCTTGTCTAGCATGTGTGAGGCACTGGGTTATATTCTCATCACCACATACAAATAAATAAAATGAAGGTCTATGAACAACTGAAAAAATAAAAAATGAAAAAGGAGAAATATTACCAAAATTCCAAGTTTTTATGAATGTTAAATAAAAAACAATTATGTTACATAGCCTTATGCAATTTCTAGACTCCCCAAAATAGTCATTAAATGTTAGATTATTAGTGCTATAACTGAAAATCTATTGCTCTTTCCTCTACATTCTGTGGCATGCTAGTGCTAAAATAAAGTGTATTATGACACCAAAAAAAAAATCAAATATTTCTACAGTAACTGACCCAGTTTAACATCAATGCATAAAGATTCCTATGGGATATAATGTGTATTTTGACGTTCATTTTCATTCAAAACTGGTACATTACTATTTCTCCAGTTTATGCACATGATAGGATGTATATTTCATCCACAATTTAGCAAATTTATACGCATTTGTTTTACTTTCCATCACTTCCTGCTTCAGAACACATGGATTACTCCATGTTTCTTGACTGCTCTTTTTAAGAGACTTCTTTATAAACACATTATTTTTGATTTCCATTATCAATTTTGAAGCAAAACTCACACAACCGTCATGATAAACCATAACCCTAATATTATCATTAGATATAAAACTGGTTGGAATGAATGATTGTATTTCAATATAAGATTTCTTGTATACTTTCAGATATCAATTTAATCCATTATGTAAAGTGGAACCAGTAATATTATTTATTCACAGTATGGTCTATTCATGCATTATCTCTATATTGATAGACACAGGGTACACCTCTGTGTACGCCCAATAATAATTTGTATATCTTCAAAATATTGCTCCCAGAAATGGTGGAAGAAATACTCATGTCAACTGATTTATACATACATTTTATCACAGTAGTATTCTGGACACAAAATGCAAAGGTCACACTTAGGATTCTCCCAAAAGCCTAAATGGAAAGTGAACATGGATTACTAAACTCATCCATGTCCAGGTTGCCTAATGCTCTCAAATGTCAATCATATTGGTGACTACATATGTGTTTCTTCTGAAGATTACATTTTCAATCTCAACCCTGTTGAGAATGTCTAAACCTATGACTCATTTTATAATTTGCCTGATTTCTTAATCTCTATTGATATCTGCTTTCCTACTATTTTCCCCAGTTCATCATTGTGACTCACTTTTCACATGTGCTGACATATATATTCAATCTCTACCCGACACCCTATTGCTAAAGAACTTTTGGTCCAAATCCTATACTCAATCTTCTTCCTAAACCTACCGACTATCTTCCTAATCCTAGCGACAAATCCTTTTTGACTGGATGTTCTCTTCGTTATTCAATCATCCAAGGTGAAAATTCCTGTTCCATTGTATATCGCTTTATCTGAGACATATGTGCAGTACATAAGTCAAAGCTAATTAAACCACTCAAGGGGCAAATGCCCTTCTGGGCTTCAAATCATACCTAGATTTCTTTTTCCATACTTATATTTCACCCACAAGTTAGCAAAATTATTTGCATTTTTGTCACTTTCAATTACTTCCTACTTCAGAACACATGCATTCCTCTATGTTTCTTGACTGGTCTTTTCATGAGACTTCTTTCCAAACACATTATTTTCCATTTCCATACTCACTTTTGAAGCAGAACTCACACACCTTTCATGATAAAATATAACCCTAATATTACCATTAGATGTATAACTCATTGGAATGAATGATTCTATATAAATATAAGATTTCTTATATATTTTTAAATATCAGTTCTATCAATCCATTATTTAAAGTGGAATCAGTTATATTATTTATTCACAGTATTGTCAATTCATGCATTACTTCTATATTCATAGACACAGGGTACACCTCTGTGTATGCCCAATAATAATTTGTATATCTTCAAAATATTGCTCCCAGAAATGGTGGAAGAAATACTCATGTCAACTGATTTATACATACATTTTATCACAGTAGTATTCTGGACACAAAATGCAAAGGTCACACTTAGGATTCTCCCAAAAGCCTAAATGGAAAGTGAACATGGATTACTAAACTCATCCATGTCCAGGTTGCCTAATGCTCTCAAATGTCAATCTTATTGGTGACTACATATTTGTTTCTTCCTAAGATTATATATTGAAACTCAACCCTGTTGATAATGTCTAATCCTATCACTCACTTTGTACTTTGCCTGATTTCCTAATGTCTCTATTGATATCTGCTTTCCTACATATTTTCCGCATTTCATCATTGTGACTCATTCTTCACATGTGCTGACATTTACATTCACTCTCTAACCGAAACCCTATTGCTAAAGAACTTTTGGTCCAAATCCTATACTCACTCTTCTTCCTAAACCTATGGACTATATTCCTAATCCTACCGACTATCCCTTTTTGACTGGATGTTCTATTCTACATTCAATCATCCAAGTAACGGTCGGGCGAGCGTCGGAAGAAGAGACCACCAAGTGTCTATCTCATGTAACAGCAATGGGTTTATTGGGAGTCCAGCATGCTGGGGCTCAGAGTTCACTTGAAAAGAGTAGAGAGCCCTGAGAACAGCTTAAGCAGATGTTATAAACTTTTCCTTGCGAGTGCAGGGAGGGAAGTTAATTGATGTGTCAGGGCGAGTGTTCAGTTTGCATGCAACCTGGTGGGGGAGTACATTCTGCAGTTTGGCAGTTGTGGACAGCACATTCTGGGAACAAGATTGGCAAAAATTTCTCAAGATTTCAACAGTGTTTTGTTAAGTGTACAGAAAAACAGGAAGTGACAACTACATATTTTATTAACCTTTCATTCGACACTTCTTTTTCTGGCTACTTTTAATCATAAATATGATCATTGGGTGGTGTCACATTCCATGTCTGCTAGTGGGGTATTACCATTAGTTTAACTTGTCCAATTTGAGCCTGGAGAAAATAAATTACATGGTTAAGCAAGCAGGGTTTTATAGTTAGCAATAATGTGAGGATTATTATTGGACCCGCCAGGGTTGATAAATGCGTAGTTAACAAGGGGGACTTTGTGAACCAAGATTCAAACCACCCTTTTTGGGCCTCTCTCTCTCGTTGACGCTCTTCAAGTCGTCATTTTAATTTACTCATAGATTTTTTTACAACTCCAGTATGGTTGGCATAAAAACAACATTCTTCCATCAATGCAAAACAAAGGCCCTCTTCTCTCATGAAGAGAAATTCCAATCCTCGACTGTTCTGTAAAACAACTTCAGAGAGATAGGTTAAAGATTCATGCAATGCTGTGATGGAGGTTTCTAATATCTTTAAGTTTTGGCCTATTGCTGCTTCTATTTGGGTCATTTGTTTTGTCCCATGGACCAAGGCAGTGGTTCTTGTGCCCACCCCTGCAGCAACATGTATTCCTAATAGGATGGCGAAAGTGAGGGATATATGTTCCCAGTGGAACCAGGTTTTATGCCCCCCTATTTGATCTTCAAATGAACCTGTGTCATGATAGAGCACTCTGGGAAACATTTGCACAACTACACAATTAATCACATCTTTTGACCACTTCATGAAAACATAAACAATGTTTTAAGTATTTAGAATTATACTGTTGTAGGGATGGACAAGGCAAGGCACCTAAGATAGTACCAAAGACAGGAAAACAGTCCTATTTGTTTGCAACCATATTCAGAGGGCATTACTTCTGTTGTAATCAATTAAATCCCCGGAATCCCAAGTTTAGGTAGTTTCAGAATTTTGTACCCAACATATAAGGGAAGGGGCTCAGAAGTTCACAGTCTTAAGAAGTTCACAAGAAGCCATTTGTCTTCTTTTTTTTTCCTCTGTTCTGGGAAAGTTAACCTTCCAAGGACACCTGGGTGAGGGAGAGCTTTATATTCCCTTTATTTTTCCCCCTGCCAACTGTTACCATGGAGCCCAGTTGGTAACTTCTTTATCTTACAAATGTAGCCATCTATGTGAAGCCTCAGCTCAAGGCCAAGGCCTTGTTCACATATTTTGTGAAAAATTAGTATGGGGGTGTCTAGCTTAGGATTGCAGATTTTTTTAGCCAGTGGCCAAGTAGAATAGGGCAACATGAAAAGTGGAATTTTATCTACTTAGAAATCTTTTATTGGGACTCTTTTGCTGAAATTCCTAAATTCAGCTATGTTGGAGATTTCTGGAGAAGGTCAGTTAAGACTTTTCTGTGGGCCTGGTACAGAGGGGGAAGACGGGGAAGGCATGGCTGTGAGCAGTTCCGTGGATCTGAGAATGAGGAAGGAGAAATGTAAAAGAATAATGGAAAAGGGGTTTTGGATTTTTCTAGGAACAAATCTTGAGCAGTACAACAGGTACAGCAGAGGGTAAGATGGGAGTTAGTATCCAAAAAAGCATTTGAGGGACTTTAAATACTTAGTAACATATTTTCAGTGATGAAAAAGCAACTTTAAAGGCCATTTACATTGCATCTTGGATAAGGGTGTGAGGGCTCTTCTCAGCTGGTTTGGGCTTTGTGTTAGGTAGTAAGAGGACCTGGTGGGACCCAGTGCGGGCAATGACAGGAGAAGAGAGGAGTGAGTTGGTTGAGGTGTACCTCAGTACCTGCTACCTCAAGAAGGGGGCAACGGTCTTAGAACAGGCGGAGGTTTGGGTTTTTGATCTAGTAATTGGAGGGGAGAAATCAGGTTGCATAGGTGAAAGTAAGAGCAGAGAGTCTGGAGCAGAAGGCTGAGGGTGAGGATCTATTGGAGAAGCATAGTTCAGGATGTGAGCAAAGGAGGGAAAAGGCCTCCACATAGGGGAATCTCCTTTTACCCTTTTCAGCACTTGCAGAAGTTAAAAAGGTCACGCAGAATTTGAGGATCCAGAGACCCCTCTGGGGGCCATCAATTTTGGTTATCTAATTGGTAATATGGCCAATGTTGTGTACAGAATTTGATGAGGAGTTTGGGTTCCATCAAGCAGTCCCTGTATGCTCACATCCTCATGACTTACAGAAGAAGCCGGCTTTCCCCCAACACAGCCTTGACTGTTTGTGGCTTTGATAGTCCGCCGGGCAAACATAGTAATCTAGGCTAGCCAACCTGCATCTGGCTCGCGTGTCCCTACATCCATAATATTTGTTTCCATTATCTATGGTAGAGAAGGGATTTAATGGAATTTTAGTGGGATCCACTTCATCAGGGATATCCCAATGGAAAAGACCTATAGCCAGCTGACAAATGTTTCTGTGGAGAGATGGCGACCATGTCCCTAAGTGGGCTGTATGCGAGATAGACCATACTTCTTGTCCAGTAAGATTTGTGATCAGCCATCGCTGCTGAATGGGCTGATGAGGATTAGGACTACTGGTGGTCAAGGGGAGAGTCTATTGCCTTTTCCACATGGCAAATACACAATTTGAAAGCGTTACCAGTCTTTTACAGTTTCCAGCCAGAGTCTGGACAGGGCACAGGCTTGAGATGAGAGGTATGGATCCAGGAAGTGATTCTGTCTACCTTTACTGCTGTAGGTGTTATAAGTAGCACCTGCTATGGTCCCTTCCAGCAGGGTTCCAGGGATGACACCTGATGTCGTCTAATGTAGACAAAGTCTCTTTCTTGATATTGATGTTGATTCCCCTTGTCACCGGGTTGGTAGGCAGTGTCCATCTGTCTTCACAGGTATCTATGTGGCTCTGGCTGAAAGACAATATCTCTAACTTTTTAAATTAGTGGGAAGTAGAAAGATCCTTCTAGGGTCCATCCAAATCCAAAGGTGAGCCATTCTGAGGCACAGAGAGTCTGCCAGGTCCAGCATTTTACTGAAAAAGAAAGATTCTGATCCCTTAAGCAAACTTTGTTGCAGTGAACAAGGGTCAGAGACAGAGGCATTGAAGTGCTCTGTCCCATAATGAAAGATACACAAACAGTAAAAGCAACAACACATGACACAGACAAGACAAGACAATAAAGACAGGATATGGAAGTCCAACACTGAGACCAGGACTGAGTAGTTGGCAAAACCCGATGGGTTGGCAATACCGAATCTGAAACAAAATATCACTGAGTGATGGAGACTATTGTTCCTCGATTTTCTGAGTCCTCTATGACGTCCCCCAGGGACTTGGCCTGTGGCTCTGTGACATGACTGTCAGCCACCATCGGAGAGAGCTCACGCTCTTCATCGACATCCATTTTGCCAAGCCCTGACCTGAAACCTGAAACCAGAAAGAGGCACCTTACTTACCCCGAGAGGAGTTCTTTGGGGTCGCTTGTCCACGGCTGCCGGATCTCGGTGGAACCTCCATATGTAAAGGTCCGGTGACAATCGGGTGAAGAGACCACCAAGAGACTGTCTCATGCAAAGCAAAGGGTTTATTGGGGGTCCAGCATGCTGGGGCTCAGAGCTCACTTGAATAGAGCAGAGAGCCTTGAGAACAGCTTAAGCAGAGCTTATATATTTTCCTAGGAGAGGGCAGGGGGGGAAGTTTATTGATGGGTCCGGGCAAGTGAGCGGTTTGTGTGCAACCGGTTGAGGGAGTACATTCTGCAGTTTGGCAGTTTTGGACAGCACATTCTGGGAATAAGACTATCAAAAAGTTCTCAAGATTTCAACAGTGTTTTGTTAAGCATACTGAAAAACAGAAAGTGACAAGTACTTATTTTATTAACCTTTCACTGCGAACTATACTTTTCCAGAATTCCTAATGTTTCTATTGTGTTTGTTAAAGTTCATTTTTATTCAAACCTGGTACGTAATTATTTCTTCAGTTTATGGACATCATTAGATATATCCATTCATTCACAAGTTCACAAACTTATAAACATTTGGGTCACTTTCAATCACTTCCTCCTTTGGAAGACATATATTCCTCCATGTTTCTTGACTGGTCTTTTTACTAAACTTCTTTCTAAACATATTATTTTCGATTCCATAATCATTTTTGAAGCAAAACTCACACACTATTCATGATAAATGATAACCCTAACATTACCATTAGATATATAACTGGTTGGAATGAATGTATGTATATCAATATAAGATTTCCTATATATTTTCAGATATCAACGCAATCCATTATTTAAATTTGGAACCAGTTATATAATTTATTCACAGTAGGGTCTATTAATGCATCATCTCTATATTCATCAAAACAGGGTAAACCTATTAGTATCCCCAGTACTAATTTATAAGTTTTCAAAATATTGCTCACAGAAATGGTGGAAGAAATACTCATGTCACCTTAGCTACATATACATATTATCACAGTAATATTCTGGACACAAAATGCAAAGGTCACACAGAACATAATTTAAGGTATGTATCGCAATCAAGGGCCCAAAGTCCTTCTGGGCTTCAAATATTACCTAGATTTCTGTTTTCATACTTATATTTCACCTCCATATTCTTATAAATATCGCAGGTTCCCAATATCATTATTCATCCAGCAAAATGATTCATAACCCAAATCGAACATGCTATTAACCCTAACCATTCTGTAAACTGAGATTGTTCACTCAATCTCACTTTACAGAAGAGCAGGGACAAAGTTAGTATTACAATACAGGAAGTTAGGAGATCTTTCACCTGCTGAGTACCTCAAAATCCATGCAGAAATGATCCCTGGAGAAGACGTAGGCAGCTATGAAGGACCTGAAACAGCAAAAGTCATCTTCCTTTGCAAACCACCCGATCAGGATGAAAGGATGTGTCTCAATCAGCCTATCTCTTATTAATGTAGGGATGATGTATGAAACCAGGCATGTGTGGAGAGCTGTTCCCAGGTGCCTATGTTTCTATACCATTCTAACTTGTGAAAGTGTCACAGGAAATAGAGGCTGCCTCCTTTTCCTGAGACACTAGGAAGCAACTGTTACGACAAAGTGGTGGCCAAGACAGTGGTCTCATTCATTTTCTGAAGGAAGTGACCTCACCTCACTTCCTTGGTGATGGAAATCTCTGAATTTTGTGATCCAGGAAGCCAGGCACCCAGAGCCAGTCCCAGTCCCAGTCCAAGTGGGCTCACTTGTTTGGATTTACCAAGAGGCTAGAAAAATACCAAGAAATTTTTGAAATTCCCATGACCAGATGGTACTGGAGAACATTTGGATGCACTTTTACTGATCATGAGTGTACCAGACAGTGCCTTGATTGACTGGGATTTATGACAATGGTGTAGAACAGAGATGCTATTAAGTTGGACCCTCCTGAGTAGTGAGCCCTGAGCTGTGGTGTGCAGGTGTGTGATGAATCATCTGTGGTTGCGCCATGTGGATTTTCCATTGATTTCCAAATGGCTTGTCACTGACATGGTGCAGTGACCAGACACTTATATGTAAAGGTGTCTTGTTAAATTGATAGTTTTCAGGGCAATGTGCAGAATCAGGTTGCTATAGACAAGGGGGCAAGCTATGTGGGAATGAAGCCTTTTTGGTGCATTCTCTTGTAGACCCTGAAAAACCACAAGTGACAAAACTCCCTCCAGCACTGTGTTCCAGTGGAACCTCTTGTATTTCGTGAGGCAAATACCAAACTCCCAGTGCTGCAGCAGGAAACACCACGAAAAGTGGAGGATGAACAAAAGGCTTCACAGTCCACACGGGGAGACACTTAGACCCCAGTGGCCACAGTTTACATACAAAGAGAGAATTCAGCACTGCTGCCTCATGTGCATTGGAAAGCAAGAAAAAATGTCTTCCAGGTCACATAGATGCAGACCCAGCTTTGATGATCTCACTACAAAGGAAGCTAAAGCTACTGACAACAACATATATTTCAAGTGCCCATCCTCAGAGGAAGTTTCTCTAGAAGTCTTTAGGCCAGCACACCTCCATATTTGTGGAGGGTTTACCCTGTACCTTACTTTGGGATACTCCTCTACCACCTCCAAGTTTGTGACCTCCTAAATATTTTCCATTCCAGATATGTATTTACAGATTTTCTAACTCTTCTCCTCTAATTGTTTCTTATTTGGGGAGATGGTAACGTCAAGGCATTGTTCTGGATGAAAGTGGGAAGATTTTTGTGTAGCACATATTTGTATACACATTGGATTCATTTTCCAATTTTCCATTCCAATAACTGAATCCCTGACACTAACACGTACCCTACAAAACTCTGACTACTAATCCTAATATGATGGAGAAAAATGACCCAAACCGAATAGAAAAACAAGCAGTTCTGAAGAGGCATGGTGTATAGTCGGACTTGCCTTTTGCATGATAAAGTGTAGGTGTTATAAACCTAGTCAATTTTTAATTGAAATAGTTCTCCATGTGTTTTTTTCCTTTGATATTTATTGTTTGTTCTTCAAAACATTACATAGTTCTTGACATGTCATATTTCACACTTTGATTCAAGTAGGTTATGAACTTCCATTTTTCCCCGTATACAGATTGCAGCATCCCATCAGTTACACATCCACTGTTTTGCATATTGCTATACTAGTGTCTGTTGTATTCTGCTGCCTTTCCTGTCCTCTACTATCGCCCATCCCCTCCCCTCCAATCCTCTCAATGTACCCCATCTGCTGTAATTCATTTCTTCCCCTTGTTTTCGTCCCCTTTCCGCTCACTTCACCTTGTATTTAATTTTGTATAACCATGAGGGTTTCCTTCCATTTCCATGCAATTTTGCTTCTCTTTCCTTTTCCCTCCCACCTCTCACCCCTGTTTAATGTTAATCATCTTCTCATGCTCTTCCTTCCAACTCTGTTCTCAGTTACTCTCCTTATTTCAAAGAAAACATTTGGCATTTGTTTTTTAGTGATTGGCTATCTTCACGTAGCATAATACGTTCTAATGCCATCAATTTCTCTGCAAATTGTATGATTTTGTCATTTTTTAATGCAGAGTAATACTCCATTGTGTATAAATGCCACATTTTTTTAATCCATTCATCTATTGAAGGGCATCTAGGTTGGTTCCACAGTCTTCCTATTGTGAATTGTGCTGCTATGAACATAGATTTATCAGTGTCCCTGTAGCATGCTCTTTTTGGGTCTATAGGGATTAGACCGAGAAGGGGAATTGCTGGGTCAAATGGTGGTTCCATTCCCAGCTTTCCAAGAAATCTCCATACTGCTTTCCAAATTGGCTGCGCCAATTTGCAGTCCCACCAGCAATGTACAGGTGTACCCTTTTCCCCACATCCTCGCCAGAACTTGTTGTCGTTTGACTTCATAAAGGCTGCTAAGCTTACTGCAGTGAAATGGTATCTTAGGGTGGGTTTGTTTTGCATTTCTGTGAATGCTCGAGATGGTGAGAATTTTTTGATGTACTTATTGATTGATTGTATGTCCTCCTCTGAGAAGTGTCTGTTCAGGTCCTTGGCCCATTTGTTGATTGGGTAATTCATTTTCTTATTGTTAATTTTTTTTGATTTCTTTGTATAACTCTGGATATTAGGGCTCTATCTGAAGTGTGAGGAGTCAAGATTTGTTCCCAGGGTGTAGGCTCCCTTTTTACCTCTCTTATTGTTTCTTTTTCTGAGAAAAATCTATTTAGTTTGAGTAAGTCCAGTTTGTAGATTCTAGTTATTAACTCTTATGCTATGGGTGTCCTATTGAGGAATTTGGAGCCCGACCCCACAGTATGTAGATCATAGCCAAAGTTTTCTTCCATCAGATGCCGTGTCTCTGATTTGATATCAAGCTCCTTGATCCATTTTGAGTTAACTTTTGTGCATGGAGAGAGAAAGGGATTCAGTTTCATTTGTTACATATGGAATTCCAGTTTTTCCAGCACCATTTTTTAAAGATGCTATCCTTCCTTCATTTCATGCTATTAGCTCCTTTATCAAATATAAGATAGCTGTAATTTTGTGGATTGATTTCTGTGTCCTCTATTATGTACCATTGGTCCACCCACCTGTTTTGGTACCAGTACCATGCTCTTTTTGTTACTATTGCTCTGTAGTATAATTTGAGGACTTGTATCGCTATACCGCCTGATTCACACTTTCTGCTTAGAGTTGTCTTTGATATACTGGGTTTTGTATTTTTCCATATGAATTTCATAATTGTTTTATCTATTTCTACAAGAAATGCCCTTGGGATTTTGATTGGCATTGCATTAAACCTATAGAGAACTTTTGGTAATATCGCCATTTTGATGATGTTAATTCTGCCTATCCATGAACAGGGTATATTTTTCCATCTTGTAAGATCTTCTTCTATTTCTCTCTTTATTGTTCTGTAGTTTCCATTGTGTAAGTCTTTCACATCTTTTGTTACGTTGATTCCCAAGTATTTTATTTTTATTTTGAGGATATTCTGAATGGAGTGGTAGTCCTCATTTCCATTTCAGAGGATTTGTTGCTGATATACAGGAATGCCTTTGATTTATGATTGTTGATTTTATATCATGCCACTTTGCTGAATTCATTTACTAACTCTAATAGTTTCTTTGTAGACCCTTTTGGGTCTGCTTGGTATAGAGTCATGTCATCTGCAAATAGTGATAATTTAAGTTCTTCTTTTCCTAATTTTATGCCTTTAATTTCTTTCATTTGTCTAATTTCTCTGGCCAGTGTTTCGAGAACTATGTTGAACAGAAGTCGTGAGAGAAGGCATCCCTGTCTTGTTCCAGATTTTAGAGGGAATGCTTTCAATTTTTTCACAATTCAGAATGATACTAGCCTGAGGCTTAGCATAGATTGCTTTTACAATATTGAGGTATGTTCCTGTTATCCCTAGTTTTTCTAGAGTTTTGAACAAAAAGGGATGCTGTACTTTGTTGAATACTTTTTCTGCATCTATTGGGGTGATCATATGGTTCTTATTTTTAAGTCTATTGATGTGGTGAATAACATTTATTGATTTCCGTATATTGAACCAGCCTTGAATCCCAGGGATGAATCCTACTTGATCATGTTGCACAATTTTTTAAATATGTTTTTGTATCTGATTCGCCAGAATTTTATTGAGGATTTTTGCATCTAGGTTCATTAGAGATATTGGTCTGTAGATTTGTTTCTTTGAAGTGTCTTTGTCTGTTTTATGAATCAGGGTGATATTGGCCTCCTAAAATGAATTTGGAAGTTCTCTCTCTTTTTCTATTTCCTGAAATATCTTGAAAAGTACTGGTATTAGTTCCTCTTTAAAGGTTTTGAAAAACTCTGCTGTATACCCATTCGGTCCTGTTCTTTTCTTAGTTGGTAGTCATTGGATGGTTTCTTCTATTTCCTCAATTAATATTGGTCTGCTTAGGTTGTCTATATCCTCCTGACTCAATCTGGGCAGATCATATGACTTAAGAAATTTATCAATTCCTTCACTATCTTCTAATTTATTGGTGTATAAGGATTCAAAATAATTTCTGATTATCTTCTGTATTTCAGAAGTGTCTGTTGTGATATTGCCATTTTCATCCAGTATGATAGTAATTTGAGTTCTCTCTCTTCTTCTCTTTGTTAACATGGCTAAGAGTCTGTCAATTTTATTTATTTTTCAACTTTTAGTATTGTCAAATTTTTCAATTGATTCTTTTGTTTTGATTTTATTAATTTCAGCTCTGATTTTAATTATTTCTTGCCTTCTACTTCTTTTGCTGTTGTTTTGCTCTTTTTTTTCTAGGATTCTGAAATGAACTATGAGATCATTTATTTGTTTTTTTTTTTTTTTTTTTTTTTAAGGAAAGAACTCCAAGCAATGAATTTTCCTCTTAGAACTGCTTTCAATGTGTCCCATAGATTCTGATATGTTCCGTCTGTCTTTTTCATTTATCTCTAAGAATTTTTTATTTTCCTCCTTGATGTCTTCTATAACCCATTGATCATTCAGTACGTATTGTTCATTCTCCAAGTGATGCATGAAGTTTCCTTCCTTCTTTTATTGTTGATTTTTCAGTTTCATTCCATTATGATCAGATAAGATGCCTGGTATTATCTATACTCCTTTATATTGTCTAAGAGTTGCCATGTGACATAATATATAATCTATTTTTGAGAGGTATCCATGTGCTGCTGAGAAAAAAGTGTAACTGCTTGATGTTGGGTGGTATATTCTATATATGTCTATTAAGTCTATGTTATTAATTGTGTTATTCAGTTCAATAGTTTCCTTATTCAACTTTTGTTTGGAAGATCTGTCCAGTAGTGAGAGAGGTGTGTTGAAGTCTCCCATGATTATTGTATTGTGGTCTATCAGACTCTTGAACTTGAGAAGAGTTTTTTTGATGAACATAGCTGAACCATTGTTTGGGGCATATATATTTATGATTGTTATGTCTTGTTGGTGTATGGTTCCCTTGAGCAGTATGTAGTGTCCCTCTTTATCCCTTTTGCTTAACTTTGGCTTGACATCTATTTTATTTGATCTGAGTATGGACACTCCTGCTTGTTTCCGAAGTCCATATGAGTGATATGATTTCTCCCAACCTTTCAACTTCAGTCTATGTTTCTCTTTTCCTATCAAATGCGTCTCCTGCAGGCAGAAAATTGTTGGGTCTTCTTTCATGATCCATTCTACTAGCCTGTGTCTCTTAATTGGTGAGTTTAAGCCATTAACATTTAGGATTACTATTGAGATATGGGTTGTTATTCCAGCCATATTTGTTTATTTATGTTACTAACCATGTTTTTTTTTCCTCTTTGATTATTTTTCCCCCCTTTACTGTACTACCTCACACTGTTGGTTTTCATTGTTATTTTCCATTTCGTCTTCCTATAATGTTTTGCCAAGGATCTTTTGAAGAAAGGGTTTTCTAGCTGCAAATTCTTTTAACTTTTGTTTATCATGGAAGGTTTTAATTTTATCTTCCATCCTGAAGCTTAAATTCGCTGGATACACAATTCTTGGTTGGAACCCAATTTCTTTCAGTGTTTGAAAAATGTTATTCCAGGATCTTCTAGCTTTCACAGTCTGTGTTGAAAGATCAGCTGTTATCCTGATTGGTTTACCCCTAAATGTAATCTGCTTCCTTTCTCTTGTAGCTTTTAAAATTCTCTCTTTATTCTGTATGTTTGGCATCTTCATTATAATATGTCTAGGTCTTTATCTCTTATGATTTTGCACATTCCGCATCCTGTAGGCTTCTATGATTTGGGATTCTGTCTCATTCTTCATGTCTGGGAAGGTTTCTCATATTATTTCATTGAATAGATTGCTCATTTTTCTGTTTTGCACCTGTATACCTTCCTTTATCCCAATTACTCTTAAGTTTGGTCTCTTCATGTTATCCCATATTTCTTGGATTTTCTGCTCATGGTTTCTTAACAGTCTTGCTGAGCTGTCTATGTTCTTTTCAAGTTGAAATACTTTGTCTTCATTGTCTGATGTTCTATCTTCTACGTGATCTACTCTGCTGGTAGTATTCTCAATTGAGTTTTTAAGTTGGTTTATTGCTTCCTGCATTTCTATGATTTCTGTTTGTTTTTTTTTATAACCTCTATCTCCCTGAATAGTTGATCTTTTGCTTCTTGGATTTGTTTATGTAATTTATTGTTGAAGTGATCTTTCATTGTCTGATTTTGCTGTCTAATGTCTCCCTGTTGACTCAGATCATCGGAAGCAAGTATATCCTAAATTCTTTATCTGACATTCCATCTGATGCAGATATTACCTCTTCTAATGTTGAGTTGACCTGCATTGCTTGTGGTCCTTTCTTTCCTTGTCTTTTCCTACTGTTCGCGTTTTTTTCTGTTTGGTGGAAATTTTGTGTTATTGAATTTTACCCCTAAATGTTTATATTGCTATTGTATTCATGAAAAGTCTCCCTCACAGGTGTGGGCGGTGGCTCTGCCCCTCCTCCAATTGGGGCAATGTGCCTACCACACCAGCAGCCCTCTGGACCTGTTCTGCCGGTCGGTAGCCTGTCCGCCTACCTTGCAGGAGCGGGCAGTTGCTCTACCCCTCTTCGGGCTCTTCTCCTGTTCAGCCAGTGGGTCACAGGTCCACCTACCTTGCAGGCGCAGGTGTCGGCTCTGCCCCTCCGCGTGCCGCTGGGCCTCTTCTGTCTGTGGATTGCAGGGCTGTCTACATTGCAGGCGCGAGTGGCAGCTCTGCCCCTCCCTAAACCGGGGCGATATATCTACCAGGCTGGTAGGTTGCTGGGTCTGTTCTGCCAGAGGGTGAGAGGTCCACCTGCTTTCCAGGCACGGGCAGTGGCTCGGCCCCTCCCCAAACCTGGTTATGTGTCTAGCACCGTGGCGGGGCCTAGCACCTGGTCTGTCAGTGTTCGCAGGTCTGCCTACTTCGCAGGCGCGGGGGCCGGCTCTGCCCATCTGAAGGCAGCTGGGCCTCTTCTGCCGGTGGGTCACAGGTTCACCTATCTAGAAGTTGCAAGGGGTGTCTCTGCCCCTCCGCGGGTTGCTGGGCCTGAACTCCCTGTGGGTCGCCTGTCCGCATTCCTTGCAGGCGCGCAGCGGCTCTGCCCAACCCCCAACCAGGGCGATGTGTTTTGTATGATTGCGGGCCGCTAGGCCTGTTCTACCGGTGGCTCGCAGGTCCGCCTATCTTACAGGCGCGGTTGGCGGCTCTGCCCCTCCCTTCTCCATGTGTTTGTAAAGTTAACAAATATGAGAATTCCTGTCTCCATTTCTCTGTACCCTATTCAGCACATGTATTTTTATATGCACATATAGAATCCTACCTGGTATCACACGTAGATACTTGTGAGGTTGCTGACTTGGCAAATACAAATTGTGAGAAGAGATCACTCCTCCTAAATGCTGTTGGAACTTACAAAACAAACTATGGGTGAGCTTCCTAGTTGAACAACATTATACTTAAATTGATGTTCAGAAAAGTGAAGATTTTTGGATTTGTGGATGATATATATTTCATGATGTATTTCGATTGGCATTTATATTGCTACATTTTAATGTATATGTGTGTGTGTGTGTGTGTGTGTGTGTGTGTGCATATATATATGTATAAACTCTCCAGATTTTTCAAAATATGAAATGTATGTGTCTTATTATATACTCCCTAAATTCATTGATGTTAATGAATGTGGATTTTTATTAAACTTTTCATAAGAATATTCTCTGGAATATTAATCCACCTGAAATATATATTTGTTTCCTAGTACTGAAAGCTAACTTCAGTGAATGGTGCATACAAATCCTAATATTGCTACAGTAAATGACTCAGTTTAACATCAATGCAAGTAGATTCCTATGGGACATGATATGTACTTTGACGTTCATTTTTATTCAAAACTGGTACATTAATATTTCTTCAGTTTTTGCACATAATAGAATACATTTTTCATTCACAAATTCACAAATTCATAGGATTTTTTTTCACTTTCAATTACTTCCTGCTTCAGAACATATGTATTCCCCCAGGTTTCGTGACTGTTGTTTTAATGAGACTTCTTTCCAAGCACATTATTTTTGATTTCCATAATCATTTTAGAAGCAAAACTCACTGACACTTCATGATAAACCATAACACTAATATTACCATTAGATGTATAACTGGTACGAATGATTGTATGAATAGAAATATAAGTTTTCCAGTATATATCCAGATATCAATTCAATCCATTATTTAAATTTGGAACCAGTTATATTATTTATTCACAGTATGGTCTATTCATGCATTATCTCTATATTCGTATAACACAGCCTATACCTATTTGTACCCACAATACTAAATTATATGTCTTCAAAATATTGCTCCCAGAAATGGTGGAAGAAATACTCATGTCATCTGATCTATATATACATTAATCACAGTAATATTGTGGAAACAAAAAGCAAGGTCACACTTATGATTGTACCAAATACTAAATGGAAAGTGAGCATGGATTAAAAAAAAAATCCATATCCAGGTTGCCTAATGCTCTCAAAGTGAATCCTATTGGTGACTACATATTTGTTTCTTCCTGAAATTACATATTCAACTTCAACCCTGTTGAAAATTTCTAATCCTATCACTCACTTTATACTTGTCCTGATTTCCTAATGTCTCTATTGATATCTGATTTCCTGTATTTTTTCCCCAGTTTATCACTGTAACTGACTCTTCACATGTGCTGACATTTACTTTCAGTCTCCACCCAAAACCCTATTGCTAAAGATCTTTTGGTCCAAATTCTATACACACTCTTCATTCTAAACCTACCGAATATCTTCCTAATCCACCAACTATCCCTTTTGGACCAGATGTTCTCTTCGACTTTCAATCATCCAAAAGACAAGATCCTATGCCACTGTATATCAATTTATCTGAGACACCTGTGCAGAACATAATTGAAAGCTAAGAATCCCAATCATGGGGCCAATTCCCTTCTGTCCTTCAAAAATTACCTAGATTTCTTTTTTCATACTTATATTTCACCTATATATTCTTGAAAATATCGCATAATCCCAATACCATTATTCATCCCAGAGAATGATTCCTAACCAAAATGGAACCTGTTATTAACCTTAACCATACAATGTTCCCTCAATCTAACTTTACAGAAGAGGAGGGACAGAATTGGTCTTCCAATACAGGAATGTAGGGGATCTTCCACCTCTGAGAACCTCAAAGTTCCATGCAGAAATGATCCCTGGAGAAGATTTAGGCAGCTATGAAGGACCTGAGAGAGCAAAAGTCATCTTCCATGGCAAACAACCCGGTCAGGATGAAGGGATGTGTCAGAATCAGCCTCACTCTTCTTAATGTAGAGAAGATGGACCAAACCAGGCCAGTGTGGACAGCTGTTCCCGGCTGCCTATGGTTGATATACAATTCTCAGTTGTGAAAGTATCACAGGAAATAGTTGCAGCCTCCATCTCATGGGAACCTTGGAAGCAAATTTTAGGACAAAGTGGTTTCCAAAGCAGTGACCTCATTCAGTTCACAAAGGAGGTGACCTTCCTCACTTCCTTGGTGATAGAACTCTCTGAACTTGGGATCCAGGAAGCCAGGCAACCAGAGGCAGTCCCAGTACCATTCCCAGTGGGCTCACATATTTGGATTTACAAAGAACAGAGTCAGTCTTTCTTGGTACCTACTGATGTGAGAATGGCCAAATTTCAGGAGAGCTCAGAAGAGGGGCCTTTCCTGAGAAAGCAGGTAGTTGCTCACAGCTGGCTCCTGACCACTTCGCAGATTTGGCCAAGGAGACCAGATCTGAGACAGGACAGGACATTTCAGGGAACATAATAAGGCCCACAAGTCAGAGGACACTCCGGATTGTCACAGACCTCTTTGGGGGAAGGAGGTGCCTTTGTGGGTGTGAGTGTGAGTTTGTGGTTTTGTCTCATGTTCTAAGAATAGGTAAAAAAGGTGGTTTGTTTGGTTTGGAGTGGACTGTTCCTAGTAAGTCGTTTCACAAAGTGAGTGTTTCTATGTCTGTGTATCCCACTGTGTCCGTGGTTGTCGACATTTGAAAAGAGAATTCATCAATGGATGTGTCCTGTTTAGTAGAATCCTTCCCAGCATTCATCCTGCCCAATTGATGAATGGACTGTGGCTTCCCTTATGGATGGAAAACACCTACTAATTTCCTAAGTTCCTGTTCTCTTCCTAAATCTGGCCACTCTCCAGAATAGGCTCATGGTTTTGTGTCCAAGATATGTACCACCTCCAAGCTCTGTGACGAGGCCATGTAGTGGATAGCTAAAGGGAATGGCTAGCATCTCAAAAAACTCAGATATCTGTGTTACCAGGAAAGCCTCAGTGGAGAAACTCTGCTTTGGGCCTTTTGCTAACCAATTCTTCTCTTCCCCTGAATGTGAGGAAGGTCTTGGCCTCAGGACACAGTTTGTGAAGCCTGAAGAAAACAGTTTTAAAATGGAATTAAATGGGCATCACCTGTGGCTCTTTGTTAATTGCTTTGGAAATGGATGTGTCTGAATCAGTCTCTTGGCCCTGTGTTAGGCTGTGGCTTAGGTTCTCAGCACCTGATGGATCTAAAGAATGATCCCATGTGTGCATCCAAAACCAAAATGGGAAAAAGATCAGTCATTGTTGATGAAGTCTCTTGCCTTCCTCTGTTAGGTTCCTTACCACCATCAAGTGAGAATAGGGATCCTTTGAATCAAATGAGTTCTTCAAAGCCCTGCAAAGGCAATTGCATACATGCTTGTGTTTTCTCATGACTCCACATCACATAAAAAATCTATACCGACAGTCAGTAGGCCTCAAATTGGAGAAGCAGAGCAGTATTACTGGAAGGCATATTTGATCCCTCCTGGTTCACAGGAAGGGTGTACAATCCACCCTGACTTTAGGAAAATGATGGGCAAGCGAGCTTATTTGGAGACTGTGTTGGGCTGCGCCCCTCATGGAAACATCCAGCCAGAGATTATGAGGAGTGTCTATATGGAAGAAGATGAGGGCCATGTGGGAGTGTTTTGGTTTTAACTGTGGTTATTTGTGTGGCAGTTGGAAGCGATGACTGGGTCCACCTGGGCTTGAACTCTGGTGTGATACCCCATAGAGACTGAGTCCTGGAACTGATCTCAGAGAAGTATTGCCATGAATTGTGTTGGGATATTAGGAGGCCACACATGGGAGTCGCCATTGGAAACAGAGATCTATTCCCAGGGTGGCTTTCCACAGAGCACTGTGAATCTCAGCCAGGGTATCACATAATTTTATTCTGAAATACTTGGCAGCCATAGTTGAGAGTCAAAACACAAATGCACTTAACATTGTAGACTTCAATGGGCCTGGCTTCATGTGGCATTTTGGCCACTTTTTTAGAAGCCTTAGCAGTTAGAGTTCTCCAGAGCTTTCATTGAAATGAGCTTCTTCACCATTTAATGATTACTGAATTAAATGAAACACTCAGTGACTCCAACTTCAACCTTGAAAGATGGGCTCGATAAATACCATTAAATTTTTGAAATTCCCATATCTAGGAGGCAGTGGAGAACCATTGGATATCCTGTTGGTGATCATGAGTGTACCAGACAGTGCCTTGATTGGCTGGGTTTCACGAAAATGGTGTAGAACAGAGATGCCAGTAAGTTGGAGCCTGCTGAATAGTGGACCTAGAGCAAAGGTGGGCATGTGTGAGATAAAACATCTGTGGTGCTTCTATCTGGATTTGCCAATGGCTTCCAAATGCCTTGTGACTGACATGGTGTACCCAGCAGACCATTATATGTAAATGATTCTTGTTATATGGATAAGTTTCAGGGCAATGTTCAGAATCAGGTTGCTATGGTCAAGGTGGCAAGCTATGTTGGAAAGAAGCCTGGTTTGTGCATTCTCCTGCAGACCCTGTTCCACCACACGTGACAGAACTCCCTCCAGCACTGTGTCCCAGTTAAATTCCTTGTATTTCGTGAAGCAAATACTGAACTCCCAGTGCAGCAGCAAAAAACATCACAAAAATTGGAGGATGATCAAATGGCTTCAGAGTCCACATGAGGAGACACTGAGCCCCAAGTGGCCACAGTTGACCCAGAAAGAGAGAATTCATCAATGCTGCCTCATTTTCATTGGTAAATAAGAAAGCATCTACTCCAGGTCACATAGATGCAGACCCAGCTTTTATGGTCTCACTACAAACGAAGCTAAAGCTCCTGACATCAACATATATTTCAAGAGCCCAACATCTGAGGCAGTTTTTCCAGAAGTCATTAGGATAGCAGAGCTCCATGTTTGTGGAGTGTTTACATTGTCCCTTACTTTTGGAAACTCCCCTTCTACCTACAAGGTTGTGAACTCCTGAGCATATTCAATTCCAGATATGTACTCACAGATTTTCTTACTCATCTTCTCTACATGTGTTACTTGGGACGAAGTTAAGGTCAAGGCATTGTTCTGGATGAGAGTCGGAAGATTTTTGTGTAGCACATATTTGCATACACATTGGATTCATTTTCCAATTTTCCTTTCGAAATTCTGAATCCCTGACACTAACCCATACCCTATAAGACTCTGACAACTAATCCTAACTTGATGGAGAAAAGTAACCCAAACAGAATAGAAATACAAACACATCAGAGGAGCCATGGTGTACCGTTGGAATTGCCTTTTCCATTATATAGGGTAGGAGTTATAAATCTAGTCAATTTTTTTGTTGAAAGAATTGTCCATGTATTTTTAAACTTATCAAATATGTGAATTCCTGTCTCCCCCATTTCTCTGTATCCTATTCAGCACATATATTTTTATATGCACATATAGAATTGTACCTTGTATCACACATATATTCTTCTGAGGTGGCTGACTTGGCAGATACAAATTGTGAGAAAAGTTCAGTCCTCCTCAACGCTGTTGGAACTGAAAATTCAACCTATGGCTGAGCTTTCTAGTTGAACAACATTATACATAAATCCATGTTCAGTAAAATGAATATTTTTGAATACGTGGATGATATATATTTCATGATGAATTTCGATTGGCATATATATTGCTAGTTTTTAATGTCTGTGTGTGTTTGTGTGTGTGTGTGTGTGTGTGTAGATATAGATATAGATATAGATATAGATATACACTGTCAAGATTTTTCAAAATATGAAATATATGTATATTTTGGCCACTCTTTGGGAAGCCTTACCTGTGAGAGTTCTCTAGAGCTTTCATTGAAATGAGGTTCCTCAACATTTAATGGTTCCTGAATGAATTGAAACCCACAGTGCCTCCAACTTCATCCTTGAAAAATTGCTCCATAAATACCTTGAAATTCCCCTGACCAGGTGGCACTGGAGAACCTTTGGATATATTGTTGCTGATCATGAGTGTACCAGACAGTGCCTTGACTGACTGGGTTTCACGAAAATTGTGTAGAACAGAGATGTAAGTAAGTTGGAGAGTGCTGAGAAGAGGGCCCAGAGCTGTGGTGTGCAGGTGTATAATAAAATATCTGTGGTGGGGCCATGTGAGTCTGCCATTAACTTCTAAATGGCTTGTGGCTTACATGGTGCAGCTAGCAGACCCTTATATGTAAAGGCATCTTGTTATAAGGAAAGGTTTCAGGACAATGTTCAGAATCAGTTTGCTATGGACAATGTTGCAAGTTATGTGCGATAGAAGCCTGGTTCGTGAATTCTCCTGTAGACCCTGACCCTCCACACGTGACAGAACTCGCTCCAGCACTGTGTCCCAGTTGAACTCCTTGTATTTCATGAAGGAAATACCAAAAGCCCAGTGCAGCAGCAAGAAACACCACGAAAATTGTAGGATGACCAATTGGCTTCACAGTCAAGACGGGGAGACACTTAGCTCTCCGTGGCCACAGTTTACCTTCAAAGGTAGGATTGAGCACTGCTGCCTCATGTTCTTTGGAAAATAAGAAACCATGTCCTCCAGGTCAGATAAATGAAGACCCATCTTTGATGGTATCACTACAAAGGAAGCTAAAGCTCCTGAAAAGAAAATATATTTCAAGTGCCCAACCTCAGAGGCAGTTTCTCAAGAAGTCTTTAGGCCAGCAGAGTTCCATGATTGTGGACTGTTTATCCTGTCCCTTAATTTTGAAAACTCCTCTAAAATGTCCAAGCTTGTGAACTCCTGAGCATTTTCCAATTCAGATATGTATTCACAGATTTTCTAACTCTTGTCCTCTAATTGTGTCTTACTTGGGGTGAAGGTAATGTCAAGGCATTGCTCTGAATGAGAGTGGAAAGATTTTTTGTAGTGCATATTTGCGTAAACAATGGATTCATTTTCCTTTATTTTCATTTGAATTACTGAATCCATGACACTAAAGCATACCCTACTAGACTCTGACTACTAATGCTAATATGATGGAGAAAAATAACCCAAACAGAATAGAAATACAAGCAATTCAGAGGAGGCATAGTGTATAGTTGGACTTGCCTTTTGCATGATAAAGGGTAGTTGTTAAAAATCTGGTTAATTTTTAATTGAAATAGTTCTCCATGTGTTTTGAAAGGTATCAGATATGTGAATTCCTGTCTCCCTTTCTCTGTTGCCTATTCAGCACATGTATTTTTATATGCACAAATAGAATCCTACCTGGTACCACAGGTACATTATTGTGAGGTGGCTGACTAGGCAGATACAAATTTTGAGAAGAGATCACTCCTCCTAAACGCTGTAGGAACTGAAAATTCAACATTTGCGTGAGCTTCCTAGTTGAACAACATTACACATAAATCCATGTTCAGTAAAATAAAGATTTTTGGATCTGTGTATGATATGTATTTCATGATGAATTTTGATTGGCATATATATTGCTACTTTTTAATATCTCTGTATGTGTTTTGTGAAAAATCTACACTCTATAGATTATTCAAAATATGAAATATATGTGTCTTATTATACACTCCTTAATTTCATTCATGTTCATGTATGAGACCAAGGCTCATGCAACAGCAAAAGACATTTATTGAGGATCCAATCCAGCATGCTGGTGCTCTGTGCTCACTCAAGAAGGGAGAGCAGCCCAGATCCCCGAGCAGGGGTTGAGCAGTGCTTAAGTACACAATTTGGGGAGTGTGAGACTTTACATATATCACAGTCTCCTTTAGCAAATCATCATACACTGTGGGAAAATGAAACAACAAATCCTAAACATGATTAGTTCATTCATTGGCTTGAACACGTCAGGCGGGAGTGATAGGTCAATTCTAAAGCGGGGTACACATTGAAATTGATTGATTTAGGCCCTGCGATGCATATGTGGTAGGCCACACAGGGTCCTAGGTTATTAAACAACCAGGCGGTCAGGGGGAATATTTACTGGGCAGTCCAGAAATTGTCCTACAATTTACAGGAATTTCAGGTTTTGCGTGTAGCATGGAAACTTAAAAATACCTGGTCCTTTACATTTGAAACCAGGCCTTGAAGATTAGAAACTTTACAACACCCGGTCTTTTACACTTTAACTTTAACACTTTAATTTTAATTTCTTTTACCCTTACAGATCACTCCTGGTTCAGAAGAAGGGTGTCCAAGCCACCCTGACTTTAGGCAAATGAGGGGCAAGGGAGCTTATTTTGGACACTGTCTTGGGCTGTGCCCCTCATGGAAACCTCCAGCCATATGTTATGATGAGTGTCTTTATGGAAGAAGATGAGGGCCATGTAGGAGTGTTTTGGTTTTAATTGTGGTCATTTGTGTGGCGGTTGGAAGAGATGACTTGGTCCACCAGGGCTTGAACTCTGCTCTGATACTCCTTAGAGCCTGAGTTCTGGAACTCACCTGAGAGAAGTATTGCCATGAATTGTGTTGGGATTATAGGAGGCCACACATGAGATTAGCCCTTGGAAACTGAGATCTAGGCCCAGGGTGGCTTTCCACTGAGCACTGGGAATCTCAGCTAGGATAACACATGATTTTTTTACTGAAAGACTTGGAAGTCATAGTTGACACTCAAAACACACATGTACCTCACATTGTAGACCTCAATGAGCCTGGCTTCATGTGACCTTCTGTTCACTCTTTTTGAAGTCTTGGCTGTGAGAGTTCTCCAGAGCTTTCATTGAAATGAGCTTACTCACCATTTAATGATTCCTGAATGAATTGAAACCCACAGTGCCTCCAACATCATCCTTGAGAAATGGCTACATAAATACCATGAAATTTTTAATATTCCCATGACCAGGTGGCACTGGAGAAACTTTGGATGTCCTGTTGCTGATCATGAGTGTACCAGACAGTTCCTTGATTGACTGGTTGTCATGAAAATGATATAGAACCGAGATGTCATAAGTTGGAGCCTGCTGAGTATTGGGGCTAGAGCAGTGGACTATATGGTTGTGAATAAATATCTGTTGTGGGACCACGTGGATCGGCCATTGGCTTCCAAAATACTTGTGACTGACATGGTGCAGGCAGCAGACCCTTATATGTAAAGGCATCTTGTTATATTGAGATGATTCAGGGCAATGTTCAGAATTCGGTTGCTATAGTCAAGGGGGAAAGCTATGTTTGATAGATCCATGTTTCGAAAATTCTCCTGAAGACCCTGACCAATCACACGTGACAGAGCTCCCTCCAGAATTGTGTGCCAGTTGAACTCCTTGTATTTCATTAAGCCAATTCCAAACTCCCAGTGCAGCAGTAAGAAACACCACGAAAATGGAGGATGACCAAACGGCTTCACAGACCACACGGGGAGAAACTTAACTCCCAGTGGCCACAGTTTACCAAGAAAAAGAGAATTCAGAACTGCTGTCTCATGTTCATTAGAAAATAAAGAACCATTTCCTCCAGGTCAGATAGATGCAGACCCACATTTGATGGTGTCACAACAAAGGAAGCTAAATCTCCTGACAACTTCATATATTTCATGTGCCCAACCTGAGAGGCATTTTCTCAAAGAGTCTTTAGGCCAGAAGAGCTCCAAGTTTGTGGAGTGTTTAACCTCTCCCTTACTTTTGGAAACTGCTCTACCACCTCCAATGTTGTGAACTCCTGAACATTTTCAGTTCCACATATGTAATCACAGGTTTTCGAACTCCTCTCCACTAATTGTGTCTTACTTGGAGCGAAGTAAATGTCAAGGAATTGTTCTGGATGAGAGTGGCAAGATTTTTGTGTAGCACATATTTGCATACACATTAGATTCATTTTTCTATTTTCATTTGAAATAATGATCCCTGACACTAACACATACCCTAATAGACTCTGACTACTAATGCTAATATGATGGATAAAAAGAAACGTAACAGAATAGAAATACAGGCATTTCATAGGAGGCATGGTATATACTTGGATTTGCCTTCGGCTTTATCAAGGGTATGTATTATAAATCTTGTCAAATTTTAATTGTAATATTTCTCCATGAGTTTTACATGTATATATATATATATATATATATATATATATATATATATATATATATATATATACACTCTCTAGATTTTTCAAAATATGAAAAAAATGTCTTATTAAACACTCTCTAAATTCATTCATATTCATGTATGTGGATATATAATCTACTTTTCACAAGATTATTCTCAGAAACATTCAACCACCTGAAATACATATTTGTTTCCTCGTCCTGACAACTAACTTCAGTGAATGGTGCTTACAAATCCTAATATTTCTACAGTAACTGACACAGTTTATCATCAAAGCAAGTAGATTCCAATGGACATGATGTGTATATTGATGTTCATTTTAATTCAACACTGGCACATTACAATTTCTTCTGTTTATGCACATCATAGGATATATATTTCCTCCACAGGTTAGCAAATATATAGGCATTTGTTTCACTTTCAATCACTTCCTGCTTCAGAACACATGCATTCCTCCGTGTTTCTTGACTGGTCTTTTCATGAGACTTCTTTCCAAACACATTATTTTCGATTTCCTTTATCAGTTTTGAAGCAAAACTGAAACAGACTTCATGATAAACCATCACTGTAATATCATCATAAGATGTATAACTGGTTGGAATGAATGATTATATATCAATAAAAGATTTTTTATAGATTTTCTGATATCAATTCAATACATTATTTAAAGTGTAACCAGTTATATTATTTATTCACATTATGGTCTATTCATGCATTATCTCTATATTCATAGACACAGGGTACACCTCGTTGTACCCCCAATACTAATTTATACATTTTTAAAATATTGCTCCCAGAAATGGTGGAAGAAATACTCATGTCACCTGATCTACATATGCATATTATCACAGTAATATTCTGGACACAAAATGCAAAAGTCACACGTATGATTGTACCAAAGCCTAAAGGGAAACTCAACATGGATTACTAAAAACATCCATGACCAGGTTGCCTAATGCTCTCAAATGTCAATCCTATTGGTGACTACATATTTGTTTCTTCATAAGATTATATATTCAACCTCAAAACTGTTGAAAATGTTTAATTTTTTTCACTCACTTGATACTCTTTGACTGATTTCCTAATGTCTCTATTGATATCTACTTTCCTAGATATTTTCTCCAGTTCAACATTGTGACTGACCCTTCACATGTGCTGACATTGACATTCACTCTCTAACGGAAACACTATTGCTAATGAACTTTGGTCCAAATCCTATACTAGCTCTTCTTCCAAAACATACTGACTATCTTCCTGATCCTATCGACTATCACTTTTTGAGTGGATGTTCTCTACTGCATTCAATCATCCAAGGTGCATGGTCCTATGCCATTGTATATCGATTTTTCTGAAACATGTATGCAGAACGTAATTCAAAGCTACGTATCGCAATCAGTTGCCCAATGCACTTCTGAGCTTCAAATCTTATCTAGATTTCTGTTTTCATACGTATATTTCATCTCTGTATTCCTATAAATATTGCAGGTTCCCAAGATCATTATTCATTCTGCAGAATGATTCCTAATCCAAATCAAACCTGCTATTTATGATAACCATACACGGTTGCCTCAATCTAACATTACAAAAGAGGAGGGACAGAGTTCGTCTTACAATACAGGAATGTAGGGTATCTTCAAACTGCTGAGAACCTGAAAGTTCGATGCAGAAATAATCCCTGGATAAGATGTCAGCGCTATGAAGGACCTGTGAGAGCAAAAGCCATCTTCAAAGGCAAACAATCTAGACAGGAAAAAGGAATGTGTATGCATCAGACTCTCTCTTTGTAAGGTAGAGAAGATGGACCTAACCAGGACTGCGTGGAGAGCTGTTCTCAGGTGCCTATTTTGATATACCATTGAAACTAGTCAAATTGTCAAAGGAAGTAAGGGCAGCCTCCATCCAATGTGACCCTTGGAAGCAATGGTTAGGGCAAAGTTGTTGCCAAGGCAGTGACCTCATTCAGTTCCTGAAGGAAGTGACCTACCTAACTTCCTTGGTGATGGAACACTCTGAAATTTTGATGCAAGAAGCCAGGCACCGAGAGCCAGTCCCAGTCCCAGTCACAGTGCGCTCACTTGTTTGGATTTACCAAGTACAGAGTCAGACCTTCTTGGTACCTACTGATGTGAGGATGGCCAAATGCCAGGAGAGCTCTGAAGAGAAGCCTTTCCTGAGATAGCAGGTAGTGGCTAGCCGTTGGCTCCTCACAGCATCACAGAGTTTGCCAAGGAGACAAGATCTGAGACAGGAGAGGTCATTTTGTGGAGAACATAGTATGGCCCACCAGTCAGAGGACACTCCGGATAGTCACAGACCTACTTTTGGGAAGGAGTTGCCTTTGTTTGTGGATGTGAGTTTGCGGTTTTGTCTCATGTTCTGAGAATAGGTAGGAAATGTGGTTGGTTTTGTTTGGAGTCGACTGTTTCTAGTAAGTCTTTTGACAAGGCGACTTTCTATGTCTGTGTATCCACTGTGTCCGTGGTTGTCGACATTAGAAAAGAGAATGCATCAATGGAGGTGTCCTGTCTAGTAGAAAGCTTCCCAGCATTTATCCTGCACAATTGATGAATGGACCGTGGTATGCCTTATGGATAGGAAACACCTACTAACATCCTAAGTTCCTGTTTTCTTCCTGAATTCTGGCCACTCTCCAGAATAAGCTCATGATGTATTGTCCAAGATATGTACCACCTCCAAGCTCTGTGACATGTCCATGTTCTTGATAGCTGAAGGGAATGGGAACATCTCAGAAAACTCAGATATCAGTGTGAGCAGTAAAGTCTCAGTGGAGAAACCCTGCTTTGGTCCATTTGCGTACCTTTGGTTCTGTTGCCTTGAATGTCAGGAAGGTCTTTGCATCATGCCACCCCTTTGTGAAGCCTGAAGAAACAGATTTCAAATGGAAATGAATGTGCATCACCTGTGGCTCTTTGCTTAATTGCTTTGGAAAAGGATGTGTCTTAATCAGACACTAGGCTCTGTTTGAGGCTGTGGATAAGATTCTCAGCTCCTGATAGATGTAAAGAAGATCCCATGTGTGCATCCAAAACCAAAATGGCAAAAAGATCAGTCATTGTAGATGAAGTCTCCTGCCTTCCTCCGATAGGTTCCTGACCTCCATCAAGTGAGATTAGGGATTTTTTTTGGAGTCAAATGAGTTCTTCAAAGTCCTGCAGAAGTATTTGGGTTCTCTCATGATGCCAAATCACATAATGAATCTATACCTGACTGTCAGTAGGCCTCAAATTGGAGAAGCAGAGCAGCATTAACGGCAGGCTTTTTTGATCACTCCTGGTTCACAGGAAGGGTGTCCAGGCCACCATAAATTTAGACAAATGAGTGGCAAGGGTGCATATTTTGGACACTGTCTTGGCTGCGCCCCTCATGGAAACCTCCAGCCAGAGTTTATAATGACTGTCTATATGGATGAAGATGAGGGACATGTGGGAATGTTTTGGTTTTAATTGTGGTCATTTGTGTGGCGGTTGGAAGAGATAACAGGGTCCACATGGGCTTGAACTCTGGTGTGATTCCTCTTAGAGACTGAGTTCTGGAACTGACCTCAGAGAAGTGTTGCCATGAATTGTGTTGGGATTTTAGGAGGCCACGCATAAGAGTTGCCCTTGAAACCTGAGATCTAGGCCCAGGGTGGCTTTCCACAGAGAACTGAAATTCTCAGCAAGGATATGGCATGATTTTATTCTGAAAAACTTGGCAGCCATAGTTAAGAGTCAAAAGACACATGGACCTCCCGTTGTAGACCTCAATAGGCCTGGCTTCATGTGACCTTTTGGCCACTGTTTGGGAAGCCTTGCCTGTGAGAGTTTTTCAGGGCTTTCATTGAAATGAGAGTCCTCCCCATGTAATGGTTCCTGGAAGAATGGAAACCCCAAAGTGCCTCCAACTTCATTCTTGAAAAATGGATAGATAAATACAATGATGTTTTTGAAATTCCCAATGACCAAGTGGCACTGGAGAACCATTGGTTGTTCTCTTGCTGATCATTAGTGTTTCAGACAGTGCCTTGATTGGCTGGGTTTCATGAAAATGGTGTGGAACAGAAATGCCAGTAAGTTGGAGCCTGCTGAGTAGTGGGCCTAGAGCAGTGGTGGGCAGGTGTGTGATAATACAACTGTGGTGTGGCCATGTGGATCAGCCATTGGCTTCCAAATAGCTTGTGACTGACTTGGTACAGCCAGCAGACTATTATATGAAAAGGCATCTTGTTATATGGAGAGGTTTCTGAGCAATGTTCAGAATCATGTTGCGATGATCAATTGGGCAAGCTATGTGGGATAGAACCCTGGTTGGTGAATTCTCCTGCAGACCCTGACCCAACACACGTCACAGAACTCCCTCTAGCACTATATCCTAGTTGAACTCCTTGTATTTCGTGAAGCAAATACCAAACTCCCAGTGCAGCAGCAAGAAACACCACAAAAAGTTCAGGATGACCAAATGGCTTCACAGTCCACTCATTGAGACACTAAGCTTCCAGTGGCCACAGTTTACCAACAAAGAGAGAAATCAACACCGGTACCTAATGTTCAATGGAAAATAAGAAACGATGTCCTCCAGGTCACATAGATGCAGATTCAGCTTTGATGGTCTCACCAGAAATGAAGCTAAAGCTCCGGACTACAAGATATATTTCATGTGTCCAAACTCAGAGGCAGTTTCTCAAGAAGGCTTTTGGCCAGCAGAGTTCCATGTTTGTGGAGTGTTTACGCAGTCACTTACTTTTGGAAACTCCTCTACCACCTCCAAGGTTGTGAACTCCTGAGCATTTTCCATTCCAGATATGTATTCACAGATTTTCTAACTCTTCTCTTCGAATTGCATCTTATATAGGGTGAAGATAATGTCAATGGATTTTTCTGGATGAGAGTGGGAAGACTTTTGTGTAGGACATATTTGCATACATATTGGATTCATTTTCCAATTTTCCATTTGAAATACTGAATCCCTGACACTAAACCATACCCTACTAGTGTCTGACTACTAATCCTAATATGAGGCAGAAAAATAACCCAAACATAATAGAAATACAAACAATTCAGAGGAGGCATGGTGTATAGTTGGACTTGCCTTTTGCATTATAAAGGTTAGGAGTTATTAATCTAGACAATTTTTGTTGCAATAGTTGTCCATGTGATTTTAAAGATAACAAATATGTGAATTCTTGTCTCTCTTTCTCTGTAGCCTACTCAGCACATATATTTTTATATGCACATAGAGAATCCTACCTGGTACTACACGTACATTCTTGTGAGGTGGCTGACATGGCAGATACAAATTGAGAGAAGAGATCACTCCTCATAAACGCCGTTGGAACTGAAAATTCAACCTATGGGTGAGCTTCCTAGAGAACAAAATTATACACAAATCTTTGTTCAGTAAAATGAATATTTTTGGATCTGTGGATGATATATATTTCATGGTGAATTTTGATTGGCATATATTGCTATTTTTAATGTCTCTCTCTCTCTCTGTGTGTGTGTGTGTGTATATATATATATATATATATATATATATATATATATATACACACTCTCTCCATATTTTTCAAAATATGAAATATATGTGTCTTATATACACTTCCTAATTTCATTCATGTTCATGAACGTGGATTTATAATCAACGTTTCACAAGATTATTCTCAGAAAATTTCATCCACCTGAAATACATATTTGATTCCTAGTGCTGAAAACTAACTTCAGTGAATGGTGCATACAAATCCTAACATTTCTACATAACTGACACAGTTTATCATCAATGCAAGTAGATTCCTATGGGACATGATGTGTATATCGACGTTCATTTTTATTCAACACTGGGACATTACAATTTCTTCAGTTTATGCACATCATAGGATATATATTTCCTCCACAATTTAGCAAATTTATAGGCATTTGTTTCAATTTCAATCACTTCCTGCTTCAGAACACATGTTTTCCTCCATGTTCCTTGACTGATCTTTTCATGAGATTTCTTTCCAAACACATTATTTTCGATTTCCTTTATCACTTTTAAAGCAAAACGGACACACACTTTATGATAAACCATAACTATAATATCACTATTAGATGTATAACTGGTTGGAATGAATGATTTTATATCAATAAAAGATTTCTTATATATTTTCTGATATCAATTCAATACATTTTGTAAAGTGGAACCAGTTATATTATTTATTCACAGTATGGTCTATTCATGCATTATCTCTATATTAATAGACACAGGTTACACCTCTTTGTATCCCCAATACTAATTTATACATCTTCAAAATATTGCTCCCAGAAATGGTGGAAGAAATACTCATATCACCTGATCTACATATGCATGGTATCACAGTAATATTCTGGACACAAAATGCAAAATTCACACGTATGACTGTACCAAAGCCTAAATGGAAACTGAACATGGATTACTAAAAACATCCATGACCAGGTTGCCTAATGCTCTCAAATGTCAATCCTATTGGTGACTACATATTTGTTTCTTCCTAAGATTATATATTCAACCTCAATACCATTGAAAATGTATAATTTTTTCACTCACTTTGTACTTTTCCTGATTTCCTAATGTCTCTATTGATATCTACTTTCCTACATATTTTCTCCAGTTCAACATTGTGACTGACCCTTCACATGTGCTGACATTGACATTCACTCTCTAACCGAAACCCTATTGCTTATGAACTTTGGTCCAAATCCTATACTCACTCTTCTTCCGAAACATACTGACTATCTTCCTGATCCTATCAACTATCCCTTTTTGAGTGGATGTTCTCTACTACTTTCAATCATCCAAGGTACAAGGTCCTATGCTATTGTATATCGATTTTTCTGAAACATGTATGCAGAACGTAATTCAAAGCTACATATCACAATCAGTTGCCCAATGTACTTCTGAGCTTCAAATCTTACCTAGATTTCTGTTTTCATACTTATATTTCATCTCTATATTCCTATAAATATTGCAGGTTCCCAAGACCATTATTCATCCCGCAGAATGATTCCTAACCCAAATCGAACCTGTAATTAACCCTAACCATACACTGTTGCCTCAATCTAAAATTACAAAAGAGCAGGGACAGAGTTCATCTTACAATACAGTAATGTAGGGTATCTTCCAACTGCTGAGAACCTCAAAGTTCGATGCAGAAATGATCCCTGGAGAAGATGTAGGCAGCTATGAAGGATCTGAGAGAGCAAAAGCCATCTTCGATTGCAAACAACCTGAACAGGATGAAGGGATGTGTATGCATCAGCCTTTCTCTTCTTAATGTAGAGAAGATGGACCTAACCAGGCCTGCATGGAGAGCTGTTCCCAGGTGCCTATTTTGATATACCATTTTAACTAGTCAAATTGTCACACAAAGTAGGAGCAGCCTCCATCTAAAGGGACCCTTGGAAGAAACTGTTAGGACAAAGTTGTTGCCAAGAGAGCGACCTCATTCAGTTCCTGAAGGAAGTGACCTAGCTAACTTCCTTGGTGATGGAACTCTCTAAAATTGTGATGCAAGAAGCCAGGCACCGAGAGCCAGTCCCAGTCCCAGTCCCAGTGGACTCACTTGTTTGGATTTACCAAGTACAAGTAAGACTTTCTTGGTACCTACTGATGTGAGGATGGCCAAATGCCAGTTGAGCTCTGAAGAGGGGCCTTTTCTGAGATAGCAGGTAGTGGCTAACTGCAGGCTCCTCACAGCATCACAGAGTTGGCCAAGGAGACATGATCTGAAAGTGGAAAGGCCATTTCGAGAGGAACATAGTATGGCCCACCAGTCAGAGGACACTCTGGATAGTCACACACCCACTTTTGGGAAGGAGGTGCCTTTATGTGTGTGGGTGTGAGTTTATGGTTTTGTCTCATGTTCTGAGAATAGGTAGAAAAGTTGGTTGGTTTGGTTTGGAGTCGACTGTTTCTAGTTACTCTTTTGACAAAGCAAGTGTTTCTATGTCTGTGTATCCACTGTGTCCGTGGTTTTAGACATTAGAAAAGAGAATGCATCAATGGAGGTGTCCTGTCTAGTAGAAAGCTTCCCAGCTTGAACTCTGGTGTGATTTCCCTTAGAGACTGAGTTTGGGAACTGACGACAGAGAAGTATTGCCATGAATTGTGTTGGGATTGTAGGAGGCCACACATGAGAGTTGCCCTTGAAACCTGAGATCTAGGCCCAGGATGGCTTTCCACAGAGAACTGAAAATCTCAGCAAAGATATCACATGATTTTATTCTGAAAAACTTGGCAGCCATAGTTAGAGTCAAAAGACACATGGACCTCACGTTGTAGACCTCAATGGGCCTGGCTTCATGTGACCTTTTGGCCACTGTTTGGGAAGCCTTGCCTATGAGAGTTCCTCAGAGCTTTCATTGAAATTAGCTTCCTCCCCATGTAATGGTTCCTAGATGAATGGAAACCCCAAAGTGCCTCCAACTTCATTCTTGAAAAATGCATAGATAAACACCATGAAATTTTTGAAATTCCCAATGACCAGGTGGCACTGGAGAACCATTGGATGTCCTGTTGCTGATCATAAGTATAACAGACAGTGCCTTGATTGACTGGGTTTCATGAAAATTGTGTAGTACAGAGATGCCAGTAAGTTGGAGGCTGCTGAGTAGTGGGCCTAGAGCAGTGGTGGGCAGATGTGTGGTAATACATCTGTGTTGTGGCCATGTGGATCTGCCATTGGCTTCCAAATGGCTTGTGACTGACTTGGTGCAGCCAGGAGACCATTATATGAAAAGACATCTTGTTATATGCAGGGGTTTCAGGGCAATGTTCATAATCAGGTTTCTATGGTCAAGGCGATAAGCAATGTGGGATAGAAGCCTAGTTGGTGCATTTTCCTGCAGAGCCTGACCCACCACACGTTACAAGACTCCCTCAAGCACTGTGTGCCAGTTGAACTCCTTGTATGTCATGAAGCAAATACCAAACTCCCAGTGTAGCAGCAAGAAACACCACGAAAAGTGGAGGATGACCAAATGGCTTCAAAGTCCACACGGGGAGTCACAATGCCCGAAGTGGCCACAGTTTACCTACAAAGAGAGACTTCAGCACTGGTGCCTCATGTTCATTGGAAAATAAGAAACCATGTCCTCTAGGTCACATAGATGCAGACCCAGCTTTGATGGTCTCACAACAAAGGTAGGTAAAGCTCCTGACAAAAACATATATTTCAAGTGCACAACCTCAGGGGCAGTTTCTCAAGAAGTCTTTAGTCCAGCAGAGCTCCATGTTTGTGAAGTGTTTACCCTGTTCCTTACTTTTGGAAACTCATCAACCACTTGCAAAGTTGTGAAATCATGAGCATATTCAATTCCAGATATGTACTCACAGATTTTTTACCTCTTTTCATATAATTGTGAATTACTTAAGGTGAGGGTAAGTCAAGGCATTGTTCAGGATGAGAGTGGAAAGATTTTTTGTATCACAATTTTGCATACACTTTGGATTAATTTTCCTAGTTGAACAACATTATACATAAATCCATGTTCAGTATAATAAATATTTTTGCATCCGTGGATGATATATATTTCACTATGAATTTCAATTGGCATACATATTGCTACTTTTTAATGTCTTTGTTTTTTTTTGTATATATATATATATATATATATATATATATATATATATATATATCTCCTATCCAGATTTTTCAAAATATATGTGTTTTATTATACACTCTCTAAATTCTATTATGTTCATATATGTGGATGTATAATCAACTTTTCACAAGATTATACTCAGAAATATTCATCCACCTGAAATACATATTTGTTTCCTAATACAGACAACTAACTTCAGTGAACGATGCATACAAATCCTAATATTTCTACAGTAACAGACTCAGTTTTACATCAATGCAAGTAGATTCCTATGGGGCATGACATGTATTTTGACGTTCATTTTTATTCAAGACTTGTACGTTGCTATTTCTTCAGTTTATGCACATCATATGATATATATTTCATCCACAAGTTAGCATATTTATAGGCATTTGTTTCACTTTCAATCACTTCCTGCTTCAGAACAAATGTATTCCTCCATGTTTCTTGACTGGTCGTTTCATGAGACTACTTTCTAAACACATGATTTTTGAATTACATAATCACTTTTGAAGCAAAAATCACACCCTTCATGATAAACCATAACCATAATATTACCATTAGATGTATAACTAGTTGGAATGAATGATAGTATTTCAATATAAGATTTCTTATATATTTTAAGATATCAATTCAATCCATTATTTTATGTAGAACTAGTTATATTATTAATTCACAGTGTGGTCTACTCATGCATTTTCTCTAGATTCATATACACAGGGTACGTCTCTTTGTACCCCCAATACTAATTTATACATCTTCAAAATATTGCTTCAAAAAATGGTGGAAGAATTACTCATGTAACCTGATCTACACATATATTTTATCACAGTGATATTCTGGACACAAAACGCAAGGCTCACACTTATGTTTGTACCATAGCCTAAATGGAAATTGAACATGTATTACTATAAACATCCATGTCCAGGTTGTCTAATGCTCAATATCAATCCTATTGTTGACTACATATTTGTTTCTTCCTAAGATTATATATTCAAACTTGACCCTGTTGGAAATGTCTAATCCTATCACTCACATTATACTTTGCCTTATTTCCTAATGTGTCTATTGATATCTGTTTTCCTACATATTTTCCCCTGTTCATCATGTGACTGACTCTTCTCATGTGCTGACATTTACGTTCACTCTCTAACCAAAAACCTATTACTAATGAAATTTGTTCCAAAACCTATACTCACTCTTCTTCCTAAACCTACTGACTATCCCAGTTTGAGTGGATGTTCTCTTCTACATTCAATCATCCAAGGTACAAGGTCTTTTGCCATTCGATATCGAATTATGTGAGACAACTGTTCAGAATGTAATTCAAAGCTAAGTATCCCAATCAAGGGCAAAATGCCCTTCTGGGCTTCAAGTCTTACCTAGATTTCTGTTTTCATACTTATATTTCACCAATATATTCTTATAAATATTGCATGTTCCAATACCATTATTCATCTCACAGAATGATTCCTAACCCAAATGGAACATGTTATTAACCCTAAGAATGCACCGTTCCCTCAATCTAATTTTACAGAAGAACAGGGACAGAGTTTGACTTACAATACAGAAATGTAGGTGATCTTCCACCTGCTGAGAACCTCAAAGGTCCATGTAGAAATGATCCCTGGAGAAGATGTAGGCAGCTATGAAAGACCTGAGAGAGCAAAAGTCATCTTCCATGGCAAACATCCTGGTCAGGATGAAAGGATATGTCTGAATCAGCCTCTCTCTTCTTAATGTAGAGAAGATGGACCAAACCAGGCCTGTGTGGAGAGCTGTTCCAGGAGCCTATGGTTGATCTACCATTCTAACTTGTGAAAATTTCAAAGGAAGTAGGGGCAGCCTCCGTTTCATTGGTCAATTGAAAGCAAGTGTGAGGACAAAGTGTTTGCCAAGGCAGTGACCTCATTCAGTTCCTTAAAGAAATGACCACACCTCACACTTTTGGTGATGGAACACTGTGAACTTTTGATCCAGGAAGCCAGGAACCCAGAGTCAGTCCCAGTCCCAGTCCCATTGGGCTCGCTTGTTTTGATTGAACAAGGACAGAGACATTATTTTTTGGTCCTACTGTTGTGAGGATGACCAAATGCCAGGAAAGCTCTGAAAACTGGCCTTTCCAGAGAAAGCAGGTAGTGGCTCATCGCGGACTCCTGACAACTTCACAGAGTTGGCTAAGGAGACCAGATCTGAGACAGGACAGGCCATGTTGGGGGAATATATTATGGCCCACGAGTCAGACCACCCTCTGGATAGTCACAGACCTACTTGGGGGAAGGAGGTGCCTTTGTGGTTGTGGGTGTGAGTTTTTGGTTTTGTCTCATGTTCTTAAAATAGATAGGAAAGGCAGTTTGTTTGGTTTGGTATGGACTGTTTCTAGTAAGTCATGTGACAAGGCGAGTGTTTCTATGTCTGTGTGTCCCACTGTGTCCGTGGTTGTAGACATTAGAATATAGAATGCATCAATGGATGTGTCCTGTCTAGTAGAAAGCTTCCCAGTATTCATCCTGCCCAATTTATGATTAGGCAGAAGATTGCCTTATGGATGGGCAACACCTGCTATCTTCCTAATTTCCTATTTTCTTCCTGAATTCTGGCCACACTCCAGAATAGGCTCACGGTTTTGAGTAAAAGATATGTACCACCTCCAAGCTCTGTGATATGGCCATGTACTGGATAGCTGAAGGGACTGGCGAGCACCTCAGAAAACTCAGATATCAGTTAGACCAGAAAAGTCACAGTGGAGAAACCCTGCTTTGGGCCTTTTGCTTACCTGTTTTTCTTTTGCCCTGAATGTCAGGAAGGTCTTTGCCTCCAGCCACCCCTTTGTGAAGCCCTAAGAAACAGTTTTCAAATGGAAATGAATGGGCATCACCTGTGGCTCTTTGCTTAATTGCTTTGGAAAGGGATGTGTCGGAATCAGCCTCCTGGCCCTGTGTGAGGCTGTGGCTTAGATTATCAGCACCTGATGAATCTAAAGAAAGATCCCATGTGTGCATCCAAAATCAAAGGGCAAAAATTGCAGTCATTGTGGATGAAGTCTCTAGCTTTCCTCTGTAAGGTTTCTCACTTCAATCAAGTGAGAATAGGGATCCTTTGGGTCAAAAGAATTCTCCAAATCCCTGCAAAGCTTGCCCATGTGTGCTTGGATTTTCTCATGACTCCAAATCACATAAAGAATCTAAACCCCACAGTCAGAAAGCCTCAAATTGTAGAAGTGGAAAAGTATTAATGGCAGACCTATTTGATTACTCCTGGTTCAAATGAAGGGTGTCCAGGCCACTGAGATTTTAGGCAAATGAGGGACAAGGGAGCTTATTTTGGACACTGTCTTTGACTGCGCCTCTAATGAAAAACTCCAGCCAAAGGTTATGAAGAAGATGAGGGCCATGTGGGAGTGTTTTGGTTTTAATTGTGGTCATTTGTGTGGCAGTTGCAAGAGATGATTGGGTCCACCTGGGCTTGAACTCTGGTGTGATTCATCTTAGAGACTGAGTTCTGGAACTGACCTCAGAGAAGTATTGCCATCAATTGTTTTGGGATTTTAGGAGACCACACATGAGAGTGACCATTGGAAACTGAGATCTAGGCCCAGATTGACTTTCCACAGATCACTGGGAATCTCAGTGAGGAAATCACATTATTTTATTCTGAAAGACTTGGCAGCCATAGTTGAGAGTCAAAAAACACATGGACCTCACATTGTAGAACTCAATAGGCCTGGCTTCATGCGACCTTTTGGCCACTCTTTGGGAAGCCTTGCCCTTGAGAGTTCCCCAGAGCTTTCATTGAAATGAGCTTCCTCACCATTTAACAGGTCCTGAATATATTGAAACCCACAGTGCCTCCAACATCATCCTTGAAAAATGGCTAAACAGATACCATGAAATTTTTGAAATTCCCAAGACCAGGTGGCACTGGAGAACCTTTGGATATCCTGATGCTGATCTTGAGTACACCAGACAGTGCCTGGATTCACTAGGTTTCATGAAAATTGTGTTGAATAGAGATGCCAGTACGTTGGAGCCTGCTGAATAGTGGGCCTAGAACAGTGCTTGGCAGGTGTGTGATAAAACATGTGGTGGGGCAATGTGGATCTGCATTTGGCTTCCAAGTGGCTTGTTACTGACATGGTGCAGCCAGTAGATACTTCTGTGTAAAGGTATCTTGTTATATGGAGAGCTTTCAGGGCAATGTTCAGAATCAGGTTGCTATGGTCAAGGGGGCAAGCTATGTGGGATAGAAGCCTGGTTGGTGCATTCTCCTGCAGACCCTGACCCACCACTCGTCACAGAACTCCCTCCAGCACTGTGACACAGTTGAACTCCTTGTATTTCGTGAAGCAAATACCAAATCCCCAATGCAGCAGCAACAAACACCACGAAAATTGGAGGATGACCAAATGGCTTCGCAGCCCACACTGGGAGACACTTAGCCCCCAGTGTCCACAGGTTACCTACAAAGTGAGAATTCAGCACTGCTGCCTCATTTTCATTAGAAAATAAGAAACCGTGTCCTCCAGATCACATAGATGCAGACCCAGGTTTGATGGACTCACTACAAAGGAAGCTAAAGCTTGTGACAACAAGATATATTTCAAGTGCCCAAATTCAGAGGCAGTTTCTCAAGAAGTCTTTAGTCCAACAGAACTCCATGTTTGTGGAGTGTTCACCCTGTCCCTTACTTTTGCAAACTCCTCTACCACCTCCAAGGTTTCAAAATCCTGAGCATATTCCATTCAAGATGTGTTTTCACTGATTTTCTAACTCTTCTCCTCTAATGATGTTTTAGTTGGAGCGAAGGTACTGTCAAGGCATTGTTCTGGATAAGAGTGGAAACATTTTTGTGTAGCACATGTTTACATACACATTGTATTCATTTTCCAATTTTCCATTCGAAATACTGAATCCCTGACACTAACCCCTACCCTACTATCTTCTGACTACTAATACTAATATGATGGAGAAAAATAACCCAAACAGAATGAAAATACAACCATTTCAGAGGAGGCATGGTGTATAGTTGGACTTACCTTTTGCATTATATAGGGTAGGATTTATAAATCTAGTCAATTTTTTGTTGAAATAGTTCTCCATGTTTTTTTTAAAGTTAACCACCTATGAATTCCTTTCTCCCTTTCTCTGTAGCCTATTCACCACCTGTATTTTTATATGCACAGATAGAATCCTACCTGGTACCACACGTACATTCTTGTGAGGTGGCTGACTTGGCAATAAAATTGTAAGGGATCACTCCTCTTAAACGATGCTGGAACCGAAAATTTAAATTATGGGTGATCTTCCTACTTGAACAATATTATTCATAAATCCATGTTCAGTAAAATAAATATTTTTCTGTCGATGATATATATTTCATTATAAATTTCAATTGGCATATATATTGCTGTTTTTAATGTGTGTGTGTGTGTGTATATATATATATATATATATATATATATATATATATATATATATATACACTCTCCAGATTTTTCAACAAATGAAATATGTGTCTTATTTTACACTCATCAAATTCATTCATATTCATGTATGTGGATTTATAATCAACTTTTCACAAGATTATTCTTAGAAATATTCATTCACCTGAAATACATATTTGTTTCCTAGTACTGAAAACTAACTTCAGTGAATGGTGCATAAGAATCCTAATATTTCTACAGTAACTGACCCAGTTTAATATTAATGCAAGTAGATTCCAATCGGACATGATGTGTATTTTGACGTTCATTTTTATTCAACACTGGTAGATTAGTATTTCTTCAATTAATGCACATCATAGGATATAAATTTCATCCACAAGTTAGGAAATTTATAGGCATTTGTTTCACTATCAATCACTTTCTGCTTCAGAACACATGTATTTCTCCATGTTTCTTGACTGGTCTTTAAATGAGAAAAGGGATGGACAAGGCAAGGAAAGGCACCTAAGATAGCACCGAATACAGGGAAACAGTCCTATTTGGTTGCAACCAGATTTAAAGGGCATTGCTTCTGTTGTAATCAGTTACTTCCCTGAACCCCAAGTTTAGGTTGTTTCAGAATTTTGTACCCAACATGTAAGGGAGCGGCTCAGAAGTTCACAGTCTGCAGAAGTTCAGAGAAAGCAGTTTTTGTTTCTGTTTTTTTTTTCTCTGTTCTGGGCAAGTTAACATTTTAAGGACACCTGGGAGGGGGAGAGCTTTTTTCTTCTCTTTCTTTTTTCTCCCTGCCAGCTGTTACCATGGAGTCCAGTTGGTAACTTCTTTATCTTAGAAATGTAGCCATCTCTGTGAAGCCTCAATTTGAGGCCAGAGGCCTTGTTCACATATTGCCAGCATTGTGACTGACTCTATCCAAACACATTATTTTGGATTTCCATAATCGCTTTTGAAGCAAAACTAACATATCTTCATGATAAACCATAACCATAATATTAATATTAGATGTATAACTGGTTAGAATGAATGATTGTAAATCAATGTAAGATTTCTTATATATTTTCAAATATCAATTCAATCCATAATTTAAAGTGGAAACAGTTATATTATTTATTCACTGTATGGTCTATTCATGCATTATCTCTATATTCATGGACAAAGTGTACACCTCTTTGTACACCCTATACCCATTTATATGCCTTCAAAATATTGCTCCCAGAAATGGTGGAAGAAATACTTGTGTCACCAGATCTACATATATATTTTATCACAGTAAAATTCTGGACACAAATGCAAAGGTCACACTTAGATTGTACCAAAGCCTAAATAGAAAGTGAGCATGGTTTACAAAAATCATCCATGTCAAGGTTGCCTTATGCTCTCAAATGTCAATCCTATTGGTGACTACATATTTGTTTCTTCCTAAGATTATATATTCAAACTCACCCTGTTGAAAATGTCTAATTGTATCACTCACTTTATACTTTGCCTGATTTAGTAATGTCTTTATTGATATCTGCTTTCCTACATATTTTCCTCAGTTCATTATTGTGACTGTTCTCATGTGCTGACATTTATATTCACTCTCTAACAGAACCCCTATTGCTAAAGAACTTTTGTTCCAAATCCTATACTCAGTCTTCTTCCCAAACCTACCGACTATCTTCTTAATCCTACTGGCTATCCCTTTTTGACTGGATTTTCTCTTATAAATTCAATCATTCAAGTAATGTTCGTGCGAGCATCAGAGGTAGAGACCACGAAGAGACTGTCTCATGCAACAGCAAAAGGTTTATTGGAGGTCAAGCATGCAGGGGCTCAGAGCTCACAGAAATAGAGCAGAGAGCCCTGAGAACAGCTTAAGCAGAGCTTATATTCTTTCCTTGGAAAGGGCAGGGACGGAAGTTTATTGATGGGTCACGGTGAGTGGGCGGTTTGCATGTAAACGGGTGAGGGAATACATTCTGCAATTTGGCAGTTGGGGACAGCACATTCTGGGAACAAAATTAGCAAACAGTTCTCAATATTTCAACAGTGTTTTTGTTAAGCATACAGAAAAATAGGAAGTTACAAGTACCTATTTTGTTAACCTTTCATTCCCCACTTCATCTTCTGGCTACTTATAATTATAAAAGTGATCAAGGCTGGTGTCACATTCTATGTCTGCAAGTGGGTTATTACCATAAGTTTAACTTGTCCAATTTGAGCTTGGAGAAAAAAAATTACACGTTTGAGCAAACAGGGTTTTATACTTTGCAGTAATATGAGGATTATTATTGGACCGGCCATGGTTGATAAAAACATAGTTAACCAGAGGGAATGTATGGATCAGAATCAAACCAACCTTTTTGGGCCTCTCTCAGTGACGCTCTTCAAGGTGTCTTTTTAATTTACTCATAGATTTTTTTTACAACTCCAGTATGGTCGGCATAAAAACAATATTTTTCCCTCAATGCAGCACAAAGGCCCCCTTCTCTCATGAATGGGCGGTCCAACCCTCGACTGTTCTGTAAAACAACTTCAGACAGAGAGGATAAATATTCCTGCAAAGCTGTGATGGAGGTTTCTACTATTTTTAAGTTTTGTTCTATTGCTGCTTCTAATTGGGTCATTTGTTGTGTCCCATGGACTACGGCAGGGGTTTCTGTGCCCACCCCTGCAGCAACTCCTATTCCTAATAGGATGGCTAAAGTTAGGGATATATGTTCCCAGCGGAACCGTGTTGTATGCCTGCCTGTTTGAATTTCAAATGAACCTGCATCATTATAGAGCACTCTGGGAAACATCTGCACCATTACACAATTAATCACATCTGTTGACCATTTCATGAAAACATAAACAATGTTTAAGTATATAGAATTATACTGTTGTAGGGACAGACAAGGCAAGGCACCTAAGATAGCACCGAAAACAGGGAAACAGTGCTATTTGGTTGCAACCGGATTCAGAGTGCATTGCTTCTGTTGTAATCAATTAACGCCCTGAACCCCAAGGTTAGGTAGTTTCAGAATTTTGTACCCAACATGAAAGAAAAGGGGCTCAGAAGTTCACAGTCGGCAGAACTTCACAAAAAGATTTTTTTTTTCTGTTATTTCCTCTGTTCTGGGCAAGTTAACTTTTCAAGGACACCTGGGAGGGGGAGAGCTTTTTCTTCCTTTTCTTTTATCCTCCTTCAGCTGTTACCATGAAGCCCAGTTGGTATTTTTTATTTTAGAAATGTAGCCATCTCTGTGAAGCCCCAGCTCAAGGCCAGAGGCCTTGTTCACATATTGTGTGAAAAACTATTAAGGGGTTGTCTAGCTTAGAAGTGCTGATTTTTCCAAGCAGTGGCCAAGTATAACAGGGCAACAGAAAAAGAGCAAGTTTATCTACACTGAACTCTTTTATAGGGACTCTTTTGCTGAAAGTTCTAAAGTCATCCATGGTGAAGACTTCTGGAGAAGTTCAGTTAAGATTTTTCTGTGGGCCTGGTATAGAGGGGAAAGACGGGGAAGGCGAGGAATGAGAGCAGCTCCGGGGATCTGAGAATGAGAAAAGAGAGATGAAAAAGCATAATGGAAAAGGGGTTTGGGATTTTCCTAGGAACAAAATCTTGAGCAGTAGAACAGGTAGAACAGAGGGGAAGACGGGAGTGAGTATCCCAGAAAGCCTGGGAGGGATTTTAAATTCTTAGTAACCTGTTTTCAGTGATGACAAAGCAACTTTAAAGGCCATTTTTATTACATCTTGGATAGGGGTCTGAGGGCTCTTCTCAGCTGGTTTGAGCTTTGGGTTACCTGGTAAGAGGACCTGGGGAGACCGGGTGTAGGCACTGACAGGAGAAGAGAGGAATGAGTGTTTAGAGGGGTACCTCAGTACCTGCTACCTCAGCAAGGGAGCAATGATCTGAGAACTGGCGGAGGTTTGGGTTTTTGATCTAGTAACTGGAGGAGAGAAATCAGGTTGCTGAGGTGGGACTGACAGTAGAGAGTCTAGAGCAGAAGCCTGAGGGTGAGGATCTATTGGAGATGCATAGTTCAGGAAGTGAGCGAAGGAGGTAAAAGGCCTCCACATAGGGGAATTTCCTTTCATCCTCTTGAGCACTTGCAGAAGTTAAAAAGGTAACACAGAATTTGAGGATCTAGAGACTCCTCTGGGGGCCATCAGTTTTGGTTGTCTAAGTGGTAATATGGCCAATGCTGTGTACTGAATTTGATGAGGATTTTGCGTTCCACCAGGCAGCCCCTGTATGCTCAAATCCCCATCACTTACAGAAGAAGTTGGCTTTCCCTCCACACAGCCATGGCTGTTTGTGGCTTTGATAGTCTGCTGGGCAAACATACTAATCTAGTCTAGCCAACCTGCATCTGGCTCACGTGTCCCTAAATCCCTAATGTTTGTTTCCATTATCTATGGTATGGAAGGGATTTAATTGAATTTTAGTGGGATTTTCATCAGCGATATCCTAATAGGAAAGACTTATAGCCAGCTGACAAATGTCTGGGTGGAGAGCTAGCCACCAGGTCCCTAAGGGAGCTGTATACGAGTTAGAGCATACTTCTTGTCTAGTAGGATTTGTGATAAGCCATCGCTGCTGAACGGGCTGATGAGCGTTATGTGTACTGGTGGCCAAGGGGAGAGTCTACAGCCTTATCCACATAGCGAATATGCAATTTGAAATGGTTACCAGTCTTTCCCAGTTTCCAGACAGAGTCTGGACAGGGCGCAGGCTTGAGATGAGAGGCATGGATCCAGGAAGTGTTTCCGTCTACTTTTACCGCTGTAGGTGTTATAATTAGCACCTGGTATGGTCCTTTCAAGCAGGCTTCCAGGGATGACACCTGATGTTGTCTTATGTAGATGAAGTCCCTTACTTGATATCAATGTGGAGTCCCCTTGTCCCCAGGTTGCAAGGCAGTTGTCAGCTGTTTTCACCAGTATCATTGAGTTCTTTCAAGAGATTTAATTCTGTCAAGCAAGGGGGTGTGGAAGGCATCGTTAGGTCTTAGAGTTGGGGTTACATGCCTTACTGGAGGAGGTGCACCATAGAGAAATTCATAGGGGGTGAGTTTACACAAAGAAACAGAGGGAGTATTTCTTGCATGAAACAGTGGATAAGGCAGGGGCATAGTCTAATATTTTATGCCGGTCTCTAAGCTTAATTTCGTTAAGGTCTCTTTAATGGTTCAATTTATTTTTTTTTCCTGTCCTGAGCTCTGGGGTCTAGAAGCACAATGTAACTTCCAATTAATCCCCTGGGTCCTGGCTAAGCCCTCACTTACCCGGGCCATGAACACCGTTCAATTATCAGACCCTATTACCTTAGGCAGGCCTTGTCTTGAAAAAATATCTTAATATCTTTCAGGATCTTCTTGACCACCGTTTGAGCCGTTTTTTTTTTTTTTTTTTTTTTTTTTTTGTGAGAAAGGATTCAATCCATCCTGAAAATTTATCTACAAAGACTAGGAGATATTTAAGTCTATACCTTGCTGGCTTAATTTCAGTAAAGTCTACTTCCCAGAATTGTCCTGGTCTGGTTCATCGTAGGTGCTTTCCTGCAGGAAGCTTGGAAGGGTAAGCATTAACCAATTGACAGAACCGACAGGCTTTTGTTACCCGTTCAGTTATTTTTTTTCACTGTGAGTAAGTTAGTCGAAATCTCTGTTCCTGATCTTTCAGAAATGCCTGCAGGTTCTTTGAACCAAGGTGAGTAAGTTGATGTACATTTTTAACGTAGTGTAGGGCTTTCTGAAATTGCAGGCTGGGCTCAGTGAAGTTGAGGAGTTCAGTGTCAGTGTTCTTAAATGTTATCAAAAGCTTGCTGGTGCTCAAGGGTCCATTGGAATTGGGCATCCTTATTTAACAACGGGTATAAAGAAGCAGCTAAGAACACAAACCCAGGTATCCATAACCTGAAAAGGCAGCAGTCCCAAGAAACTCTCTGTGTTGTCTCCTGTTAGATGGAAGTGGTATCTGCACAACGGTTTGTTTTCTGGGCTCAGTGAGCCATCATTTCCGCCCCTAAGGGAATAACCCAGGAAGATTACTTCTTGCTGGCAAATTTGGGCCTTTTTGGCAGAAGCTCTATACCCGAGTTGAGCAAGCTCGGATAATAGTGCTTGGGTCCCAGACTCACAGTTTTCCTTGTTGTTAGCTGCCAGTAGCAGGACATCCACATATTGAAGCAGGGTGACTTTGGGGTGCGTAATTCTGAAGTTGTTGAGATCTCTGTGGAGGGCTTCATCAAAGAGACTGGGGGAGGTTTTGAACACCTGTGGGAGTCTAGTCCAAGTTAGTTGACCAGAAGTTCCGTTATCTGGGTCTACCCACTCGAAAGCAAACAGCAACTGACTATCTTTATGCAGAGGCAAGCAAAAGAAAGCATCTTTTAAGTACAGAACAGTATACCATTTTCACTCAGCAACCGCAAAGTGTTTATTGGGGTTACAGCATGCTGGGGCTCAGAGCTCACTTGACTAGAGCAGAGAGCCCTGAGAACAACTTAAACAGAGCTTATATAATTTTTTGGAGAGGGCAGGGAGGGAAATTAATTGATGGGTCAGGGCAAGTGGGCAGTTTTTGTGCAACCGGGTGAGGGAGTACACTCTGCAGTTTGGCAGTTGGGGACAGCACATTTTGGGAACAAAATTAGCAAACAGTTCTCAAGATTTCAACAGTGTTTTGTTAAGCATAAAGAAAAACAGGAAGTGACAAATACCTATTTTATTAACCTTTTACCAAAGCAAAATGAAAAGTGAGCATGGATTACTAAAAACAACCATGTCCTGGTTGCCTAATGCTCTCAAATGTCATTCCTATTGGTGACTACATATTTCTTTCTTCCTAAGATTATATATTCCACCTCAACCATATTGAAAATGCCTAATCCTATCACTCACATTATACTTTGTCTGATTTCCTAATGTCTCTATTAATATCTGCTTTCCTACATATTTTTCCCCAGTTCATCATTGTGACTGACTCTTTATATGTGCTCATATTTACTTTCACTCTCTACCCGAAACCCTATTGCTAATGAACCTTTTGTCCAAATCCTATACTCACTCTTTTTTCTAAACCTACTGACCATCTTCCTATTCCTACCGACTATTCCTTTTTGACTGGATGTTCTCTTGAACATTCAATCATCCAAGGTACAAGGTCCTATGCCATTGCATATTGATTTATCTGAGACATCTGTGCAGAACATAATTCAAAGCTAAGTATACCACTAAAGGGCCCAATGTCCTTCTGGCTTCAAATCGTACCTAGAATTTTGGTTTCATACTTATATTTCACCTATATATTCTTGTGAATATCGCAGGTACCCAATACCATTATTTGTCCAGCAGAATAATTTCTAACCCAAATAGAATATGTTATTAACCCTAACCATACACTGTTCCTCAATCTAACTTTGCAGAAGAGCAGGGACAGAGTTGGTCTTACAATACAGGAATGTACGGGATCTTCCACCTGCTGAGAACCTCAAAGGTTGATGCAGAAATGATCCCTGGAGAAGATTTAGGCAGCTATGAAGGGCCTGAGAGAGCAAAAGTCATCTTCCAAGGCAAACAACCTAGTCTGGATGAAGGGATGTATCTGAATCAGCCTCTCTCCTCTTGATATAAAGAAGATGGACCAAACCAACCCTGTGTGGAGAGCTTCTCCTGGGTGCCTATGGTTGATATACAATTCTAACTTCTGAAAGTGTCACAGGAAGTAGTGGCAGCCTCCATCTCAAGGGACCCTTGAATGCAACTGTTAGGACAAAGTTGTTGCCAAGGCAGTGACCTCATTCCGTTCTTGAAGGAATTGACCTACCTCACTTCTTGGGGGATGGAACTCTCTGAACTTGGGATCCAGGAAGCCAGGCACAAAGAGCCAGTACCCGTCCCATTCCCAGTAGGCTCACTTGTTTGGATTTAACAAGGACAGAGTCTGTCTTTATTGGTACCTAATGATTTGAGGATGGCCAAATTCAAGTAGACCTCTGAAAATGGGCCTTTCCTGAGACAGCAGGTAGTGGTCAGCACAGGCTCCTGACAACTTCACAGAGTTGGACAAGGAGAACAGATCTGAGACAGGACAGGCCATTTTGGGGAAACATAGTATGGCCCACCAGTCAGAGGACACTTCGGATAGTCACAGACTTACTTGGGGGAAGGAGGTGACTTTTTGAGTGTGGTTGTGAGTTTGTGGTTTTGTCTCATGTTCTGAGAATAGGTAGGAAAGGCTGTTTGTTTGGTTTGGAGTGAACTGTTTCTAGAAAGTCCTTTGACAAGGTGAGTGTTTCTGGGTCTGTGTATCCCAGTGTGTCTGTGGTTGTAGACATTAGAAAAGAGCATGCATCCATAGATGTGTCCTGTCTAGTAGAAAGCTTCCCAGCATTCATTCTTCCCAATTTATGAATGGACTGTGGCTCGCCTTATAGAAAGGCAACACCTACAACCATCTTAATTTCCTGTTTTCTTCCTGAATTTTGGCCACTCTCCAGAATAGGCTCATATTTTTGTGTCAAAGATATGTACCACCTCCAAGCTCTGTGACATGGCCATGTACTGGTTAGCTGAAGGGAATGGCGAGCATCTCAGAAAACTCAGATATCAGTGTGACCAGGAAAGTCTCAGTGGAGAAACCATGCTTTGGGCCTTTTGCTAACCTATTGTTCTGTTGTCCTGAGTGTCAGGAAGGTCTTTGCCTCAGGCCACCCTTTGTGAAGCCTGAAGAAAACAGTTTTAAAATGGAAGTAAATGGGCATCACCTGTGGCTCTTTGCTTAATTACTTTGGAAAGGGATGTGTCTGAATCAGCCTCTTGGCCCTTTGTGAATCTATGGCTTAGATTCTCAGTGCCTGATGGATCTAAAGAAAGATCCAATATGTGCATCCAAAAGCAAAATGGCAAAAATATCAGTCATTGTGGATGAAGTCTCTCACCTTCCTCTGTTATTTTCCTAATGTCCATCAAGTGAGAATAGTGATCTTTTGTGTCAAATGAGTTCTTCCAAGCCCTGCAGAGGTGCTTCAGTTTTCTCATGACTCCAAATCACATAAGGAATCTATACCTGACAGTCAGTAGGCATCAAATTGGAGAACCAGAGCAGTATTAACGGCAGACCTATGTGATCAATTCTGGTTCACTGGAAGGGTGTCCAGGCTACCCTGAGGTTAGGCAAATGAGGGGCAAGTGAGCTTATTTTGGACACTCTCTTGGACTGCGCCATTCATGGAAACCTCCAGCCAGACGTTATGATGAGTGTATATATGAAAAAAGATGAGGGCCTTGGGGGAGTGTTTTGGTTTTAATTGTGGTCATTTGTGTGGCGGTTGGAAGAGATGACTGGGTCCATCTGGGCTTGAACTCTGGTGTGATTCTGCTCAGAGACTAAGTTCTGTAACTGACCTCAGAGAAGTAATTGCTTTAGAAAGGGATGTGTCTTAATCAGCCTCTTGACCCTGTGTGAGGCTGTGGCTTAGAATATCAGCACAAAATGGATCTAAAAAAGATCCCATGCATGCATCCAAAACCAAAATGGCAAAAAGAGCAGCCATTGTGGATGAAGTCTCTGGCCTTCCTTTGTAAAGTTCAGAAAGAATAAAAGAAATTGAAATTGAAACGTAAAGAACCAGGTTTTGTAAAGTTTACAAGCTGCACTGAGAACCTGAAATTCCTGAGTCAGTAAAGACAATTCTTTGATGTGTCCATTAGATGTGAGTTGAAATCTTCCCAGACGACCTTGTTACTTAACAACCCCTTCCCAGAAACCGTGCAGCTCAGCACATATACATCTCAGGGCTTCAACCAATCAGTTTAAATGTCTACCCCTTTCACAAGGCTGACCAATCACCCCCTGCCCGACCTGTTCCCGCCAATGAATGTGCTAATCATGTTTTGGAGTTGTTATTTGATTTTCCCAGGGTACATGGTAATTTGCTAAAGGAGGCTATGATGTATGTAAAGTCCCTGCCCTCTCTAAAGAATGTATATAAACTCTGCTCAAATTGTTCTCTGGGCTCTTTGTTGTTTGCTTTTCTGATGTGAGCTCTGAGCCCCAGCATGCTGGACCCCCAATAAACCCTTTTCTGTTTCATGAGAAAGTCTCTTGGTGGTGTTTTTCTCCGACCTTCACCCCACCTTTTCATCTGGAGGCCCCAGGTGAGATATTCGGCAGCAGCGGACCAAAGACGCCAACTGACTTCTCTTAGGGTAAGTAAGGCGCCTGTTTCTTGTTTTGGGTTTCCGTTTAAGGCGTGGCAAAGTTGCTGTGGGTGAGGGAATTAGGTCTCTCCTATGTTGGCTGACAGAAGTGTCACAGAGCCAAAGGTCACGTCCCTGGGGACACTCCAGAGGACTAGGGAAATCAAGGAATAGTAGTTTCCTCAACTGGGTTATATTTTGCTTCAGGATTCGGTTTTCCAGCCCAAAAGGTTTTGCCAGCTACTCAGTTTTGTTCATTGTCCTGAACTCAGGTTGAGTTTACTGTCTGTATTTATTGTCTAACCCATCAGGTTTTGCCAGTTACTCAGTTCTAATCGTTGTCTTGGACTCATGGTAAACGTTTACTGTTTGTCATTGTGTGTGTCGAGTTTGTGTCTTCACTGTCCCTGTTTGAGTAACTTCCATTATGGGACAAAGCACTTCTATGCCTCTGTCCCTGACCCTTGATCATTGGACTGATGTCCGCTCAAGGGCCCAGAATCTTTCTTTTTCAGTAAAACGCCAGAGCTGGCAGACTCTCTGAGCTTCAGAATGGCCCATCCTGGGCGTCAGATGGCCACCAGAAGGATCCTTCCACTTCCCTCTAATCCGAAAAGTCAGAGATATTGTCTTTTAGCTGGGGCCACGTGGCCACCCAGATCAACAGACATATACCCCTTCCCTCATGATTATATCATTCAAACCTTCCACAACTCCCGCTCTCCCCACCATTCTCCCTGAGTCACAAGACTGGATACTCTTCCCCCTCCTCATTCTCTACCCTCGATCCCCAACCCCCAACATGTTCCAGATGATCCTCCCGCCGCTGACTCAGCCTCTCAGCTGCTAGAGGCAATTGGGCCAGACTCAAGCCCTCCAGGGGACTTCCCTGCAGCAGCAGCAGCAGCAGCCCCTCCTCCCCTGGAGGAAGCTGGGCCACCTAAAGGAACCCGGCGGTGATGGATAATAGAAAACTCAGAATCCCCTGTGATGCTCCCTCTCCATCCCTACGGGCCAATGAACCGTCCCAACTGGGAACCCAACAACTTTGAAGGTAGGTAGCATCTGTCCACTTATCGCCGGGCTCTAATAGCGGGTATAGCGGGTCACCAAGCGACCGCCAGAGGGCCGACTAATTTGGCCAATGTAAGAGAGATTATCCAAGGGCCTAATGAGTCTCCCTGTATGTCTCAGGAGAGAATTATGGAAGCATAAAGGAAATATACTTCTTTTGATCCTCAGGCAGAGGACCAAAAGGCATCTGTTGCAATGGCCTTTTTCGAGCAGGCTGCCCTAGATATTAAGAGAAAGTTACAATGTCTAGATGGATTACAAGATATGATGTTAAGAGATTTAATCAGAGAACCTGAGACAGTATATTATAAGAGAGAAATTGAGGAGGAGAAGGAACAGAGGAGAGAGAAGGAAAGGGAACAAAAGAAGGATGAAAGGAGCAAAAGGCAGACTAAAGCATTGGCTAAGGTTTTGTTCACAGCAAAAAATACTCCAGAAGGTTAAATGCAGGGAGACAGAAAGGGATACCTGGGCCCATGCCAAAGGCTGCCCCTGGCATCAGATCAATGTGCCTACTGAAAAGAAAAAGGACACTGAGCCAAAGAGTGGCCCAAAAAGGAGCAGCCACACGAGCCCGCCATGCTGACTCTAGAAGAGGACTAAGAAAGTCGGGGCTTGGATCCCCTCCCAGATCTCAGGGTAACATTTGAAGTGGAGGGGATTACAGTGAACTTTGAAATGGATACAGGAGCAGGATACTCAGCCCTTAAGGCCCCACTGGGCCCCCTATAAATAAATAAATGGTCCCTAGTTCAAGGGGCTAATGGCAGTAGATATCAGGCTTGGACAAAAAAGAGGATTATGAACCTAGTAAATGGAAAAGTCCACACTCTTTTCTAGTAATCCCAGAATGTCCAGCCCCATTGATGAACAGGGATCTGCTTACCAAACTCTGGTCTAGAATAACCTTTATCCCTGATGGTCCCCAAGTGGAGTTTCTAAAGCCTTCAGTAAAAGCTCCCATAGTCACGGCTTTGACTATGTCCGTAGAAGGTGAACATCACTCTTCGTGTCCCCTAGAACTGATCAACAAAGCAAACTCGCACAGAAATGGATAAAAGATTATCCTAATGTCTGGGCAGAAACTGCTGGGTTAGGTCTAGCCCTTAAATAACCTCCAATAGCAGTATAATTAAAAGCCTCTGCCTCTCCAATCAGTGTTAAACAATATCCCCTAAGCAAAGAAGCTAAGGATGGGATAAGGCCCCATATTCCGAAATACCTGACTCTTGGGGTCTTAAGGCTCTGTCAATCAGCCTGGAATACCCCGCTGCTACCAGTTAGAAAGCTAGGAACTGGGGACTACCATCCTGTTCAAGACCTAAGAGAGATCAACAACAGAGTGCAGGACATTCACCCCACAGTACCCAACCCATATAATTTGCTTAGCACTCTGAATCCGGAGCGGGAATGGTACACTGTGCTGGACTTAAAAGATGCTTACTTCTGCTTGCCCCTACATAAGGACAGTCAGTTGCTGTTTGCTTTCAAGTGGATAAACCCAAAAACTGGAACATCTGGCCAATTAACCAGGACTAGATTCCCACAGGAGTTCAAAATCTCCCTCACTCTCTTTGATGATGCCCTCCACAGGGACTTCAACGACTTCAGAACTGCCCACCCTGAAGTCACCACACTCGAATATGTGGATGATCTGCTACTGGCAGCCGACACCAAGGAGAACTCTGAGTCTGGGACACAAGCACTATTATTCGAGCTTGCTCGGCTTGGATATAGGGCTTCTGCCAAAAGGCCCACTTTTGTCAGCAAGAAGTAATCTTCCTGGGTTATTCTCTTAGGGGTGGCAAATGATGGCTCACTGAGCCCAGAAAACAAACCGTTGTGCAGATACCTCCCCCTTCTAATAAGAGACAACTCAGAGCGTTTTTTGGGACTGCCAGCTTTTGCAGGTTATGGATTCCTGTGTTCGCATCTCTGGCTGCACCTTTATACACTCTGATAAAAGGGGATGCCCACTTCCAATGTACCCCTGAGTACAAACAAGCTATTGATAATGTCAAAAAAAGGTGCTGCTCTCTGCTTCAGCCTTAGCACTACCAGATGTAGATAAACCCTTCAATCTCTACATAGAAGAAAAGAAAGGAATAGCACGGGGAATGCTCACTCAGACATTGGGACCTTGGAAATGGCTAGTAGCATTCTTATAAAAAAAACTGGACCCAGTGGCTAGCGTGTGGCTTCTTTGCTTAAGAGCTATAGCAGTGGCAGCCCTTCTAATAAAAGATGCTCATGAATGAACGTTGGGACAGAAGCTCACCATTATAGTCCCCCATGCCCTGGAGAGCATCATCTGCCAGCCTCCAGAGAGGTGGCTATCAAACTCCAGAATTAAGCACTACCAGAGCCTCTTGCTTGACAAAGACAGTATAATGCTGGGACCCCCTGCTCCACTCAACCCGGCTACACTGCTGCCAGAAGTATCATCAGGACCCGTCGCTCATGAGTGTCAAAACATACTGGCAGAGAAAACCAGTATACGACAAGACTTGAAGGATCAGCCACTGCCTCGCCCTGAAGTCGTATGGTTTACGGACGGCAGCAGCTTTCTCCAAGACGGTAAGCGGTGGGCTGCACAAGCAGTACTTAGCAAAACTAATGTCATCTGGTCTTCTGGTCTCCCAGAAGGGACATCAGTCCAAAAAGCAGAACTGATTGCTCTTACGAAAGCATTGGAACTAGCAACAAGCAAAAGGGCAACCATATACACTGACAGCCGCTATGCATTTGCCACTGCTCATGTGCACAGGGCTATTTACCAGCAAAGAGAATAGTAACCTCTTCCAGGAAAGAAATAAAGAATGAAGATGAGATCCTCCACCTTCTCTCAGCAGTGCAGGGCCCTAAAGAACTAGCTATAGGGCACTGTCCAGGGCCCCAGAAGGGAAACGACCCCGTGGTGGTTGGAAACAGAAGGGCAGATGAGGAAGCTTAATTGCCAGCCCTAAACGAAGTGACTCTGTTAACTTTTTCCACATGGGGGGGAACAAAAATCAGGAGACTTGGCAGCTCCGGAACCTTCAGGCAACTTATCATCTGAGGAGACAGATACAGAACTCTGGGACCCTACAGAGCCAAGTTTACAATTTCAAAAAGCCCACCTTTATGTCAAAGACTTACACTAGCTCACCCACTTAGACTCAAAGAAGTTGTAGGCACTCTTAAAGGACCGAAGAAAGGACTTATTATTGACTGACTCAAAGAGGAAAGAAATAGCTGAGCAGGTGACTAGAGCTTGTCAAGTCTGTCAATTAGTTAATACTTACCCATCCAAGCTTCCTGCAGGAAGCACTTACGAGGAACCAGACCAGGACAATTCTGGGAAGTGGACTTTACTCAAATTAAGCCAGCAAGTTATGGACTTAAATATCTCCTAGTCTTTGTAGGTACTTTTTCAGGATGGGTCGAAGCCTTCCCCATGAAGAAAAAAACGGCTCAGATGGTGGTCAAAAAGATCCTAGAAGACATTTTTCCAAGGTCCGGCTTGCCTAAGGTAATAGGGTCCGACAATGGACCGGCATTTGTAGCCCAAGTAAGTCAGGGATTCGCCAGGACCCTGGGGATTAATTGGGAGTTACATTGTGCTTATAGACCCCAGAGCTCAGGACAGGTAGAAAGGATGAATAGAACCATCAAAGAGACCTTAACGAAATTAAGCCTGGAGACCGGCATAAAATATTGGACTATGCTCCTATCTTATGCACTGTTTCCTGCAAGAAATAACCGCTATGCCTCTTTGTGTAACCTCACCAATTATAAAATTCTCTATGGTGCCCCTCCTCCAGTAAGGGACCTAACCCCAACTCGAGACTTAATGATTCCTTTCACACACCCTTGCTTGACAGACTTAAAGCCCTTGAACAAACCCAGCACCCAGCGATACCTGTGGAAATAGTTGGCCACTGCTTATCAGCCTGGAGACAAAGAAACCCCACATTGTTATCAAGTGGGAGACTTAGTCTACGTGAGACGGCATCAGGTGTCATCCCTGGAACCCCGCTGGAAAGGACCATACCAGGTGTTTCTTATAACACCTACAGTGGTGAAATTGGATGGGATCACTTCCTGGATACATGCCTCACATCTCAAGCCTGTGCCCTGTACAGATTCCGGCTGGAAACTGAAACTGACTGGTAACCCTCTCAAATTGCGTGTCTGTCGTGTGGATAGGGCTATGGATTCTTCCCCTGGCCACCAGCATTCCTAATCCCCATCAGCCTGTTCAGCAACAATGGCAAGTTATAAATCCTACTGGGCAAGTAGTGTGGTCTATTTCACATACAGCCGCCTTATGGACTAGGTGGCCATCTCTCCACCGAGACATTTGTCAGCTTATTATAGGCCTCTCTGACTGGGATCTCCCTGACATAGAGGACCCCACACATATCCCACTCAAACCCAAACCAGGGCAACATAGACCACCTTACCCCATGAATTATGGATGTCATCTCCCCAACTGAGGTGTAAACTAGCCAGTCTTGATTTTTATGTGTGCCCAGCTGATTTCCGAAGTTGCAAACAGGCCCAAACCTGTGGAGGACCCATTGACTTTTATTGTAGATCTTGGGGATGTGAACAAACGGGAGTGCATGGTGGAACCCAAACTCTCCAGACAGCATGATTCAGGTAGGATCAAATGACACCTGGATTGATCCCAAGAAATGTGCCGCTAGCCAAGCGGTGTCAAAAACTCGCTGTGGAAAGAATAGTCTATGTTACCCCCTCAAATAACTTTCACTTCCAAAGGAAGGGGATACCTCAGAACAACATGGCCTATGGGAAATACTAGGGGAATGCGATTTTATATTTATGGCCCTGGTTATGACTTTGCTCTCTGGTTCACCATCCAGCTAAAAAGGAAGAAAAGCCCACAGCAATAGGGCCCAATCCCCTCAAGCCAGGAATTAAACCTCCTAAACCTCCCATGCCTAGATCTACCAGAACCCCTCTACCATCTCATACTTCCTGGTTTCGGTCTTTGCCTACTTTCCCAGTCCAGAATACAGCTGACTCCTCCCCCTGGGAACTAATTAAAGGAACCATTATGGTACTGAACTCCACACAATCAGAACTCCTTGCATTTCAGCCCAGGTATTAGATAGCTCTGTAAATTATTGTGTAATGGTGCAGATACTCCCCAGGGTGCTCTGTGATGATGCAGAATAATTTGAAGGTCTACTAGGGGGACTAACAACCTGATTTCACCGGGAGCCAGTGTCTCTTACTCTAGCCATCCTACTGGGGATAGGAGTTACTGCAGGAGTGGGTACGGGAACAGCTGCTATGATCCGTGGGTCACAACAAATGGCCCGATTAGAAACAGCAATAGATCAAGACTTGAAAACGTTAGAGACCTCCATCACAGTTTTGCAGGAATCCTTAACCTCTCTCTCTGAGGTTGTTTTACAGAAAAGGCAAGGATTAGACATCCTCTTCATGAGGGAGGAGGGCATCTGTGCTTCACTGAGAGAAGAATGCTGTTTTTATGCTGACCATAGTGGAGTTTTAAAGAATCCATGAGTAAATTGAGAAAATGCCTTGAAGAGCACCAGAGAGAAAGGGAGATTCAACAAGGGTGTTTTGTTAACCCAGTCCTCTTGGTTTAGTTAACCCAGTCCTCTTGGTTAACTAAACTTTTATCAGACTTAGCTGGACCCCTGATCATCCTTACGGTGTTACTAAATGTGGGACCTTGTTTGCTAAACTTCATAGTTTCCTTTCTCCAGGTTCAGATTGGGCAGGAAAAAACTCATGGTAATCAGATAAAAATACTATCCACTGGCAGAAATAGAATCTGAGAACCCACAATAATTATGATTCATTACTTTTAAGATTAAAAGTAGTCAGAAAAAGGAGTGGAAAATGAAAGAATAAAAGAAATTTAAATTGAAACGTAAAGAACCAGGTTTTGTAAAGTTTCCAAGCTGCACTCAGAACCTGAGATTCCTGTGGCAGTTAAGACAATTCCCAGAACTGCCCATTAGATGTGTGTTGAAATCTTCCCTGACCACCTAGTAGCTAAACAACCCCTTCCCAGAAACCCTGCAGCTCAGCACGAATACATCTCAGGGCTTCAACCAACTAGTTTAAATGTATACCCCTTCTCAGGGCTAAAAAATCACCCCCTGCCCGACCTGTTCCCGCCAATGGATGTGCTAATCTTGTTTTAGAGTTGCTATTTGATTTTCCTGCGGCGTATGATGATTTACTAAAGGAGGCTATGATGTATGTAAAGTCCCTGCCCTCTCTAAAGAATGTATATAAACTCTGCTCAAGTTGTTCTCAGGGATCTTTTTTCTTTCCTCCTCTGGAGTGAGCTCTGAGCCCCAGATGCTGGACCCCCAATAAACCATTTCTTTTGGCATGAGACAGTTTCTTGTTGGTCTTTTCCTCCAACGTTCGATGACCTTTTCAGTTCCTGACTACCTTCAAGTGAGAATAGCAATCCTTTGAGTCAAATGAGTTCTTCAAAGACCTGAAGAGGCTAGCCCATAGGTGCTTGGGTTTTCTCATTACTCCAAATCACAGTAAGAATATATACCTGACAGTCAGTAGGCCTCAAATTGGAGAAGAAGAGCAGTATTAGCAGCAGGGCTATTTGATCATTCCTGCTTCAAAGGATCGGGTCCATGCCACCCAACGCCCTTATGGACTTCAAATCTTACCTAGATTTCTGTTTTCATACTTATATTTCACCGCATATTCATGTAAATATCACAGGTTTCCAATACCATTATTTATTCTGCAAAATGATTCCTAATCAAAATCGAACCTGTTATTAACCTTAACCATACACTCTTCCCTCAATCTAACTTTACAAAAGAACAGGGAAATTGTTGATCTTACAATACAGGAATGTAGGCGATCTTCCACCTGCTGAGAACCTCAAAGTTCCATGCAGAAATCATCCCTGAAGAAGATGTAGGCACCTATGAAGCATGTGAGAGAGCAAAAGTCAACTTCCATGTCAAACAACCTGGTCAGTATGAAGGAATGTGACTGAATCAGCCTCTCTCTTCTTAATGTAGATTAAATGGACCAAACCAGGCCCAGGCCTGTGTGGAGAGCTGTTCCTGGGTGCCTGTGGTTGATATACCATTCTAACTTGTGTAAGTGTCACAGGAAGTAGGGGCAGACTCCATCTCATGGGACCCTTGGAAGCAACTGTTAGTACAAAGTGGTTGCCAAGGCAGTGACCTCATTCATTTCCTGAAGGAAGTCACCTACCACACTTCCTTGGTGATTGACTACCAGGCACCCAGAGAAGTCCCAGTCCCAGTCCCAGTGGTCTCAATTGTTTGGATTTATCAAGGACAGAGTCAGTCTTTCTTGGTACCTACTTAAGTGATGATGGCCAAATGCCAGGAGAGGTCTGAATAGAAGCCTTTTCTGAGAAAGCAGGTAGTGGCTCAACCATGGCTCCTGACAACTTCAAAGAGTTGGCAAAGAAGACCAGATCTGAGACAGAACAGGCCACTTCGGGGAACATAGTATGGCCCACCAGTCAGAGGACACTGAGGATAGTCACAGACATACTTGGGGGAAGGAGGTGCTGTTGTGGGTGTCTCTATGAGTTTGTTGTTTAGTCTCATGTTCTGAGAATAAGTCGGTTTGTTTGTTTGGAGTGGAATGTTTCTAGAAATTTGTTTGACAACATGAGTGTTTCTATGTCTGTGTATCCCACTGTATACATGGTTATAGACATTTGAAAAGAGAATGCATCAATGGTTGTGTCCTGTCTGGTAGAAAGCTTCCCAGCATTCATCCTGCCCAATTTAAGAATGGAGAGTGGCTTGCCTTATGGATGGGCAACACCTACTACCTTCCTAAGTTTCTCTCTTCTTCTTGAATACGGGCCACTCTCCAGAATAGCCTCATGGTTTTGTTTCCAAGATATACACCACCTCCAAGCTCTCTGACATGGGCATGTACTTAATAGCTGAAGGGAATGGGAGATTCTCAAAAACTCAGAATTCTGTGTGACCAGTAAAGTCTCAGTGGAGAAACACTGCTTTGGGCTTTTTGCTTACCTATTGTTCTGTTGTCCTGAATGTCAGGAAGGTCTTTGCCTCAGGCCACCCCTTTGTGAAGCCTGAAGAAAACAGTTTACAAACGGAAATGAATGGGCATCACCTGTGGCTCTTTGCTTAATTGCTTTGGAAAGGGATGTGGCTGAATCAGCCTCTTGGCCCTTTGTGAGGCAGTGGCTTAGATTGTCAGCATCTGATGCATCTAAAGAAAGTTTCCAAGTGTGCATTCATAACCAAAATGGCCAAAAGAGCAGTCTTTGTGGATGAAGTGTCTCGCCATCTTTTGTAACCTTCCTGACCTCCATCAAGTGAAAATAGGAATTCTTTGGGTCAAATGAGTTCTTCAAAGCCCTCTAGAGGCTAGCCGATAGGTGCTTGAGTTTTCTCATGACCAAAATTCTCATGAAGAATCTATACCAGACAGTCAGTAGGGCTCAAATTGGAGGAGCGGAGCAGTTATAGAGCAGGACTAATTGATCACTCTTTGTTCACAGGAAGGGTGTCCAGGCCAAGCTGACTTTAGGCAAATGAGGCACAAGTGTGCTTATTTTGGACAGTGTCTTGGGCTGCGCCCCTCATGGAAACCTCCAGCCAGAGGTTATGATGAGTGTATATGTGGAAGAAGATGAGGGCCATGTGGGAGTGTTTTGGTTTTAATTGTGGTCAGCTGTGTGGTGGTTGGTAAAGATGCCTGGGTCCACCTGAGCTTGAACTATGGTGTGATTTTCCATAGAGACTGAGTAATGGAACTGACCTCAGAGAAGTATTGCCATGAATTGTGTTGGGATTTTAGGTGGCCATGCATGAGATTCACCCTTGAAAACTGAGATATAGAAAAGGGTGGCTTTCCAAAGAGTACTGTCAAACTCAGCCTGGATATCACATGACTTTATTCTGAAAGATTGGCCGCCATAGTTGAGAGTCAAAACATACATGGACCTTACATTGGAGACCTCAATGGGCCTGGCTTCATGTGTCCTTTGGGCCACTCTTTGGGAAGCCTTGCCTCTGAGAGTTCACCAGAGCTTTCCTTGAAATGTGCTTCTTCAAAATTTAATGGTTCCTGAATGAATTTAAACCCACAGTTTCCCCAAATTCATCCTTGAAAAATGGCTAGATAAATACCATGAAATTTTTGAAATTCCCATCACCAGGTGGCCCTGGAGAATCTTTGGATGTCCTGTTGTTAATCATGAGGGTACCAGACAGTGCCTTGATTGACTGGGTTTCATGAAAACGGTGTATAACACAGATACCAGTATGTTGGAGGCTGCTGAGTAGTGGGCCCAGAGCTGTGATGTGCAGGTGTGTGATAAAGCATCTCTTGTCAAGCCATGTGGATCTGTCATTGACTTCCAAATGGCTTGTGGCTGACATGGTGCAGACAGGAATCACGTATATGTCTGAATCCTCTCCATAAAAGGCATCTTGTTATATGGAGATGTTTCAGGGCAATGTTCAGAATCAGGTTGCTATGGTTAAGGGGACAAGCTATGTGGAATAGAAGCCTGGTTGGTGCATTCTCCTGCAGACCCTGACCCACCACACGTGACAGGACTCCCTCCAGCACTGTGTCCCAGTTGAACTCCTTGTATTTCATGAAGCAAATACCAAACTCCCAGTGCAGCAGCAAGAAACACCATGAAAAGTGGAGAATGACCAAATGGCTTCACAGTCCACATGCGGAGACACTTAGCTTTCAGTGGTCACAGTTTACCTACAAAGAGAGAAGTCAGCACTGCTGCCTCATGTTATTTGGAAAATAAGAAACAATGTCCTCCAGGTCACATAGATGCAGACTCAGCTTTAATGGTCTCCTTAGAATGGAAGCTAAAGCCCCTGACAACAACATATATGTCAAGTGCCCATACTCAGAGGCAGTTTCTCAAGTAGTATTTAGGCAGGCAGAGCTCCATGTTGGTGGAGTGTTTACCTTTTAGACCAGGACGCAAGAAAAGACCACTGACTCCAATTAAAATCAAATTAAAGCAAACTTATTATTTCCACCACCCGGGCTGTGTCTCCCTCCCAAAACCGCGGGAACAAGAGAGCAACCCCACCTTTCCTACAGAATGGCTTTATAACGCAGAATGTTACAGAAAAGGGTGGTTACAGATAACAGAACTCTGACAAGCATCACACTAATGATAGTTTACATTTTTTTTTTTGCTGGCCCCAACATCAGAATTTATGAGAACCATTAGAGCCTCAGAGAGTGTCGTCTGGCCAGGGAAGGCCAATATTTATGAGGTGTAAATAAAGTTTCAGAGAGGGCTGTTATCTGGTCAGAGAGCCATGCATGGGTGAGTTCAAGGCATGGGCAGGCATTAAAAGCAGGTTCAGAATTTGCTGTAATTTATAGTTAAGCCAAAATTATCTTTTCATGGCTTTGTGACAAGATGGCTCCAATTTAAATAAAATATCAGGTTGGGTCTATCATTCCCCCATTTTCTAATGTGTCCCTTTCAAATCTTTGATAGGGTAGGGGACGAGCACTGAGGGAAATTTAATTCCTCAGGTAACAGTCTCCCCATTTTTTGAACTCACCCAAAACCGGTCTCCCTGATTTTACTGACTTAATTAATTACTTATATTGATAGTCTATTTATTTTTGGCTCCATTGTAGTAAGAAGCGAGGCGTCACTCATTTTGACTTCTTCTGAGCTGAGAGAGGGTGACGTGAGGGGGTACGGTCTGAGAGACATGAGTTGCCTTTTCGAAGTCAGTTCGGTTTGAAGTCTGGTTGGGGAAGTACAGGTTGTAAAGTCATCTGGGGATGGGTTCTTCTATGAGAGAAACAAAATACATGAGTACTGAATAAATGTTGCAGCAGCTGGAACATGTCACTGTATTGAAGTTCCCTCACCAGTCTTAAATATCCCCAGTTATTAGGACTGTCAACTTAATATTTAACATTTAGGGTTACAGTTGTCCCTCCCCATAAAATACAGTGTTATAATTTAATACCATCTGATCCTGCAAAATTCTTTTACTAGTATGACCTCTGTGTCTAATAGAGAAACCCTTAATTCTGTTACTCAAGGCTGGATAATTGTACTAGCAAACTCCAATATTACCTGTGTAGGTTAGGAATATCTGTAGGCCTTAAACTAAAAACTTCTGCCTCTGGCAGCTCCTCTTGATAGTCTCTTTTTATAGTTATCAGGCATTCCTCTCTGAGAACCCTTCTTTGTAGCCTCCAGTCTTATTTATTTTGGGAGGCTAACATATAGTGTATACCTTAAAATATTATTATTACTGTTATTATTTAAAATGCCCAGGAATGGCTGTATTTTGCGTTTAACTGTCTTTCCTAAATGTTTAAGATGAAGCAGTCAAACTGACTTTTGTTTCTATCTATTATGAACAGTCAGCTGAGCTTTTACGGGAGTCATTCCTGGAAAAACTTGAGAGCAGCTTCTCAGTTCTGCTAGTGCCATTTTCGCTAGGTGTGTCCAGGTCTTGCTTGACCCTGTGGCTTCCCTCGGAAGCATCAGGGATGTCTCCCTTCTCTGATGACTGTCTTCTTCATAGAAAATGCACTGATTGGCTTTCTGTTCTCCAGTGGCTCAGAGTTGCAAAGCTCTTTAGGGAAGTCCCCTGTTCCCTGGATACAGACTGACTCAGAGGGCAAGAATCAAATATTGGTTTTCTTGGCCCTTTTCATTTAACTTTAATTTTAAATCCTAATTTTAAACATCCAGCAAATAAATTTTAGCAGCCTTATATTAAGAGTACTGGGCTTTAATGTCTGTAATTTAAAATTATTTATCTTTTTATTAATTGGGATCTGTATTTTTCTGTCTGTCTTTTGGTGATGACTTGTTATCTTTAATTAACCCATGTTGTGTTCTTAAAGCAACACTTCTGTAAAACACTAACAGGGAATCCTTAGATCACTTATAAGGAAATTACAAAAAAATTTAACAAGAGTAAATATACTTAGTTCGTGTAATAGCTACCCTAAATTTTTAGGCTGAGTTATTTATTATATTTCTTGTTTGAGATCCTAATAATCTTGATATGAAAAAAAAAAAGAACTTTTGAATGTAACTTTAAATGAAATAACATCTGACCCACTGCTTTCGTAGTCATTCTCACATGTAGTAAGTTAGGACACAGAGCCTTATCTCAAGTAAGGCAGGGCTCTTTATAAATCTTAAGTGTTTTAGTTCTAAAGATGATCTTTGTTTTTAAATATCAGTTTAAAAAGTTAACATTAATTGTTTGAGGTCACATGAACATTAGTTAACACCATATAATATAACATTTAAAACATGAATAAAATAAACGCTGAAAGTTTTATCCTTTTCATAGCTAAGGCTCTCATTAACATAAAAATACATTCAAATTGTTCCCCAATGTAAAAAGTAACATAAAAGTTTACATATCTTATTGATAAAAGGTAAATAAATGCCCAATATATTTTTTTTTTACCATACAACTTCAGAACACCAGCTTCACATAATGCTCTTTTAAAGTTTCTACCTTAGAGACTTGTATTCCTGGAAGATATGAGCACATTAATAGCATCACAATTGCATTGATGTTTCTACATTAACCAAGTTTAGCTTTTAAAGAAATGGCAGTACAGTGCTCTAAAATAACAGATCGTATTTAATAAGTTGTTTAATATTTATGGTTGCTTGCTCTAGAAAAATAAAACTTAATAAACACAATGTTATTGGTAAACGTATGTTTTAAGAAATTTTTGTGTCTTTTACACATGACTGATTTTTACAATCTTATACAGACTTTAGAACAAACTTATACAGACCTTAGTAAATCAATAACATATCTAACAAGAATACTCATGAATGAGTAATCAAATATCAAATTTAATTTATTTATTTATCAAAATATTAGACAAAAGTATTGAACAGTGTAGACCATTTTTTTGTTGAAGGAAAAGTCCTAGAACCAAGGCATATTAGACCTTTTGTCGACATTAATATTTTATTAGATTTTTGAACACCTAGAAAAACATGTAAGCTTAAATTTAAAGACATTTATTTTTATCTGTTTATCCAATTTAAAGTGAACCATTTAAATCACGTAAATTAAAGATCTTTGGAACCGCTTTTTAAAATTTGTTTTTGTGAGTGCTCCTTTTTTTATGAGCGCTCCTTATGTATGTTAATTTGTATATAATATACATGATATACGGACATATGTATATATACACATACAACACATAACAAGAGTGTGCACACATAATTATAGTAAAGGCCTTGTAGCTTTTCGCAGGTGAAATCTCCATTGCAATGTTTCAAAAACTCCACTGTTGGTCAAAGATAGAACTGATCAGAAAAACATTAACCTAGGTCTGTAGGATCAAAATCATGAGTTAAAAACAATACAGAATCTAAGGAAAAAAATAAGAGTCCTAGAAAAAGTGACTGGGCAGTTATTAGTAAATACCATACAATGTAATTTTTTCTCCCCCCCCCTTAGGCCTCAGATCAGTCTCCTACTGAGCTAGTAGGCTTCTTTCATTTGCATTTCAACATAAGGCCTGGCTGAGGTCTGGAAGGAGCAGGGAAAAACTGCTATTCTGAGCAGACACCTCAGGCCTAAGGCATTTTAACCATAATTTTCAGGTTTGGATGTTGAAAATTATGGTACAATTTTAAGTTACAATTCACAATATTTTATATCTTTACATCTTGTTCTGTCAACAGATACCATACTATGATTTACTATCCTTTTCCAAATTAATGCACTGGTACACACTGTGATATTTTCCCAGTCTACCCAATTCAAAACTGGTGAAAAATAAGACTGAATGTTTGGGAAGTTACTTGCCAACTTGGAAATAGAGTTCTTTAGTTTTCCATGCTAAGTATTTAAGTTCTCTTGCATGAATTATCTAAAATCATAAACTAAACAATTATATGAACCAGACTTTTAACTGCAAGATTGTACAATGCTTCAAAAACCCATTCAGATACCAGATTGTTACAATAAAACGTCATTATTTAGACACACATTGAGCTAAGATCATTCCCAAGAAACAATTTATAATATGAACACATTATTGCACATGTCTTTAAGGGCCAGAAACAAAGACACAAGACAGACAGAAAGGAGCTCCAGACTATGGCTGACAGACAGAAGCCTTTAAAACATAACAGATAAGAGAAAAATCCCCTACACCTGTAGCACGATAGATGTCCCCACAAGGGGAACAGATGTTTTCAAAGAGGAGCAACCTGAAATGTGAAATCAAGGGTCTCCATGGTGACTTTACTGCATTTAGTGTCCCCTTTTTCTTATTCTCTTTTTTAATAAGACAGAGGTGGCATAATTCTTACAGTGCAGGGACGGAAGGAGGGAATTCTCTGAAGCAACAGGGCTTTGGCAGCTGCTGGGAGTCCTTCAGTCCCTCCTTTTACTTACAGGATTAGCTCCTCTGGTTCAGTTCCACCCCGAGCACGCTCCGTCTCCTAATATTTCAGTAGTCAGCTCTCAAAAAGTCCCAGGGTCCGGGGGAGGGTATCAAAATTTGTAACTTAAATTTTGGTTCCTGATGTTGAAGCCAATTAATATCAATTTAATAATGAGGACAGCGTTTGAGAAAAAGAAAAAGGGAGGTTTACTGCTTTGCTTACAAAGGAGAAACACAGGGGATTCTGCCGAAAGGTTGTGACTCTCTTGATCTGGAGGGACAAGAGGTTTTAAAGGATTTTCACTTTTTCACCTAAGAGATACTCAGTTCTTAGGTCACCAGCAGGCATTGCCCTCTGCAGTGGGTGTGCTCCAGGCAACCAGCTAGGGGCTTCTCTCATCCTGCTTGACAAAGGGGGGGAAAGTTCATCACAGTTCCTTAAAACACAGTCCAAAGGGGTGTCAGGCTTACTTGCTTTATTACCCATTTTCACGTCCAATATCATTATGTTTTTACCAAAGAAATCACACAACAAAACGCACAAAAACTAACAAACCAAAAACATACAGAACACAGAAAAAAACACAAAGAAACAGAAAACCGGTGAAGAAACAGAAAAAGAGAGGAGCAATACAACGTCTTGCTAAAGCTCCGGGGAAGGAGCTCCTGCGTGCCCGTTGGCACCTCTCTACCCTTTCAGAGGAATTCCCTACAGAACAGAACAGAGGACAGAATGATTCTTGTTACTGTCCCGGACAGGAGTATATGTGAGCCTCCCCATGCCACCTCTCTGTCATCAGAAGAGATGTCCCTTTACTGGATATCAGATGTTATCAAGATACCACTTACCTATGGAGGCCTCCTCCACCAGGTGCTTGCTAATAGTTATAGTGCGATGGTTCACTGCAGTGCTCCCCGGACTGAAGGCTCACTCCAAGGCCTTTGAACTTGGCTCTCCAGCCCGGAGCCTTGGAGGAAAGGCCAGCTTCAGAATTTCCAGGAGTCTGGTCTTGTGATCTGGTCGGGTCATCTCACTGGGGAACTCTAAAATATTAGACCAGGATGCAAGAAAAGACCACTGACTCCAATTAAAATCAAATTAAAGCAAGCTTATTATTTCATCCGGGTGGGCTGCCTCTCCCTCTCAAACAGCGGAAACAAGACAGCATCCCCACATTTCCTACAGCCCAGCTTTATACCCCAGAAAGTTACACAAAAGGGGAGTTACAGAAAACAGAACTTTGACAAGCATCACACTAATTATAGGTTACATTTTTTATTTGCTGGCCCCAGCATCAAAAATTATGAGGACCATTAGAGCCTAGAGAGGGTCTTTGGCCAGGGAAGGCCAACATTTATGAGGTGTCACTAAAGTTTCAGAGAGGGCTGCAATCTGGTCAGAAAGCCAGATATGGGTGAGTTCAAGGCATGGGCAGGAATTCCAAGTAGGTTTGGAATTTGAACTAATTTATAGTAAAGAAAAAATTATCTTCTCATGGCTGTGTGGCAAGATGACTCCCAATTTTATTGAAAGATCAGGTTGGGAGATCAACCCTGTCCTTTACTTTTGGAAACTCCTCTACCACATCCATGTTTGTGAACTCCTGAGCATTTTCTATCCCAGATATGTATTCACATATATTTTAACTCTACTCCTCTAATTGTGTCTTACTTGGGGCGAAGGTAATGTCAAGGCATTGTTCTGGATGAGAGTGGGAAGATTATTGTATACCATATATATGCATACTCATTGGATTCATTTTTCAATTTTCCATTCAAAATACTATATCCCTCACAATAACCCATACTCTATGAGACTCTAACAACTAATACTAATATGATGGAGAAAAATAACCGAAACAAAATTGAAATACAAGCAGTTCAGAGGAGACATGGTGTATATTGGACTTGCCTTTTGCAAGATAAATGGTAGGTGTTATTAATCTAGTCAATTTTTAATTGAAATAGTTCTCCATGTGTTTTTAAAGTTAAAAAATATGTGTATTCCTGTCTCCCTTTCTCTGTAGCCTATTCAGCACATGTATTTTTATATGCACATATAGAATCCTACGTGATATCACAAGTAAATTTTTGTGAGGTGCCTGACTTGGCAGTTACAAATTGTGAGAAGAGATTACTCCTCCTAAAAGCTGTTGGAACTGAAATTTCAAGCTATAGGTGAGCTTCCTAGTAGAACAACATTATACATAAATCCATGTTCAGTGAAATGAATGTTTTTGGATCTGTGGATGATATATATTTCATGGTGAATTTTGTTTGGCATATGAATTGGTATGTTTATTGTCTGTGGTTGTTTGTGTGTGTGTGTGTGTGTGTGTGTGTGTGTGTGTGTTTGTGTGTGGGTGTATATATATATATATATATATATATATATACACCCACACACACTCTCCAGAATTTTCATTATATGAAATGTATGTGTCTTATATACACTCCCTAAATTCATTCATGTTCATGTATGTGGATTAATAATCAACTTTTCACAACATTATTCTCAGAAATATTCATTCACCTGAAATATATATTTGTTTCCTAGTACTGAAAACTAACTTCAGTGAAAGGTACATACAAATCCTAATATTTCTACAGTTACTGACCCAGTTTAACATCAATGCAAGTAGATTCCTATGGGACATGATGCATCTTTTGATGTTCATTTTTATTCAACAGGGGTACCTTACTATTTTTCAGTTTTTGCACATCATAGGATACATATTTCATCCACTAGTTAGAAAATTATAGGCATTTGTTTCACTTTTAATCACTTTCTTCTCCAGAACACATGTATTTCTCTATGTTTCTTGACTGGTCTTTTAATGAGACTTCTTTCCAAATACATTATAATCGATTTCCATAATCATTTTGAAACAAATCTCACACACCCTTCATGATAAACCATAACCCTAAGATGACCATTAGATATATAACTGGTTGGAATGAATGATTGTATATCAATATAACATTTCTGATATATTTTCAGATATCTATTCAATCCATTATTTAAAGTGGATCCAGTTATATTGTTTATTCACAGAATGGTGTATTCTTGCATTATCTCTGTATTCATAGACACAGGGTACGCCTATTTGTACCCCCATACTAATTTATACGTCTTCAAAATATTGCTCCCTGAAATGGTGGAAGAAATACTCATGTCACCAGATCTGCATATACATTTTATCACAGAAATATTCTGGACACAAAAAGCAAAGGTCACATGTACAATTGTATCAAAGCCTAAATGGGAAGTGAACATGGATTACTAAAATCATCCATGTCCATGTTGCCTAATGTTCTCAAATGTCAATTCTATTTGTGACTACATATTTGTTTCCTCTTAAGATTATAAATTCAAGATCCAGTCTGTTGAAAATGTGTAATCCTATCACTCACTTTATACTTTACTTGATTTCCTAATGTCTTTATTGATATGTGCTTTCATACATGTTTTCCCCAGTTCATTATTGCGACTGACTCTTCACATGTGCTGACATTCACCTTCACTCTCTACCCGAAACCCTATTGTTAAGAACTTTTGGTCCAAATCCTATACTCACTTTTCTTCTTAGCCTACCGAATACCTTCCAAATCCTATTGACTATTGCTTTTTGACTGGATGTTCTGTTCAACATTCAATCATCCAAGTTACAAGGTCCTATGCCATTGTATATTGATTTTTCTGAGACAACTGTGCAGGACATAATTCAAAGCTAAGTATCCCACTCAAGGGCCCAATGCCGTTCTGGGCTTCAAATCTTACCAAATTTCTGCTTTCATACTTATATTTCACCTATATACTCTTGTAAATATCGCAGGTTGCCAATACCATTATTCATCCCGCAGAATGATTCCTAACCAAAATCGATGCTATTATTGAACCTAACCATACACTCTTCCCTTAATATAACTTACAGAAGAGCAGGGACAGAGTTCGTCTTACAATATAGTAATGTAGCTGATCTTTCAACGGCTGAGAAACTCAACGATCCATGAAGAAATGATCCTTAGAGAAGATGTAGGCAGCTATGTAGGACCTGAGAGAGCAATAGTCATCTTCCACAGCAAACAACCAGGTCAGGATGAATTGATGTGTCTGAATCAGTCTCTCTCTTCTTATTGTAGAGAAGATGGACCAAACAAGGCCTGTTGTCGCGACCCCTTGCCCGCAAGGAAGACGCAACTCAGGAATCTTCTTTCAGCAGTTTATTCAGGCCCTTGATATTTCTTCTAATTCCCCGTCGGATGCCCCTCCCAGCCTTAATAAAGCATCACAAGCCCCAATGCGAAGCTGCCACGTGGAACTTTCTCACAGGGTGCTGAGAAACCATGCACCAACTCTCCAAAACAAGGAGTTGTTTATTACAGACCACAGTGGAGCCAGCGCCATCTTGCAATGGCGACCATAATCTGCAGAAACGGCTCACCACAGTTCCCCCCTTCTGTTTTCTGAAAACAATACAGGCGAGAGTAGAGGTCCTATCCCACTGTGCAGAAGTGGCTGCATAGTATGGCTCAGTCCTAAGGAGGGCCCTTCCCCAGATCTGAAGCCATATCAGCCGACGCTTTTTTCGTGGGGCGGGGCGTGGACATCAAACCCGCATGCAATAGGACATGCTCTCCTTGAGGTCCACTTCAAGGATCACTCAAGTGCAGTGCCTTGCCTCGCATCCTGTATCGTGACGAAGGTGGACGAAGGGGGACAGCTAAGGCTGAACTGTGGCTGTACACAACGACAAACGAGTTGACAGCACCCCGAAAGAAAGGCACGGACTTTAAGGCGATAGAGAAGCATTAGTGTGGAAACCCACCTGCGTGCAATGGCAGCAAGACCGGCAGAGTGCAAGGGCTTTCCAACACTAAGAGAATAACGAGGAAAGACATGCCGATCCCAGTGCAATGTTATAATAACTTGGGGTGCAATGGCCATGTCAAAGATTTACTGTTTAAGATGCGCAAGCCAAACTTGAGGTGAATTGCCATTTTCTAAAGCTGCAAGAGCTTGGATGATCATAGCCTTATCGTGAGCATTGCGGGCCTTGAGGCGACAGAGAAACCACAAACAGAGAAACATACCGAAGCAACACATTGCACCAAAAATGCCTACCCCCACCCACTCTGTAAAAAAGGAAAAGGCAGAAGATATCCAATCGGTGAATTGACCCAAAGTCACGGGATCAACACGGGTGCTATTCAAGACAGCTATCTGGGTTAGTTGAGACTGGATCATGTCTTCCGCTTCCATGGACCAATTTCCAGCCAAATATTCGCCAATGGTGCGGGAAGCATTCCTGGAATCATTAAATCTGACAGAGGTTATGCATAATTGTGCATGTTGGTCAACACAACCCAAAAGCACTAAGTCAGCAAATTCTTCTACCTGAGCTTAGAGTAAATCTATTCTTTAGTTGGCAGCTAAAATCCCTGACAAAATATGTTGATTAATTGTATTTTGGGATTCAAGTATGGTGGAAGTTTGTTGGACAACTTGATTAATAGTGGCAGCAGTTTGTACTTGATTGGCCATAGCCACTCCGGCCGTAACCGCTGCAGCAGCAGATACCTCCACGGCTGTCACTATAGCCACTGTGATTCCAAAATCTCTGCGGACTCTAAGTAGCTCAACAATAGGGAATTTATCAGGATCCGCAGTGACAGGGATTGGGACAAAAGTTGGAATCTTCATAAACACTGCTACAGTCCAGAAACCATTCCAACACTCAGATAAGAGACAGGTAGTATGAGAACAATCCAGCATCCCCGATGAGGTGGCCTTAGCCAAAAGGAATAAGAAGGGGGATTGGACACAGACCATTGCAGGAGGCAATGTGGCATTATACAACAGAGAGTTGAATGAAACAGATGTAAGTCTATTACCTTGTTCACTTTCCCTAACAGTACCAGAAATATTAGCCAGCCAACTTTTGGCTCCTACCAACTGAGCCAGTGCAGAAATATCGGCTGAAGCCCCCTTTTCATTGGAAATCAGCCATTAAAACCAGGACCAACCTACTCCTGTAGAGGAGCTGGCACTATTGTTAAAGTTATAAACATACCTATCAAGAGAGGGGGAAAGGGAGAAACCTTTAGCAACTTGATGTTTCTCCCAAGAATGATCCTGACAAGGCGTAAATATTGGGGGGAACCAAGATTAGGGGAACAGTAAGGAGAGGCCTTGAAATGAGTGGCATTATAAATACTACTAGAAAAAGGAGGCACTGGGATTAGTACCTCGGAGATAATAGCCAAGGTAGTTATGTTAAGAGCAGAGCTGTTGTTTGCAGGGGTCTCTGAGCCTGATTGATTCCCCGAAGCTACCTTGCTCAATACAGCACTGATAATGCTTCCTGAGACCTGATTGGACCACAATGGGTCCTCCCAGTTAGTCAAATTTTTGGTCTTAAGGCTAATGCAATTAGCGTTTCTAAGGCTGAAACAAAAAACTCCTGTGAGATTAACTTGAGATTGATTAAAAATTCTCTCCATGTCCCCTCTAGGAGAGGCACAGGGAGCAGACATCTCACATGAGGTAGAAAAAAGAGTGGGGAGGACACTAGAATTACCATGAACCGGCATCGGCATTGGCCATGCCCGTGCCACTGCCCACCACCGCATTGGTGTCGCCTGTGCCATCGGCACCAGCACCAGAGCCAGAGCACTTAGTAGAATGAAGATCCTCATCACAGGATTGTTGTGGTATCTCTTGTTGCTGGTCAGTTGATGTCGAGACTCTTCTTGTCAAGCGTTCAGGGACCCACAATGGTTCCGTACGATCCTGGGGAAAAACACATACAGATCCTCGTGCCCATGTCAGCACGGGGTCAGGGCCGTTCCATTGGCCCGTAAGAACATCCTTCCACTTAACATAGCCAATCACAGAGGGCTGAGGGGACACATGTCTATCGGCCGCAGAGCGACCATGAATATCCAAATTCGAAAAATTAATGGTAAAGAGAGCTAAGGACAGTCGTTCTTTAGGAGTGTGTTCAGTTCCTATTCCCCCTTTTTGTTTTTGTAAAGTTTCCTTTAAGGTGCGATGAGCATGCTCAACAATGCCTTGTCCTTGAGGATTATAAGGCAAACCATGAGTAAGTTGCACTCCCATAGTAGAACAAAAAACTGTAAATTGTCTGCCAGTATAAGCAGGTCCATTATCAGTCTTAAGGGATGCAGGTGCACCCCATGCTGCCCATGCCTCTAAACAGTGAGTAATGACATTACGTACCTTTTCTCCTGATAAAGCAGAAGCATGGATAATTCCAGAGCACGTATCAATGGAAACATGCACATACTTAAGGTTACCAAAGTCAGGTATATGTGTCACATCCATTTGCCAAACAATCAATGGCTTTAATCCCCGTGGGTTTACTCCATAATTAGGGGGATGAAGAAATGTGACACAATGGGGACATTGCAATACTATCTGCCGAGCATCCGCTCTTGAAATGGAAAAACGCCTGCGCAGCATTAGTGCATTAACATGGAAGTTTTGGTGAAGCAACTTAGCCCTCTCTAAGGAGGAAGCCAAGCATATCAATTGGCCTCTAGTGGCTAAGTCCGCACAGGCATTACCTTGGGATAATGGACCAGGAAGAGAGGTGTGAGCCCTGATGTGCATTGGATAAAAAGAAGCAGTGCGGTTAGAGATAAGCTGTTGAAGCTGAGTAAAGTAAACAGACACATTGTGGGCATCACTAATAGTTCCCACGGTCTCCAGGACTTTTAGTGCTTGTACCACATAGCTGGAGTCCGAAATAAGATTAAAAGGAAAAGAACACTGTTTAAAAACTTCAATAACAATTTGTAGTTCTACCCATTGTGGATTTCCAGGAGCAAATTGATGCTGGATAGGGGGAGAGTCATTAATTACATAAGCTCCCATTCCAGACTTGGAACCATCAGTAAAAATGTTAACAGCCCCCGGAATTGGACTGGATGAAGTTACCTTAGGGAAAATGATGGGATGTTCTTTAACAAAATGGAGTAATAGATGAGAAGGGTAGTGATTATCAATACCCCCTTGAAATGAGCAACACAGAATAGCCCAGTTGTCTAGAGTAGCACATAAAACATTAAGTTGAGCTTTAGTGTAGGGTATGATAAGAGAAGAAGGTGATTGGCCGAAAAATTGAATGCTTTGTTGAATCCCTTTAAGTGCCAATGCTGCAACAGCATCAGGATAATATTCTAAGGATTTTCCTGGGGATACATGTGGGTGGATCCATAGTAAAGGCCCATCTTGCCACAGAACTCCAGTAGGCTGCCGCATAGTGGCAAGCACACATAACTGGAAAGGTTTATCACTCTGGAGCCTGCATAGAGTGGCATGCTGTATAGCTTGATCTACTTTTATAAGGGCCGCTCTAGCCTCAGTAGTGAGGCTACGAGGGGAAGCAAGATCTGGATCACCCTTAAGAGTAGCATACAAAGGCTGGAGCACAATATTAGGAATATGTAAATATCCTCTTATCCAATTAATATCTCCCAGCAATTTTTGAAAATCATTTAGAGTTTGGAGATCTTGAGTCCTGATGGTAATTTTTTGTGGTTTTAATTTGTCATACCCAATTGTCGCTCCCAAAAACCTGATAGAATCCCCCGTTTGAACCTTTTCAGGTGCGATGTGCAGTCCATGTTGAGCCAAAAGCATCTCGAGTTCTTTATAAGCCTCATAAACTGTCTGTTCTAATTTTGCGGCCAATAACACATCATCCATATAGTGAATGATCTTGGTGGAGGAATACTTACGTCTGAGAGGTGCGAGTGCCTTCCCCACATACATCTGGCACATCGTGGGACTGTTAGCCATCCCCTGTGGCAACACCACCCACTCAAACCTTTGATCTGGTTCTCATGATTACACGAGGGAAGGGTGAAAGCAAAACGTTGTGAATCTTTAGGATGCAAAGGAATGGAAAAGAAACAGTCTTTAATGTCAATAACAATTATATGCCAGCCTTGAGGAACAGAGGAGAGCAGAGGCAGCCCTCTTTGAATGGGCCCCATAAGCTGCATCTGAGCATTAACTGCTCGTAGATCATGCAGTAGGCGCCACTTCCCTGATTTTTTCTTAATGACAAATATGGGAGTATTCCATGGAGAGGTAGAAGGTTGGATGTGACCCAAATCAAGTTTTCTTTGACTAGATCATGGGCTGCTGCCAGTTTAACCGAGAGAAGAGGCCACTGAGGCACCCAAACAGGCTCCTCGGTGAGCCATGTTATAGGTATTTGAGCCCCAGTGGCCCCTAGGAAAAACCCAGACCAAACCTGTTAAGCTTTTGATGACCTTGCACAGGATGCTTACATCCCTGTAGGTGCCTTCCTAGTCCTAGACCTGGCCTATACCCCATATTTTGCATGATATGTTGAGACACTGGGGAATAGTCATTACTAAGAGTGAACCCCATGTCTTTCATCAGATCACAGCCCCATAAAGAAATGGGTAAATCAAGTACATAAGGCTGAAAGGTACCATCATGTCCTTCCGAGTCCTTCCAAGATAGATGTCTACAGCTGATTTGAGGGGCTTGGGCATATCCAAGTCCTCTTAAGGATTGATCAGAAGCCTGCACTGGCCATCCCCTAGACCAGTCCTTAAGGGCTATGATACTACGATCTGCTCCTGTGTCCAGCAATCCCACAATAGATTTACCTTCTATGCTTAATTCCAAAGTGGGGCGATTGCTCATATCCAGTGACAAATAGGCACAATTTCCTCCGGTGGTACCAATCTGATTTCCTGTCCGTGACCTTGAGTCAGCAGGGAAGTGATTATGCAAACTAGGCAAAATTAGCAATTGAGCAATCCGATCCCCTGGGGAGATAGACACAATGCCCCTTGGAGCTTCCATCATAACTTTTACTGCCCCTACAGTATCAGGGTTTATAACTCCGGGGAAAACATGAAGACCTTGTAGGATAGAGGATGCACGTCCAATTAACAAACCTACAGTGCCAGGGGGTAAAGTCCCTTTGAACTCAGTTTCCACCAATTGGATTCCCATCTTAGGTGTTAATACGAGTCTGGAGGTGGAACAGAGGTCCAATCCCGCGGCACCTGTAGTGGCTCTCCGCATCTCGTGGGATGGCGCAGAGAAGGCCATGTCTCGGGTTCGGGTGTGACATTCTCCATTGCCCCATATATTCGTGGGCCCTGGGGTCGGGGGCCCCTTCGGCCGTTTTTTGGCCCAGCTGAAATAGGCTGTCCATGGATGTCCCTCACTGATCTACACTCTCTTGCCCAATGCTTCCCCTTTTTGCATTTTGGACACAGCCCCGGTTGACGAGGGCTATTAGAAGGGCCACCTCGAGGAGGTCCAGTAAAATTGCATTTTTTGGGACAGTCACGTTTGAAATGGCCGGATTGACCACAATGGAAGCATGTTCCGGCACCAGGACCGCCCCCTTTTGCAATCCGAAGGACAGCAGCTGCAAGACCTGCATTAGTTAAAGGTTCTCCAAGCTCTCTACATACTTTCATCCAAGCTTCTATGCCCTTGTTTTTATAAGGAGCGATTGCTGCTTTACATTCTTTGGTGCATTGCTCAAAAACAAGTTGTTTAATCAAGGGCATTGCTCTATCAGGGTCACCAAAGATTTTTCCTGCGGCATCCACCATCCTAGCAACAAAGTCCGAGAAAGGTTCTGTGGGGCCTTGCATGATTTTTGTTAAATTGCCAGACACTTCTCCTCTATTTGGGAGTGATTTCCATGCACGGATACAAATGTTATTGATCTGTTCATATACCTCAGGGGGTATCCTGTTTGTTGATTAGCAAATCTGCCTTGTCCCAAAAGCATTTCCTTGTCCCAATGGGGGTGTCCGGCCGCATAGTTTTGGGCAGCCTGCTCTACAGCGCCCTCTAGCACAAAGGCTCTCCAGTCCAAATATTTGCCTGGAGAAACACAAGCCCGAACAAGGCTAGCCCAATCAGAGGGAGTCATACAGTATCTAGACAGACTCTCCACCTGAGTTAATGTGAAGGCGGCATCCACCCCATAAGTGCACACAGACTCTGCCAGGGTCTTCACAATTTTTGAAATCTAAAGGCTCATGGAATCTTCCCCTATTGTCATCCTGGAAAACTGGATAAGCAAGACCCATCTCAGCGTTAACAGCCCTCCATGCTTGGGCATGGAAAGCTCTCCTCGAAACACCCTCACCGTATGGCGGCGGGTCCGGAGGATCATTTTTCTTGAGCTCCTGTTTATTTTTGTTCCCTTCTCCCATAGTTAAACTCCCTAGCTGCCGAGACAGTCTCCCGAGCTCCTCCTTCTCACCCTCCTCCTCTTCTGACCCACTTTTGCATGGGAGTGTGCGCAGTGTACTGAGATATGGATACAAGCATTTCCTCCCCCGTTTCTCGCTCTGCACATTCCCTTCCTCCTGAAATATTTCACTCCATGCCAGAGACAATCGCCTCCTCCCCTGTTTCTCGCTCTGCACATTCCCTTCCTCCTGAAATATTTCACTCCGTGCCAGAGACAATCGCCTCCTCCCCTGTTTCTTGCTCCGCACACTGCCATCCTCCTGAAATACGTCACTGCCTGCCGGAGATAATTGTTTCCTCCCCTGTTTCTCGCTTCGCACACTCCCACCCTCCTGAAATACCTCACTGCCTGCCATTTCTGATCTTTCTTCATGTAATTGCTCTAAAACTTCTTGTCCTTTAGTAAGTGCTTCCTGACATCTGCCATCTGCGAGGCAACTACGGATCATCTTCCAAAGGGCTATCACCCCACCCTCTAATATGCCCTGCTCAGAAGCAAAGTCAAGATCTGTGCCTAACTTATCCCAGCTAGGTATAGTGAGGCTGCCAGAAAATGCGAACCACGGGGCAACAATATCTGTCTTCTGTAAAAATCTCTGTAAAGTACTACGTTTCACTTTTAGACCCTTGGAACGTAACAGGTTATCTAGGGCCAGGAGAAGCGGACTTGAAGATACGGCACCCATGACACAACAAAAGACACACAACAAACAAAAGTGAAAGTAAGAGCGAAAGTACACAGTGCAGCTGCAATAAGATTTAATGCTCTCTCTGGCTTTACAGAGGAGCTGCCGCTTTGATAGCAGGTCCTAATTACCTAGGACTAATCTCTGCTTTGACCGCGGGTCCCATTTAATCTGGGACTAATCTCCACTTTGACCGCGGGTCCCACTTACCTAGGACTGATCTCCGCTTTGATAGCGGGTCCTACTTATCTAGGACCGTGGGTCCTACTTACCTGGGACTAATTGGTGCACCATCCCTGACTGCTGAAAGTTCTGGTTCCCGGGTTTTCAGCATCACTTGTCGCGACCCCTTGCCCGCAAGGAAGACGCAACTCAGGAATCTTCTTTCAGCAGTTTATTCAGGCCCTTGATATTTCTTCTAATTCCCCGTCGGATGCCCCTCCCAGCCTTAATAAAGCATCCCAAGCCCCAATGCGAAGCTGCCACGTGGAACTTTCTCACAGGGTGCTGAGAAACCATGCACCAACTCTCCCAAACAAGGAGTTGTTTATTACAGACCACAGTGGAGCCAGCGCCATCTTGCAATGGCGACCATAATCTGCAGAAACGGCTCACCACAGCCTGTGTGGAGAGCAGTTCCCGGGTGCCTATGGTCGATATACAATTCTAACTTCTGAATGTGTCACAGGATGTAGGGGTAACCTCCATCTCATGGGAACCTTCGAAGCATCTGTTAGAACAAAGTGGTTACCAAGGCAGTGACCTCATTCAGTTCTTGAAGGAATTGACCTACCTCACTTCTTTGTTGATGCAATTTGCTGAACTCGGGATCCAGGAAGCCAAGCACCCAGAGCCAGTCCCAGTCCCAGTCCCATTGGGTTCACTTGTTTGGATTTACCAAAGACAGAGTCAGTCTTTCTTGGTAAATACTGATCTGTGGATGGTTAAATGCCAGGAAAGCTCTGAAGAGGGGCCTTCCTGAGAAAGCAGATAGTGACTCCCTGATGGCTCCTGACAACTTTACAGAGTTGGTAATGAAGACCAGATCTGAGACAGGACAGGCAATTTCGTGGGAACATAGTATGGCCAATCAGTCTGAGGACACTCTGGATAGTCACAGACCTACTTGGGTAAAGGAGGTGCCTTTGTGGGTGTGCATGTGAGTTTGGTTTTGTCTCATGTAATGAGAATAGGTAGGAAAGGCAGTTTGTTTGGTTTGGAGTGGACTGTTTTTAATAAGTCATTTGACATGGCGAGTGTTTCTTTGTTTGTGTATCCCACTGTATCCGTGGTTGTAGACCTTTGAAAAGCGAATGCATCAATGGTTGTGTCCTGTCTAATATAAAGTGTCCCAGCGTTCATCCTGCCCAATTTAAGAATGGAGAGTGGCTTGCCTATGGATGGGCAATACCTACTATCTTTCTAAGTTCCTCTTTCTTCGTGAATTCTGGCCTCTCTCCTGAATAGGCTCATGGTTTTGTGTCCAACATATGTACCACCACAAGGCTCTGTGACATGGCCATGTACTGATAGCTGAAGGGAATGAGAGAATCTCAGAAAACTCAGATATCAGTGTGACCAGGAAAGTCTTAGTGGAGAAACCCTGCTTTGGGCCTTTTGCTTACTTATGTTTCTATTACCCTGAATGTCAAGAAGGTCTTTACCTCAGGCCACCCCTTTGTGAAGCCTTAAGAAAACTGTTTTCATATGGAAATGAATGGGCATCACCTGTGGCTCTTTGCTTAATTGCTTTGGAATGGGATGTGCTTGAATCAGCCTCTTGTCCTTGTGTGAGGTTGTGGCTTAAATTCTCAGCACCTGATAGATCTAAATAAAAATCCCCTGTGCTTCCAAACCAAAATGGCCAAAAGAGCAGTCATTGTGGATAAATTTTTTTGCCTTCTTAGGTTGGGTTCCTGACCTACATCAAGTGAGAATAGGGATCCTTTGGGTCAAATGCGTTCTTCAAATCCCTGCAGAGGCTATCCCATAGGTGCTTGGGTTTTCTCATGACTCCAAATCACATAAAGAATCTATACCTGACAGCTAGTAGGCCTCAAATTGGAAAAGCGGAACACTTTACCAGCAGGAATATTTGATCACTCCTGGTTCAAAGGAAGAGTACCCAGGCCACCATGATTTTAGGCAAATGAGGGGCAAGTGAGCTTATTTTGGACACTTTCTTGGCCTTGCCTCTCATAGAAACCTCCAGCCACATGGTATGATGAGTGTCTATATGGAAGAAGATGAGTGTCATGTGGGAGTGTTTTGGATTTAAGCGAAGAAAGAGAGAACTGAAATTACTGACATATGGGATCAAAAAGGCAATATAACAACAGATGCTACAGAAATAAAGAATACAATTAGAAATTATTTTGAAAATCTATTTTCCAATAGAATAGAAAATAGTGAAGACATTGATAAATTTCTTAAGTCATATGATTTGCACAAACTGAGTCAGGAGGATACACACAATTTAAACAGACCAATATCAATGGATAAAATAGAAGAAGCAATCAAAAGACTACCAACCAAGAAAAGTCCAGGTTCAGATGGGTATACAGCGGAGTTTTACAAGACCTTTAAAAAAGAATTAATACCAATAATTTTCAAGATATTTCAGGAAATAGAAAAAGAGGGAGCTCTGCCAAATTCATTCTATGAGGCCAAGAACACTCTGATTCCGAAACCAGACAAAGACACCTCAAAGAAAGAAAACTACAGACCAATATCTCTGATGAACCTAGATGCAAAAAACCTCAATTAAATTCTGGCGAATTGGATACAAAGGCACATCAAAAAAATTGTGCATCATGATCAGGTAGGATTCATCCCTGAGATGCAAGGACGGTTCAATATACAGAAATCAATAAATGTTATTCACAACATAAATATACTTAAAGATAAGAAGCATATGATCATCTAGATAGATGCAGAAAAATCATTCGACAAAGTAGAGCATCCCTTTATGTTCAAAACATTAGAAAAACCAGGGATAACAGGAACTTACCTCGACACTGTAAAAGCTATCTATGCTAACCCTCAGGCTAGTATCATTCTGAATGGAGAAAAATTGAAGGCATTCCCTCTAAAATCTGGAACAAGACAGGGATGTCCTCTATCACCACTTCTATTCAATATAGTTTTCGAAACTGGCCAGAGTAATTAGACAGACGAAAGAAATTAAAGGCATAAAAATAGAAAAAGAAGAACTTAAAATATCACTATTTGCAGATGACATTATTCTTTATATAGAAAACCCAAAAGGGTCTACAAAAAAAAACTACTAGAACTAATAAATGAATTCAGCAATGTGGCAGCATATAAAATCAACATGCATAAATCAAAAGCATTTCTGTATATCAGCGACAAAACTTCTGAAACAGAAATGAGGAAAAACACTCCATTCACATATCCTCAAAAAAAAAAAAAAATCTTGGTAATCAACCTAACAATTGAGGTGAAAGATTTATACAATGCAAACTACAGAATCCTAAAAAGAGAAGTAGAATAAGATCTTAGAAGATGGAAAATATACCCTGTTTATGCATAGGCAGAACTAACATCATCAAAATGGTGATATTACCAAAAGTTCTCTATAGGTTTAACGCAATGCCAATCAAAATCCCAAGGGCATTTCTTGTAGAAATAGAAAAAGCAATCATGAAATTCATATGGAAAAATAAAAGACCCAGAATAGCAAAAGCATTTCTAAGCAGGAAGTGTGAATCAGGCGGTATAGCGATACCAGATTTCAAACTATATTACAGAGCAATAGTAAAAAAAAAAAAAAACAGCATGGTACTGGTACCAAAACAGGCAGGTGGATCAATGGTACAGAATGGAGGACACAGAGACTAATCCAAAAAGCTACAACTGTCTTATATTTGATAAAGGAGCTAAAAGCATGCAATGGAGGAAGGATAGCATCTTCAACAAATGGTGCTGGGAAAACTGGAAATCCATATGTAACAAAATGAAACTGAATCCCTTTCTCTCGCCATGGACAAAAGTTATATCAAAATGGATCAAGGAGCTTTATATCAAATCAGAGACATGGCGTCTGATAGAAGAAAAATTGGCTATGATCTACATACTGTGGTGTTGGGCTCCAAATTCCTCAAAAGGACACCCATAGCACAAGAGTTAATAACTAGAATCAACAAATGGGACTTACTCAAACTAAAAAGGTTTTTCGCAGCAAGAGAAACAATAAGAGAGGTAAATAGGGAGCCTACATCCTGGAAACAAATCTTTATTCCTCACACTTCAGATAGAGCCCTAATATCAAGAATATACAAAGAACTCAAAAAATTAGACAATAAGATAACAAATAACCCAATCAACAAATGGGCTAAGGATCTGAACAGACACTTCTCAGAGGAGGACATACAATCAATCAACAAGTACATGAAAAAATACTCACCATCTCCAGCAATCAGAGAAATGCAAATCAAAACCACCCTAAGATACCATCTCACTCCAGTAATATTGGCAGTATTTATGAAGCCAAACAAACACAAGTGCTGGGGAGGATGTGGGGAAAGAGGTACACTTGTACATTACTGGTGGGACTGCAAATTGGTGTAGCCAATTTGGAAAGCAGTATGGAGATTTCTTGGAAAGCTGGGAATGGAACCACCATTTGACCCAGCTATTCCCTTTCTCATTCTATTCCCTAAAGACCTAAAAAGAGCATGCTACAGGGAAACTGCTACATCGATGTTCATAGCACCACAATTCACAATAGCAAGATGGTGGAACCAACCTAGATGCCCTTCAATAGATGAATGGATAAAAAAAAAAAGTGGCATTTATTCACAACGGAGTATTACTCTGCATTAAAAAATGACAAAATCATAGAATTTGCAGGGAAATGGATGGCATTAGAGGAGATTATGCTAAGTGAAGCTAGCCAAACCCTAGCAAACAAATGCCAAATGTCTTCTTTAATATAAGGAGAGTAACTAAGAACAGAGAAGGGACGAAAAGCATGAGAAGAAAATTAACATTTAACAGGGATGTGAGGTGGGAGGGAAAGTGAGAGAAAAGGGAAATTGCATGGAAATGGAAGGAGACCCTCAGGGTTTAAAAAATTACATACAAGAGGAAGTGAGGGGAAAGGGAAAAATAATACAAGGGGGAAAATTTATTAGAGTAGTGGGATTAGAGAGAGAAGAGGGGAGGAGAGGGCATGGGAGGGGGGATAGTAGAGGATAGGAAAGGCAGAAGAATACAACATACAGTAGTAAGGCAATATGTGAATCAATGGATGTGTAACTGATTTGATTCTGCAATCTGTATACAGGGTAAAAATAGGAGTTCATAACCCACTTGAATCAAAGTGTGAAACATGATACATCAAGAACTATGTAATGTTTTGAAGAATCATAAATAAAAATTAAAAAAAAAGAAAACTCACTTAGGTGAATGATGCACGCGAATCCTAATATTTCTACAGTAACTGACCCAGTTTAACATCAATGCAAGTAGATTCCTATGGGACATGACGTACATTTTGACAATCATTTTTATTCAACACTGGTACACTACTATTTCATCAGTTTATGCACATTATAGGATGTATATTTCATCCACAATTTAGCAAATTTATAGGCATTTGTTTCACTTTCAATCACTTCCTGCTTCAGAACACATGTATTCCTCCATATTTTTTGACTGGTCTTTTCATGAGACTTCTTACCAAACACAATATTTTCCATTTCCATTATCACTTTTGAAGCAAAACTCACACACACTTCATGATAAACAATAACCCTAAGATTACCATTAGATACATAACTGGTTGGAATGACTGATTTTATGTCAATTAATGATTTCTAATATACTTTCAGATATCTATTCAATCTATTATTTAAAGAGGAACCAGTTATATTATTTATTCACAGTAAGTTCTATTCATGCATTATCTCTATATTCATAGACTCAGGGTACACCACTTTGTACCCCCAATACTAATTTATATGTCTTCAAATATTGCTCCCAGAAATAGTGGAAGAAATAATCATGTCACATGATCTACATATATATTTTATCACAATAATTTTCTGGGCACAAATGCAAAGGTCACACTTATGATTGTACCAAATCCTAAATGGAAAGTGAACATGGATTACTAAAAACATCCATGTCCAGGTTGCCTAATGCTTTCAAATATCATTCCTATTGGTGACTACCTATTTTTTTGTTCCTAAGATTATGTATTCAATCTCAATCCTGTTGAAAATGTCTAATCCTATCATTCACATTATAATTGCCTGATTTTGTATTGTCTCTATTGATATCTTCTTTCTTATATTTTTTCCAGTTCATCATTGTGACTGACTCTTCACATGTGCTGACATTTACATTCACTCTATAACCAAAACCCTATTGCTAAAGAACATTTGGTCCAAATTTTATACTCACTCTTCTTCCTAAACCTACCGACTATCCTATTTTGAGTGGATGTTCTCTTCTACAATCAATCATCCAAGGTCCAAGGTCCTATGCCATGGATTATCGATTTATCTGAGACAATTTTGCAGAACGTAATTAAAAGCTAAATATCCCAAACAAGGGCCTAATCCCCTTGTGGACTTCAAATCTTACCTAGATTTCTGTTTTCATACTTATATTTCAGCTGTATATTCTTGTAAATATGGCAGTTTTCCAATACCATTATTCATCCAGCAGAATGATTACTAACCCAAATCGAACATGTTATTAACCCTAACCATACACTGTTCCCTCAATTTAACTTTACAGAAGAGCAGGTACAGAGTTCATCTTACAATACAGGAATTTAGGGTATCTTCCACCTGCTGAGAACCTTTGAGGTTCCATGTAGATTTGATCCCTGAAGAAGATGTAGGCAGCAATGAAGGACCTGAGAGAGCAAAAGTCATCTTCCATGGGAAACAACCTTTTAAGGATGAAGGGTTGTGTCTGAATAAGCCTTTCTCTTCTTAATGTAGAGAAGAAGGACCAAACCAGGCCTGTGTGGAGAGATGTTCCCGCAAACTGGTGTGGCCAATTTGGAAAGCAGTATGGAGATTCTGGGGAAGGCTGGGAATGGAACAACAATTTGACCCAGCTATTGCCCTTTTTGGATTATTCCCTTAAGACCATAAAATAGTGTACTACAGGGATACTGCCACATCGATGTTCATAGCAGCACAATTCACAATTGCTATACTGTGGAACCAACACAGTTGTCCTTCAGTAGATGAATGGATAAAAAAAAAATGTGGCTTCTATACACCCTGGAGTATTACACAGCACTAAAAAATGACAAAATCATGGAATTTGCAGGAAAATGGATGGTACTAGAGCAGATTATGCTTAGTGACGCTAGTCAATCCTAAAAAACAAATACCAAATGTCTTCTTTGATATAAGGATTGCAACTAAGAACAGAGCAGGGAGGAAGAGCAGGAAGAAAAGATTAACATTAAACAAAGATATGAGGTGGGAGGGAAAGGGAGAGAAAAGGGAAATTGCATGGTAATGGAAGGAGACCCTCATTGTTACACAAAATTACATGTAAGAGGTTGTGAGGGGAATGGGAAAATAAACAAGGAGAGAAATGAATTAGAGTAGATGGGGTAGTGAGAGAAGATGGGAGGGGAGAGGAGGGGGGATAGTAGAGTATTGGAAAGGTAGCAGGATACAAAAGTAACTAATAGGGCATTATGTAAAAATGTGGATGTGTAACCGATGTGATTCTGCAATCTGTATTTGGGGTAAAAATGGGAGTTCATAACCCACTTGAATCTAATGTATGAAATATGATATGTGAAGAGATTTGTAATGTTTTGAACAACCAATAAAAGAAAAAAAGTAGCAATATATATGCCAATCGAAATTCATCATGAAATATATATAATCCACAGATGCAAAAATATTCATTTACTGAACATGGATTTATGTATAATGTTATTCAACTTGGAAGCTCACCCATAGGTTGAATTTTCAGTTCCAACAGCGTTTAGGAGGAGTGATCTCTTCTCACAATTTGTATCTGCCAATTCAGCCACCTCACAAGTATATACGTGTGATACCAGATAGGATTTTCTATGTGCATATAAAAATACATGCACCGTATAGACTACAGAGAAAGGGAGACAGGAATTCACATATTTGTTAACTTTAAAAACACATGTAGAGTTATTTCAACAAAAAATTGACTAGATTTATAACTCCTACACTATATAATGCAAAAGGCAATTCCAACTACACAACATGCCTCCTCTGAACTGCTTGTATTTCTATTCTTTTTGGGTTATTTCTCACCATCATATTAAGATTATTAGTCAGAGTCCAGTAGGGTAGGGGTTAATGTCAGGGATTCAGTATTTCAAATGGAAAATTGGAAAATGACTCCAATGTGTATGTAAACATGTGCTACACAAAAATCTTCCCACTCACATCCAGAGAAGTGCCATGATATTACCTTCGCCCCAAGTAAGACACAATAAGAGGAGAAAAGTGTGAAAATCTGTGATTATGTATCTGAATGGAATATGCTCGGGAGTTCACAACCTTGAAGGTGGTAGAGGAGCTTCCAAAAGTAAGGGACAGGGTAAACACTCCACCAACATGGAGCTCTGCTGGCCTATGACTTCTTGGGAAACTGCCTCTGAGGTTGGACACTTGAAATATATGTTGTTGTCATGAGCTTTAGCTTCCTTTGTAGTGAGACCATCAAATCTGGGTCTGCATCTATGTGACCTGGAAGACATGGTTTCTTATATTCCAATGAACCTGAGGCAGCAGTGCTGAATTCTCTCTTTGTAGGTAAACTGTGGCCACAGGAAGCCAAGTGTCTCCTGGTGGGGACTGTGAAGACATTTGGTCATCCTTCACATTTTGTGGTGCTTCTTGCTGCTGCACTGGGAATATGGTTTTTGCTTCACAAAATACAAGGAGTTCAACTGGGACAGAGTGCTGGAGAGAGTTCTGTAACGTGTGTTGTGACTCATTTATTTGTTGGTTTTTCCTTTTTTTTTTTTTTTTGAGGAATGACCACCAGGCGATGAATTTCCCTCTTAAAACTGCTTTCATTGTGTCCCGTAGATTCCGATATGTTGTGTCTGTGTTTTCGTTTATCTCTAAGAATTTTTTGATTTCCACCTTTATGTCTTCTGTAACCCATTGATCATTCCGTAACATATCGTTCATTTTCCATGTGATGTAGGACTTCTTCTTCCTTCTTTTATCATTGATTTACAGTTTCATTCCATTATAGTCAGAAAAAATGCATGGTATTATCTCCACCCCTTTATATTTACTGAGGGTTGCCCTATGGCATAATATATGGTCTATTTTTGAGAAGGATCCATGTGCTGCTGAAAAAAAGTATATCCATTTGATGATGGTTGGTATATTCTATATATTTCAGTTAAGTCTAGGTTATTGATTGTGATATTGAATTCTATATTTTTTTAATTCAACTTTTGTTTGAAATATCTGTCCAATGGTGAGAGAGCTGTGTTGAAGTCACCGATAATTATTGTGTTGTTGTCTATTTGATTCCAGAACTTGAGGAGAATTTGTTTTATGAAGGTCGCAGCACCATTATTTGGTTCATAAATATTGATAATTTTTATGTCTTGTTGGTGAATGATTCCTTTTAAAGTTATATAATATCCATACTTATCCCTTTTGAATAACTTAGTCTTGAAGTCGATTTTATTCTATGTGAGGATGGCCACCCCTGGTTGCTTACGAGGACCGTGTGCATGGTATATTTTTTCCCAACCTTTCACCTTCAGCCTGTGTATGCCTTTTCCATTCAGATGTGTCTCCTGGAGGCAACATATTGTTGGATTTGTTTTTATAATCCAAGTTACCAGCCTATGTCGCTTTATTGGAGAGTTCAACCATTAAGGTTTAGAGTTACTATTTATATATGGTTTGTACTGCCAGCCATTTTGATTATTTATTTTTTTTTAATTTAGTTTGTTTCTCCATGATTAGCTTTTCCCCCGCCCTCTGTTATTACTGAGGCACTTCCCAGTGATAGTTTTGGTTGTTGTTTTTCATTTCTTCCTCATGTAGTGTTTTGCTCAAGACACTTTGCAATGCTGGTTTTCTGGCTGCAAATTCTTTTAGCTTTTGTTAATTATGAAATATTTTTATTTTGTTGTTGTACCTGAAGCTTAATTTTGCTGGATACAGAATTATTGGTTGGCATCCATTGTCTTTCAGTATTTGAAATACATTGTTCCAGGATCTTCTCGCTTTTAGCGTCTGTGATGAAAAATCTGTTGTTAACCTTATTGGTTTACCCCTGAATGTCATCTGCCTCCTTTCTCATGTACCTTTTAATAATTTCTCTTTGGTCTGTTTATTGAATATTTTCGTAACAATGTGTCTTGGCATTGGTCTACTGTGATTTTGTGTGCTCGGTGTCCTGTATGCATCTACAATTTGTATATCCGTTTCCTTTTTTATTTCTTGAAAGTTTTCTAAAATTATTTCATTCAGCAGGTTACTCATTCCCTTGGTTTGAATCTCTGTACCTTCCTCTATCCAGATGACTCATAAGTTTGTTTTTTTTTATGTTATCCCATATCTCTTGGATGTTTTTCTCATGATTTTTTACCAGTTTTTCGGAGTTGGCTAGACTCCTTTCAAGATGATATATTTTTTCTTCATTATTTGACATTCTGGCTTCTACTTGCTCCACTCTGTTAGTGATACTCTCAATTGAGTTTTTAATTTGGTTTATCGTTTCCTTCATTTCTAGAATTATTGTTTGATTTCTTTTATAATCTCTATCTCCTGATAAAGACGCTTAACTTCTTCTTTTATCTGTTTATGTAATTCATTTTCAATGTGTTCTTTCACTGTTTGGAATTGCTGTCTCGTATCCTCTTTAAGGTTCTATTCCATCTGTCTAAGGTATTCCTTGAGTTCTTTATATGACCATTTTCCTGATGATTCTAGGTCCTCCTGATTATTTATGTTGTCCTTCATTGTTTGTACACATTTTCATCCTTGCTTTTTTATGCTGCTAATGTTACTTCTTGTTCTGTTTGACTGCTGAGTTACTGCTTACTCTTATAAATTTATTTGAAGCTTGGGAGGAAAGATAGTAGTAGGAATGGGAAGAAGTCACTAAAGAGAATGAGAGTAGGCAGGTAGAATTCAAGGAAGGGAGAATAAGAAAATTGAAAAGAAATGAAAAGACAAAAGAAAAAAAATAGAAAATAAAGAAAGAAATAAAATTTTTTAGAAATAATAATGATAATTATAAAAATGAAAATTAAAATTTAAAAGAATCATAAAATAATAAATTTTAAAAATTTTAAAAAATAAAAACATTAAAAAAAGTTAAAGAACAACAACAAAAAAATGAAAATGAAAGAAAAAGAAGAAAATAAAAAGAAAAAAATAATAATAATACATGCAGTAATAGAGTTCAATTAACTTCTCTTCCAGTAGGTGGAGCTGTGTGCATTGGGCCAAGCTTCTCCTCTCAATAGGTGGGAAGCAATCACTGTGCAGCAACTCTTTATCCCAGAATGGGCGGATCTCCAATCCTGAGTGTCTAGGGCCTTCTCTTTTGTTTCCTCAAGCCAGGCCCCCCAACCTGTGACGCTCACCACAATACTATGTAATGTTTTGAACAACCATTAATAAAAAGTTTTAAAAAAAGAAAACTAAATTCAGTGAATGATGCACGCGAATCCTAATATTTCTACAGTAACTGACTCAGTTTAACATCAATGCAAGTCGATTCCTATGGGACATGATATGTATTTTGCCGTTCATTTGTATTCAACACTGGTACACTACTATTTCATCAGTTTATGCACATCATTGGATATATATTTCATCCACAATTTAGCAAATTTATAGGCATTTGTTTCACTTTCAATCACTTCCTGCTTCACAACTCATGTATTCCTCCATATTTTTTGACTGGTCTTTTCATGAGACTTCTTTCCAAACACATTATTTTCGATTTCCATAATCACTTTTGAAGCAAAACTCACACACACTTCATGATAAACAATAACCCTAAGATTACCATTAGATATATAACTGGTTGGAATGAATGATTGTATGTCAATATATGATATCTTATATATTTTCAGATATCAATTCAATCCATTATTTAAAGTGGAACCAGTTAGATTATTTATTCACAGTATATTCTATTCATCCATTATCTCTATATTCATTGACACAGGGTACACCACTTTGTACCCCCAATACTAATTTATATGTCTTCAAATATTGCTCCCAGAAATGGTGAAAGAAATACTCATATCACATGATCCACAGATACATTTTATCACAATAATTTTCTGGGCAGAAAATGCAAAGGTCACACTTATGATTGTACCAAAGCCTAAATGGAAAGTGAACATGGATTACTAAAAACATCCATGTCCAGGTTGCCTACTGCTTTCAAATGTTATTCCTATTGGTAACTACATATTTTTTTTCTTCCTAAGATTATGCATTCGATCTTAACCATGTTGAAAATGTCTAATCCTATCACTCACATTATAATTGCCTGATTTTGTAATGTCTCTATTGATATCTTTTTTCCTATATTTTCTCCAGTTCATCATTGTGACTGAGTCTTCACATGTGCTGACATTTACATTCACTCTATAACCGAAACCCTATTGCTAAAGAACATTTGTTCCAAATTTTATACTCACTCTTCTTCCTAAACCTACAGACTATCTTCCTAATCCTACTGACTCTCCCAATTTGAGTAAATGTTCTCTTCTACAATCAATCATCCAAAGTACAAGGTCCTTTGCAATTGTATATCGCATTATCTGAGACATCTCTGCAGAATGTAATTCAAAGCTAAGTATCCAAATCAAGGGCCTAATGCCCTTCTGTGCTACAAATCTTACATAGATTTCTGTTTTTGTACTTATATTTCACCTCTATAATCTTATAAATATTGCAGGTTACCAATAGCAGTAATCATCCTGCAGAATGATTTATAACCCAAATCGAACAAGGTATTAACCCTAACCATACACTGATCCGTCAATCTAACTTTACAAAAGGGCAGGGTCAGAGTTCATCTTAAAATACAGGAATGTAGGGGATCTTCCACCTGCTGAGAACCTCAAAGGTCCATGCAGATTTGATCCCAGGGAAAGATGCAGGCAGCTATGAAGTACCTGAGAGAGCAAAAGTCACCTTCCATGGGAAACAACCTGGTAAGGATGAAGGGTAGCTTCTGAATAAGCCTCTCTCTTCTTAATGTAGAGAAGATGGACCAAACCAGTCCTGTGTGGTATGCTGTTCCCGGATGCCTATGGTTGATATACCATTCTAACTTGTGAAAGTATCACAGGAAGTAGGGGCAACCTCCATCATAGGACCATTGGAAGGAACTGTTAGGACAAAGTGGTTGCCAAAGCAGTGACCTCATTAAGATATTGAAGGAAGTAACCTCACCTTACTTCTTTGGTGATGGAAGTCTCAGATCCGGGAAGCCAGGCACCAAGAGCCAGTCCCAGTCCCAGTCTCAGTGTTCTCACTTGTTTGGATTTACCAAGGACAGAGTCAGTCTTTCTTGGTACCTACTGATGTGAGGATGGCCAAATGTCAGGAAAGCTCTGAAGATGGGCCTTTCCTGAGAAACCAGGTAGTGGATCACCGCTGGCTCATGAAAACTTCACAGAGTTGGCCAAGGAGACCAGATCTGACACAGGACAGGCCATTTCAGCGGAACATAGTATGGCCCACCATTCAGAGGACACTCCCGATAGTTACAGACCTACTTGGGGGAAGGAGGTGCCTTTGTGGGTTTGGGTGTGGGTTTGAGGTTTTGTCTCATGTTCTAAGAATAGTTAGGAAAGGTGGTTTGTTTGGTTTGGAGTTAACTGTTTCTGGTAAGACGTTTCGCAAGGCGAGTGTTTCTTTTTCTGTGCATCCACTGTGTCCGTGGTTGTAGACATTAGAAAAGAGAATGCATCAATGGATGTGTCCTGTCTAGTAGAAAGCATTCCAGGATTTATCTTGTCCAGTGTATGAATGGACTGCGGCTTGACTTATGGATGGGCAACATCTACTATCTTCCTAAGTTCCTGTTTTCTTCCTGAAAACTGATCACTCTCAGAATAGGCTCACGATTTTGTTTCCATGATTTGTACCACCTCCAAGCTCTGTGCTTACCAATTGTTCTGTTGCCCTGAATGTGAGGAAGGTCTTTTCTTGAGGCCAAACCTTTGTGAAGCATGAAGAAAACAGTTTTCAAATGGAAATGAAAGGGCATCACCTGTGGCTCTTTACTTAATTTCTTTGGAAAGGGATGTGTCTGAATCAGATTTTTGGCCCTGTGTGAGGTTATGTCTTAGATTCTCAGCACCTGAAGGATCTAAAAAAAAGATCCAATGTGTGCATCTAAAACAAAAATTGCCAAAAGAGCAGTCATTGTGAATGAAGTCTCTTGCCTACCTCTGTAAGGTTCCTGACCTTCATCAAGTGAGACTAGTGATCATTTGGGTAAAATGAGTTCCTCAAAACCCTGCAGAGGCTAGCCCATAGGTGCTTGGTTTTTCTCATGACTCCAATTCACATAAAGAATCTAAACCCCACAGTCAATAGGCCTCAAATTGGAGAAGCAGTGCCGTATTAACGAGTATTAGGGATTAACGTATTAGGGATTCTTTGGGTCAAATGAGTTCTTCAAAGTCCCGCAGAGGTTCTTGTGTTTTCTCATGACTCCAAATCACATAAATAATCTATACCTAAAAGTCAGTAGGCCTCAAATTGGAGAAATAGAGAAGTATTAACGGCAGGCTTATTTGATCACTCGTGGTTCACAGGAAGGGTGTCCAGGCCACCTTGAATATTGGCAAATGAGGGGCAAGGGAGTTTATTTTGGACACTGTCTTTGGCTGTGCCCCTTATGGAAAACTCCTGGCAAAGGTTACGATGAGTGACTATATGGAAGAAGATGAGGGCCATGTGGGAGAGTTTTGGTTTTAATTTTGGTCATTTGTGAGGCGGTTGGAAGAAATGACTTGGTCCACCAGGGCTTGAACTCTGGTGTGATTCCCCTTAGAGACTGGGTTTTGGAACTGACCTCAGAGAAGTATTGCCATGAATTTTGTTGGGATTTTAGGAGGCCACGCATGAGAGTCGCCCTTGGAAACTGAGATCTAGACCCAGGGTGGCTTTCCTCAGATCACTGGGAATCTCAGCCAGGATATCACATGATTTTATTCTGAAAGACTTCTGTACCATAGTTGAGAGTCAAAACACACACGTACCTCACATTGTAGACCTCAATGGGCCTGGCTTCATGTGTCCATTTGGCCACTCTTTGGGAAGACTTGCCTGTGAGAGTTCTCCAGAGCATTCACTGAAATGAGCTTCCTCAACATTTAATGTTTTCTGAATGAATTGAAACCAAAAGTGCCTCCAACTTCATCCTTGAAAAATGGCTAGAAAAATACCATAAAATTTTGGAAATTCATTGGAGAAGCTTTGTATGTCCTGTTGCTGATCATGAGGGTACCAGACAGTGCCTTGAATTACTGGGCTTCATGAAAATGGTGTAGAACAGAGATTTCAGTATGTTGGAGCCTGCTGAGTAGTGGGCCTAGAGGAGTGGTGGGCAGGTGTGTGAAAGAACATCAGTGGTAGGGCCATGAGGATCTACCATTGGATTCCAAATGGCTTTTGACTGACATGGTGCAGCCAGCAGACCCTTATATGTAAAGGCATCTTGTTATATGGAGAGGTTTCACGGCAATGTTCAGAATGAGGTTGATATGGACAAGGCGGCAATGGGACAAGATATGAGGGATAGAGCCTGGTTGGTGCATTCTCTCGCAGACTCTGACCCACCACTCGTGACAGAACTCCCTCCAGCACTGTGTCCCAGTTGAGCTCCTTGTATTTTGTGACGCAAATACCAAACTCCCAGTGCTGCAGCAAAAATACCACAAAACGTTGAGGAGGAACAAATGGCTTCACAGTCCACACGGGGAGACACTTAGTCTCCAGTGGTCACAGTTGACCTACAAAGAGAGGATTCTGCACTGCTTCCTCATGTTTATTGGAAAATAAGAAACCCTATTGCTAAAGAACTTTTGGTCCAAATCATATACTCACTCTTCTTCCTAAACGTACCGACTATCTTTCAAATCCTAATGACTATCCTTTTTTGAGTGGATGTTCTCTTCTACATTCAATCTTCCAAGGTTCAGGTCCTATGCCATTGTATATCAAATTTTCTGAGACATCTGTGCAGAACATAATTCAAAGCTAAGTATCCCAATCAAGGGCCCAATGCCCTTCTGGCCTTAAAATCATACCTAGATTTCTGTTTTCATTCTTATATTTCACCTCTATATTTTTGTAAATATCGCAGGTTCCCAATAACATAATTCATCACAGAGAATATTTCCTAACCCAAATTGAACCTGTTATTAACCCTAAATATACACTCTTCCCTCAATCTCATTTTACTGAAAAGCAGGGACAGAGTTGTTCTTAGAATACAGGAAAGTACGGGACCTTCCACCTGCTGAGAACCTCAAAGGTCCATACAGAAATGATACCCAGAGAAGTTGTAGGCAGGTACGAAGGACCTGAGAGAGCAAAAGTCATATTCCATGGCAAGCAACCTGGTCAGGATGAAGCAATGTGTCTGAATCAGCTTTTCTCTTCTTATTGTAGAGAAGATGGATCAAACCAGCCTGTGTGGAGAGCTGTTCCTGGGTGCCTATGGATGATATATCATTCTAACTTGTGAAAGTGTCACAGAAAGTAGGGGAAGCCTCCATCTCATGGGACCCTTGGAAGCAACTCTTAGGACAATGTGGTTTCCAAGGCAGTGGCCTCATTCAGTTCCAAAGAAAGTGACATGCCTCATTTCCTTGGTGATTGAACTCTCTGAACTTGGTATCCAAGAAGCCAGGCACCAAGAGGCAGTCCAAATCCCAGTCCCAGTGGGCTCACTTGTTTGGATTTTCCAAGGACAGAGTCAGTCTTTCTCGGTAACTACTGCTGTGAGGATAGCCAAATGCCAGGAGAGTTCTGAAGAGGGACATTTCCTGAGAAAGCAGGTAGTGGCTCAACACTTTGTTCCTGACAACTTCACAGAGTTAGCCAAAGAAACCAGATCAGAGACGTGGTTTGTTTGGTTTGGAGTGAACTGTTTCTAGTAGATTCTTTTACAAGGTGAGTGTTTCTATGTCTGTGTATCCCACTGTGTCCCTGGTTGTAGACATTAGAAAAGAGAATGCAACAATGGATGTGTCCTGTCTAGTAGAAAGCTTCCCAGCATTCATCCTGCCCAATTTATGAATGGAGTGTGCCTTGCCTTATGGATGGGCAACACCTACTACCTTCATAAGTCCCTGTTTTCTTCCTGAATTCTGGCCACTCTCCAGAATACACTCATGGTTTTCTGTCCAAGGTATGTACCAACTCCAAGGTCTGTTACATGACCATGTACTGGATAGCTGAAGGGAATGGCCAGCATATCAAAAAACTCAGATATCCGTGTGACCAGGAAAATCTCAGTGTATAAACCTGCTTTGGGCCTTTTGCTTACCTATTGTTCTTTTGCCCTGAATGTCAGGAAAGTCTTTGCCTCAGGCCACCCCTTTGTGAAGCCTGAAGAAAACAGTTTTGAAATGGAAATGAATCGCATCACCTGTGGCTCTTTCTTAATTGCTTTGGAAAGGGATGTGTCTGGATCAGGCTCTTGGCCCTGTGTGAGGCTGTGGCTTAGATTTTCAGCACCTGATGGATCTAAAGAAAGATCCCATGTGAGCATCCAAAACCAAAATGGCAAAAAGTTTAGTCATTGTTAATGAATTCTATTGCCTACCCCTTTTAGGTTCCTAAAATCCATCAATTGAGAATAGGGATCCTTTGGGTCAAGTAAGTTATTCAAATCTCTGCAGAGGACCTTGGTTTTCTCATGACTCCAATTCACATAAAGAATCTAAACCCCACAGTCAGAAGGCCTCAAATTGGAGAAATGGAACAGTATTAAGGGCAGGCCTATTTGATCACTTCTGGTTCACAGGAAGGGTGTCCAGGCCACCCTGAATTTAGGCAAATGAGGTGCAAGGGAGATTATTTTGGACATTGTCTTGGCCTGTGACCCTCATGGAAAACTCCAGCCAGAGGTTATGATGAGTGTCTATATGGGAGAAGATGAGGGCCATGTGGGAGTGTTTTGGTTTTAATTGTTTTTATTTAAGTCGTGGTTGGAAGAGTTGACTGGATCCACCTGGGCTTGAACACTGGTGTGATTCCCCTAGAGACTGAGTTCTGGAACTGACCTCCAAGAAGTATTGCTGTGTATTGTGTTGGGATTTTAGGAGGCCACGCATGAGATTCGCCCTTGGAAACTGAGATCTAGGCCCAGGTGGCTTTCCACAGAGCACTGGGAATCTCAGGAATGATATTACATGATTTTATTCTTAAAGACGTGGCAGCCATTGTTGCAAGTCAAAACACACATGGACCTCACATTGTAGACCTCAATGGACCTGGCTTCATGTGACCTTTTGGCCTGTCTTTGGGAAGCCTTGCCTGTTAACGTTTTCTAGAGCTTTCATTGAAATGAGCTTTTTCTCCATTTAATGGTTCCTGAGTGAATTGAATCCCACAGTGCCTCCAATGTCATCGTTGAAAAATGGCTAAATAAATACCATTAAATTTTTGAATTCCCATGACCAGGTCGCACTGGAGAAACTTTGTATGTCCTATTGATGATCATGAGTGTATCAGACAGTGCCTTGATTGACTGGTGTTCATGAAAATGGTGTAGAAGAGAGATGCCAGTAATTTGGAACCTGATGAGTAGTCGGCCTAGAGCAGTGGAGTGCAGGTGTGTGTTAAAACGTCTGTGGTGGGGTCATTTGGATTTGCATTGGCTTCCAAATGGTTTGTTACTGACATAGTGTAGCCTCTAGATCCTTGTATGTAAAGGCATCTTGTTATATGGAGAGGTTTCAGTGCAATGTTTAGAATCAGATTGCTATGGTCAAGGGGGCAAGCTATGTGGGATAGAAGCCTGGTTGGTGCATTCTCTTGCAGACCCTTACCCACCACACATGACAGAACTCCCTCGAGTACTGTGTCCCAGTTGAACTCCTTGCATTTCGAGAAGCAAATACCAAACTCCCAGTGCAGCTACAAGAAACACCACAAAATTGGAGGATGATTAAATGTCTTCACAGTCCACACTGGGAGACACTTAGCCCCCATTGGCAACAGTTTACCTACAAAGAGAGAATTCAGCACTGCTGCCTCATATCCATTGAAAAATATGAAACCATGTCCTCCAGGTCACATAGATGCAGTCCCAGATTTGATGGTCTCAATAGAAAGGAAGCTAAAGCTCCTGAAAACAACATATATTACAAGTGCCCAACCTCAGAAGCAGTTTCTCAAGAAATCTTTATGCCGGCAGAGCTCCATGTTTGTGGAGTTATTACCCTGTTCTTTGCTTTTGGAAACTCCTCTACCACCTTCAAGTTTGTGAACTCCTGAGCATTTTCCATTCCAGATGTGTATTCACAGATTTTCAAATCTTCTCTAATTGTGTCTTACTTGGGGTGAAGGTAATGTCAAGGCATTGTTCTGAATGAAAGTGGGAAGATTTTGGGGTAGCACATATTTGCATACACATTGCATTCTTTTTTCAGTTTTCCATTGGAAATACTGAATCCCTGACTGTCAGGGGTAGAAGGAATTCTCCTTCAAAGAATAGCCTGACACTTACAAGAAACAACACCCATGGAGACATCATCTCTTGGAGACATCATTTAGCCATCTGTGTCCCTGAGACATCCTGTGGCCATCTGTCTTCCTGAAATATCCTGAGGTTATCTCACCTTGTGTAGACATCCAGGAACTGCCGATAAGAGAGCTTTCCCATCTCCAGCATATAAAATCCCCTGTGTGAACAATGTATTTTGAAGGTTGATCAGAACTCCTGTCTTGCTGTCATCTCTCGTGTCTCTTGTCCCTTCATTCCTCCCTATCTTGGTTCGCTGCCCACGTTGATGTGTCCTGCCAGCCGGGACATCTGGCGCCCACTGACTGGGGCTCGAGCCTTTGAGTCATAGGGAACCCCGTCCTCCTGGAAAACTTGGTCAAGCGGAGCTCACAATTGCCTCAGCAGACACCACCGAGAGACAGATCCAGGAGGAGAGTGGGGATGACGCACGGGGAGTGACCCACCATGGGTCAAGCAGTTTTGTCACATGATTTGTATTTGTCGGGTCTCAAGGATTCCTTCAAGACATGGGGGGCACGTGTTAAGAAAAAGGACTTAAAATTTTTCTTTTCATACATAGGGGAATTGTGTCTATGATTTCACCTTGAAGGGACCATTAATGGTAAAAGATGGCTTAGAGTAGGAGACTGTTTAAAAGATTATTATGAATCCTTTGGACAGAAAAATTGCCTGTTCCCACCTTTTCTTACTGGAAATTAATTAATGAATTTCTTAAAAGTTCACCCTTTGACAATGGTACCTTAAAACTTTTCAGGATTAGGAAAGAGACTATGCAAAAGACCTCTCGTCCCCCCTCGCATGCCCATCAGTTAGTATAGACATAGACCATTCTCAGTCTCCCCAGGACCCTGGAAACCTTCCTGGTCCCCCTCAAAATACCACCCTAATGAATAGGGCTCCAATGGTTACCAACCGCCTTTATCCAGTTTGAAATCCTGGAGACACATTGACCCCTGGGGAGAAGGCTAACTTGGAGAAGGAAGCAACTCCCTATGATACAGAAGACCTGCCACTGCTTAGGACCCAGCCACAGCCTATAGGACTTACACATCCACCTGCCTCCTATATCTCTCCTGCTTTTTGTGCTCTGGCCCTTCAGGGGCCAAATCCCCCCACCAGATATTTTTTCCCCAATTCCCTTGCCTAACCTGGCTCCCTTGGGAGAGTCTCTCCAACATAGACTGGAAGAGATCCAAGTTTAAAAAGAATTAAGATCCCTTGACTCTGAGCTTTATTCATTAGCCTTATTGCTGGAGTCAACACAAGCTGGCCCAAAGTGGTCTAATACAAAGGCTAAGCCACTCCATTGGACTGTTCTCACTTTTCAGTCACCCTCAGTTAGATAGTTAAGCCTGCCCAGGTTGATGTCAAAGACTTAGACGAGGATCAAGAGGAGGAAGCGGGGGAAATGGATCAAGGAGATCAGGACTCAGAGGATGAGGACTTCATCCCTAGGCAAGAAGGAACCCAGAGTGTCTACAAAACATTAAGCCTGCGTTTTCTTGAAAAAACTTAAAAAGTCTTGTGCTCACTATGGACCCATTGCACCCTACACGTAGGCTTTATTAGAAAGCTACATGACACAATGTCTTACTCCCAAAGATTGGAAATTTTTAGACCAAGCTACCCTCAATGCCGCAGACTTCCTGTTATGGAATGCAGATTTCAAAGAGCACTGTCAGGAAACTGCTCAGAAAAATTTAACTAAGCCCTCCTCTAATTCCTGGACTTATGTTAAGCTAGTGGGCAATGCGCCTTTTGACACTAAAACTTAACTGGCACGTTTCCCTGCTGGACTTTTGACACAGATTCAGATGGCTGGCTTACATGCTTGGAGACGCCTCCCTCCAAAGGCCTCTGCTACGACTTCCCTGGCAAAAATTCGACAAGGGCCCGACAAGCCTTATAGCGACTTTGTTCCCCGGCTTAACCTAGCTGCGGGATTCTTGCTTGGACCAAGTGAAAGCGAAAGCACCTTTGTAAAACATCTTGCCTTTGAAAATGCCAACCTGGCATGTCAGGATGTTCTTCGACCACATAAGAAAAAAGTGAAACTTTCTGACTTTATTGGACTCTGTGCAGGGTTGGGTGTAGCCCTTGCCATGGGTCTCACCCTCGGTGCCGCCTTTACCAAGGCCTTTCACAATCCTGGCTCACGTAGTTGCTTTACTTGTAAACAACCTGGCCATTTTGCACATGAGTGTCCGACAGGCAAACAAAGCCTAAGAATAGTGTCTTTTCAAACTGAGGCTAAACTGCCCCCAGCTACCCTTTGCCCTAGATGAGGTAAAGGTCATCACTGGGCCAGTGAGTGTAGATCTAAGACAAATGCCCTCAGCAGCCTATCTCAAAATCCTTCTCCACAATTGCCTCATTCCAATTAGCCACCCCAGGCAGCGCAGGATTGGACCTTTTTGCCGCCACTGATACAATATTAGACTCAATGCAAGGGCCCCAGATAATACCCACTGGAATTATGGGTCCCACTCCATCTCATATGTGTGCCCTTATTCTTGAAAGAGCCTCTACTACCTTACAAGGTGTTCAGGTCTTCCCTGGCATTAAAGATAATGATTTCACTGGAGAAATAAAAATACTGGCCACAGCTATTAATGGAGTTGCGGCCATCCCAGCAGGAACAAGACTTGCACAATTAATACTCCTTCCCTTGGATTCAGGAGGCACTTCCACCACTCAAACCTACCAAGGGGGACTACCTCCTTGGGCTCCTCTGATGTATATTGGGTTCAGCCCATTTCTCACAATAGACCCACCCTTATCTTACTTATTGAAAGAAAGGAATTCCAAGGAATTCTTGATACTGGAGCTGATGTCACAATTATTTCTCAAAAATACTGGCCAACAGGTTGGCACCTCACCCCATCCTTGACAGACCTTAAAGGGATAGGACAGTCAAAAAATCCTCTGGTCAGCTCTAGGGCTCTTAGCTGGACTGATAAAGAGGGTAATATGGGAACTGTCACTCCTTTCTTTGTTCCTGACCTTCATCTTAACCTATACGTCCGAGATATTTTGAGTCAAATGTAAGTTATTCTTTCCAGTCCCAATTCCATGGTGACTCATCAAATGCTTCATATGAATTTTGTCCCTGGTACAGGCATGGGGAGACTGAGACAAGGACTGGTTGAGCCTATACAACCCTTACAAAAAACAAATACATATAGACTTGGGTATTTGGATTTTTAGTGTTGGTCCCTGACGCTCCTGTACCCCATGCAGATAAAATTATTTGGGAGACTCAGACTCCTGTGTCGGTGGATCAGTGGCCCCTTACCCAAGAAAAATTGGAGGCTGCCTCCATGTTAGTGCAGGAACAGCTGGCAGCTGGCTATGTAGAGCCATCAAGCTCACCATAGAATAATTCTATTTTTGTTATCAAGAAAAAATCAGGCAAGTGGCGCCTTTTACAAGATTTATGTGTCATTAATAAAGTTATATGCCTGATGGGAGCACTACAGCCAGGCATTCCCACACCAGTGGCTATTCCCAAAAACTATTGTAAAATGGTTGTTGACTTAAAAGATTGCTTTTTTACCATTGCTTTACATCCTGAGGATAGACCCTATTTTGCCTTTAGTCTCCCTCACATTAATTTTCAGGGCCTTATGCACAGACTTCAATGGAAGGTTCTTCCCCAAGGTATGGCCAACAGCCCTAGTCTTAGCCCAAAATACGTTGCTCAAGCAGTAGACCCTGTGAGAGAGCAATGTTCACAAATTCATATTTTACATTAATTGGATGATTTGTCAATTACTGCACCTAATATCCATGACGTTAATAATTGTTACCTGGACCTTTACAAAACCCTCACTACCTTGGGACTGCAGATAGCTTCTGATAAGGTTCAAACACAGGACTGTTATACCTATTTGGGCCTTAAACTTCAAGATAATCAGATTCAAATTCCTAAAATACAACTACGTGTGGACCATCTTCACACTCTTAATGATTTTCAAAAATTACTGGGGGATATTAAATGGCTAAGAACATATTTAAAATTACCCACTTGTGTACTTTTGTCCCTTAATTATATTTTGAGAGGTGATTCCCACCCCTCCTCCTCTCAAAAGCTTACACACGAGGCATTACAGGCATTAAACCAAGTCACAGAAGCCATTGCCCAACAGTTTGTTACACAAATTTCTTATAACCTTCCTCTGGTTCTGGTTATTTAACAAACTCCTCATACACCCACAGAAATAATTTGGCAGCGAGATCCACATTTTAAAAATAAAGGCTGCCCCTTGCTTTGGGTCCATTTACCTACCACATCCTCCAAGGTTATTACTGTTAATCTTGCTCAGGTAGCTTCTATTATTATTAAAGGTCATTTGATTCTCGACAACATTTTGGCAAAGAACCTCATAATAATTTAATTCCATATATGAAGGACCAAACCAAATTTTTAATACAGACACGGGATGAATGGGGTATTGCCCTATCAGGCTTTTGGGGAACAATTGATAACCACCTCCCCAATGACCCCCTTTTACATTTTGTCCAGTTACATCCATTTATTTTTCCCAAAATTACTCAAAAGGCTCCCATTCCTCAAGCCCTTAATGTCTTTACAGACGGTTCCAGTAATGGCTGAGCACTCTTTGTTGTCAATACCCAGCCTACCATCTTTGATACTATCTATCAGTCAGCACAGGTTGTGGAATTGTTTGCCATAACACAAGTTTTTATAATATTTTTTGATAATCCTGTTAATATTTATACAGACAGTGCCTACATTGCTCATTCTGTGCCCCTGCTGGACATTTCCCCCACCATTAAGGCTTCTTCCAATGTGGTCTTTCTTTTTCATCAGCTTCAGCAGCTAATTCAGGCCAGACAACACCCATTTTTCTTAGAACACATCAGGGCACACTCTGATCATCCCAGGCCTCTAACACAAGGTAATGCCCAAGCTGATGCAGCAACTCGTTCCATCTTTCCAATTTTTGTGGGCTCCATTCAAAAGGCCACAGAGTTACACAATCTTCACCATCTAAATTCCAAGAGCCTTCAATTACTTTGTAAAATTACCATGCAACAGGCACGAGAAATAGTAAAAGCATGCCCAGGTTGCACTGTCTCCCTCCCCATTCAACACATGAGAGTTAACCCCCGAGAATTACTGCCCAATCAGTTTTGGAAAATGAATGTTACTCATTTTCCTGAATTTGAAATTACCAAATATATACACGTTTCTATATATACCTTCAGCGACTTTATTTTTGCATCACCACATTCAGGAGAGGCTACCAAATATGTTCTTTCTCCTCTTATTTCAGCCTTTTCCATAATGGGTAAACCAATAAATATTAAAACAGATAATTATCCTGCATATACCTGTGCCAAGTTTAAATAGTTTTGTGCTACCTTGCAAATTCGTCATACTACTGGAATTCCATACAACCCTCAGGGCCAAGGCGTTGTGGAACGTGCCCACCTTACCTTATAGACTTGGATAACCCTCCATAAGGCTTCCGCCCTTGTATTTACCACTCCCAGGCATCGCCTTAACCATGCCTTACTTCCCCTTATTTTTCTTACCCTAGACAGTGAAGGCCATTCGGCCGCAGACAGAAACTGGCATCCCTTGTCCAATTCTGTTCACCCACCTCTTATGTGGTGCAATTCCCTTACAAATAAATGGAAAGGTCCAGATCCTGTTCTCATCTGGGGACGAGGCTCAGCTTGTCTTTTGGACCAAGAGCAATCAGCCCCAAGATGGTTACCAGAATGCCTGGTTAAACAGGTTAATGACTTACCTCAACACAGGGATGGAGGGCCTCCCCCTGAGGACAAATTTTGTTCTTTTTCAGATGCAGCCAACAATCTTTGTGAGGATCCTGATTTAGGCACTTCTGCTTAACAGGTTTGTACATGGAGGCCTTGGCCCTCCACGTTCCAACATCATGGTGTAAGTTTTTGGGCCCCCCTGTGAATGCAAGTGATGATCTTGGACTCAGGCTCCCACTAGTTGGACCGAGATTGCTGACTGCGTGACTAAGGTGGCTTACCTCCATGCCGAGGTTGACCATAAACTTGGAGGAGTTCATCAGCCTAAATGGGTATGTGTTAACAAGCCAAAGTTTATTCCCCCTAGTACAAGTAAAGCTCTCCAAAATTCTTCTGCAACCTGTTCGCATACCCAGGCGAGGCATAACTCTTGTTATGTGTCGCCCTCAATTTGTGTTAACAAGCAGGGAGAACAATTTTTTGAAGCCTCCCAAACTAAAACTCATGCAGCAGGGGGGACCACTATTCATTATACCTCCGTTCTATTTGACCAGGGAGTAGAAGGCAAATACACCAAGCTACAGTCAGCTGGTTGCCAAGGCCCTGTCGGTAAACCCTCCTGCTGGCCCATTAAGGCCCCTACAGGGGTCACTGATGTTGGAAGAACCACTGATGCTATCAAACATCCTCACATAATCAAACTTTTGAAACCCCAAATCCCTGAGCTCACATATCATCCCTTAATGTTGCCTAAATCTCAGCTCCCAGGTTTAGATACCAATACATTAGATATTTTGGAAACTACCTTCTACTTGCTTAATAATTCCAACCACACCCTTGCTGGTGATTGCTGGCTCTGCATGACAACAGGGGCAATTATGACTATGGCAGTTCCTATTAATTCTATCATAGACAATGATAATACATGCCAACCCGGATTTCCTTTTTAAGTACAACTTATAGGCACTATTACATTATGTCTTTTAGGCGCGATGCAGAATAACACCTATGATATTGATGTTGGAGTTACTTTCTTTGAAAATTGCTCAACATACAAAATTATTCCTCACCCACCCCAACTCTTTGTCCTCCCAATGGCAGAATTTTAATGGGTGGAGGAAACTTGGCCTTCCCCAGGCTTCCAGCGAATTGGACCGGTGGCTTTGTTCTTGCCTTATTACTCCCTGATATAACTATAGTCCCAGGAGATGAACCTCTACCCATTCCTAGCCTAGACACCTTAGTCAAAAGACACAGGCGGGCAATACAGGCCTTACCACTCATTGCCAGCTTTGGAATAACAGCTGCTGTGGGCACAGGTACACTGGCTTAGGCACAGCTATACACTCTTACCATCGCCTGTCTCAACAACTTATAAATGATGTACAAACTCTATCAGGAAAATTAAAGATCTGCAGGACCAAATAGACTCCCAGGCAGAAGTGTTCCTTCAAAAAGACGAGGCTTAGATTTGCTGACAGATAACCAGGGAGGTATTTGCTTGGGCTTAGGGGAACGATGCTGCTTTTATGCCAATAAATCAGGCATAGTATGCACTAAAATTAAGCACCTTCAATAAGATCTAGAAAGAGATGACGCGAACTATTTGAAAATCCCCTCTGGACTGGGCTTTATGGATTTCTACCCTACCTTCTTCCCCTATTAGGCCCTTTGTTGGGTTTACTTATAATTGGGTCCATAGGACCCTGCATTATAAACAGGCTGGTACAATTTATTAAAGAACAGATTAATATTTTGGCCTCTAAACCCATACAGGTCCATCATCGTCTGGAGATGGAAGACCGTGCTGCCAACATTTAAAAGGATGTTCTACCCTTCTCACAGGCTTATTTCTTAAGTTTACATCCCCACAGATCTCTCTTTCTTATATAAAAGTATGAGTAACAGCTCTGACCAACTATCTTCTGCCCTTGCCATAACGGTTCGTCCCCCATGGGCTCCTCCACTTGGCGGAGGATGCACCCATGGAGTGAGGATGTTATCCCAGTTCATTATTGTGATTGACTCTTCACATGTGCTGACATTTATATTCAATCTCTACGCAAAAGCCTATTGCTGAAGAAATTTTGGTCCCACTCCTATACTCACTCTTGTTTCTAAACCTACCAACTATCATCCTAATCCTACTTACTATCCCTTTTTGACTGGATGTTCTCTTCAACATTCAATCATCGAAGATACATGGTCCTATGCCATTGTATATCGATTCATCTGAGACGTCTGTGCAGAATATAATTCAAAACTAAGTATCCCACTCAAGCGCCTAATTCCTTACTGGGCTTCAAATCTTACCTAGATTTCTGTTGGTTCCAATACCATTATTCATCTCGCAGAAGGATTCCTAACCCAAATCGAACATGTTATTAACCCTAACCATACACTGTTCGCTCAATCTCACTTTACAGAAGAGCAGGTACAGAGTTGGTCTTACAATACAAGAATGTAGGGGATCTTCCACCTGCTGAGAACCTCAAAGGTCCATGCAGAAATGATCCCTGGATAAGATGTAGGCAGCTATGGAGGACCTAAGAGAGCAAAAATCATCTTCCATGGCAAAAACCCTGGTCAGGACGAAGGGATGTGTCTGAAACAGCCGCTTTCTTCTTAATATAGAGAAGATGGAGCAAACCAGGCCTGTGTGGAGAGCTGTTCCCAGGTGCCTATGGTTGAAATACCATTCTTACTTTTGAAAGTGTCACAGGAAGTAGGGGCAGCCTCCATTTCATGGGACCCTATGAAACAACAGTTAGCACAAAGTGGTTGTCAAGGCAGTGACCTCTTTCAGTTTCTGAAGGAATTGACCTACCTAACTTCCTTGGTGTTTGAAATCTCTGAACTTGGGATCCAGGAAGCAAGGCATCCAGAGCCAGTCCCAGTCTCAGTCACATTGGGCTCACTTGTTTGGATTTACCAAAGATAGGGTCAGTCTTTCTTGGTACCTACTGATGTGAGGATGGCCAAATGCCAGGAGAGCTCTGAAGAGGGGCCTTTCCAGGGAAAGCAGATAGTTGCTCACCAAGGGCTCCTGGCAACTTCACAGAGTTGGAAAAGGAGACAAGATCTGAGACCCTACAGGGCATTTCGGTGAAACAGAGTATGGCCCACCAGTCAGAGGACACTCCATATATTCACACACCTACTTGGGAGAAGGAGGTGCCGTTTGAGTATGGGTGTGAGTATGCGGTTTTGTCTCATGTTCTGAGAATAGATAGGAAAGTCGGTTTGTTTGGTTTGGAGTGGACTGTTTCTTGTATGTCATTTGACAAGGCAAGTGTTTCTATATCTGTGTATCCTACTGTGTCCGTGGTTGTAGACATTAGAAAAGACAATGCATCAATGGATGTGTCCTGTCTAATAGAAAGCTCCCATCATTCATCCGGCCCAATTTATGAATGGACTGCAGCTTGCCTTATAGATGGGCAAAACCTATTATCTTCCCAAGTTCCAGTTGTCTTCCTGAATTCTGGAAACTCTCCAGAATAGGCTCATGGTTTTGTGTCCAAGATATAAACCACTTCCACACTCTGTGAAATGGCCATGTACCGAATAGCTGAAGGGAATGGGGGCATCTCAGAAAACTCAGATATCATTGTGACCAGGAAAGTCTCAGAGGAGAAACCCTGCTTTGGGCCTTTTGCTTGCCTATTGTACTGTTGCCCTTAATGTCAGGATGGTTTTTGCCTCAGGCCACACTTTGTGAAGCGTGAAGAAATTAATTTTCAAATGGAAAAGAATGGGCATCACCTGTGGCTCCTTGCTTACTTGCTTTGGAAAGGGATGCGTCTGAATCAGCATCTTGGCCCTGTATGAGGCTGTGGCTTAAATTCTCAGCAACAGATGGATCTAAAGAAAGATCCCATGTGTGCATCCAAAAAAAATGGCAAAAAGTTCAGTTTTTGTGGATGAAGTTTCTTGCCTTTCTCTCTTAGTTTCATGACCTTTATCAAGTGAGAATAGGGATCCTTTGGGTCAAATGAGTTCTTGAAAGCCATGCAGAGGTGCTTGGGTTTCCTCATGACTCCAAATCACATGAAGAGTCTATACCTGACAGGCAGTAGGCCTCAAATTGGAGAAGCAGAGCAGTATTAAGAGCTGGCCTACTTGATCACTCCTGGTTCACAGGAAGGGTGTCCAGGCCACAATGACTTTAGGCAAATGAGGGGCAAGGGAGCTTTTTTTGAACACTGTCTTTGGATGTGCCCCTCATGGAAATATCCAGCCACAGTTTATGATGAGTGTATATATGGAAGAATATGAGGGCTATGTGGGAGTGTTTTGGTTTTAATTCTGGTCATTTTTGTGGCGGTTGGGAGATGACTGGGTCCACCGGGGTTTAAACTCTGGTGTGATTCCCCTTAGAGACTGTGTTGTGGAACTGACCTCAGAGAATTATTGCCATGAAATGTGTTGAGATTTTTGGAGGCCACACATGGGAGTCACCCTTGGAAACTGAGATCTAGACCAAGGGTGGCTTTCCACACAGCACAGGGAATCTCAGCAATGATATCATGTGATTTTATTCTGAAAGACTTGGCAGCCATAGTTGAGAGTCAAAACAAACATGGACCTCACATTGTAGACTTCTATGGGCCTGGCTTCATGTAACATTTGGCCACTCTTTGGGAAACCTTGCCTGTGAGAGTTCTCTAGAGCATTCATTGAAATGAGCTTCCTCACCATTTAACGGTACCTGAATGAATTGAAACCCAGAGTGCCTCCAAATTCATCCTTGAAAAATGGCTACATAAATACCATGACATTTTTGAAATTCCCATGACCAGGTGGCACTGGACAACCATGAATGTCCTGTTGCTGATTTGAGTGTACCAGACACTGCCTTTATTGACAGGGTTTCATGATAATGATGTAGAACAGAGATGTCAGTAAGTTGGAGCCTGCTGATTAGTGGTCGTAGAGAAGTGTTGTGCACGTGTGTGTTAAAAAATCTGTGGTGCGGTCATGTGGATCTGCCATTGGCTTTCAAATGGGTTGTGACTGACATGGAGCAGCCAGCAGAACCTTGTATGTAGAGGCATCTTGTTATATGGAGAAGTTTCAGGGCAATGTTCAGAATCAGGTTGCTATGGACAAGGGGGCAAGCTATGTGGGATAGAAGCCAGATTGGTGTATTCTCCTGTAGACCCTGACCCACGACACGTGACAGAACTCCCTCCAGCAGTTTGTCCTAGTTGAACTTTTTGAATTTCGTGAAGCAAATACCAAACTCCCAGTGCAGCGGCAAGAAACACCACAAAAAGTGGAAGGTGACCAAATAGCTTCACACTCCACATGGGGAGACACTTAGCCCCCAGTGGCCACAATTATCTACAAAGAGAGAATTCAGCACTGCTGCCTAATGTTCATTGGAATATAAGAGACCATGTCTTCCAGGTCACATAGATGCAGACCCAGCTTTGATGGTCTCACTACAAAGGAAGCTAAAGCTCCTGACAACAACATATATTTCAAGTGCCCAACCTCAGAGGCAGATTCTGAAGAAGTATTTAGGCCAGCAGAGCTCCATGATTGTGGAGTTTACACTGTCCCTTACTTTTGGAAACTGGTCTACCACCTTCAAAGTTCTAAACTCCTCAGCAATTTTCATTCCAGATATATATTCACAGATTTTATAACTCTTCTCCTCAAATTGTGTCTTACTTGGAGCGAAGGAAATGTCAAGGAATTGTTCTGGATGAGAGTGGAAGGATTTTTGTGTAGCACATGTTTGCATACACATTGGATTCATTTTCCAATTTTCCAATTGAAATACTGAATCCCTGACACTACCCCATACCCTACTAGACTCTGTGTACTAATCCTAATATGATGGAGAAAAATAATCCCCAAAAAATTGAAATACAAGCATTTCAAAAGAGGCCTGGTGTATATTTGGACTTGCCTTATGCACTGTATAGGGTAGGAGTTATAAATCTAGTCAATTTTTTGTTGAAATAGTTCTCCAGTTGTTTTTAAAGTTAACCAATATGTGAATTCCTGTGTCCCTTTCGCTGTAGCCTATTCAGCATATGTATTTTTATAAGCACATATACAATCCTACCTGGTACCACACGTACACTATTTTGTGGTTGCTGACTTGGCAGATACAAATTGTGAGAAGAGATCACTCCTCCTAAATGCTGATGGAACTGAAAATTCAACCTATGGGTGAGTTTCCTAGCTGAACAACATTATATATAAATCCATGTTCAGTAAAATGAATATTTTTGATCTGTGAATGATATATATTTCATGGTGAATTTCAATTGGCATATAGTGCTAATTTTTAATATCTGTATATATATATATATATATATATATACTATCCAGATTTTTCAAAATATGAAATATATCTGTCTTATTATACATTTCCTAAATTCATTCATATTCATGTATGTGGATTTATAATTATCTTTTCACAAGATCATTCTCAGAAATATTCATCCACCTGAAATACATATTTGTTTCCTACTACTGAAAACTAACTTCAGTGAATGGTGTATACAAATCCTAATATTTCTTCAGTAACTGACCAAGTTTAACATCAATGCAAGTAGACTCCTATGGAACATGATGTGTATTTTGATGTTAATTTTTTTTCAACACTGGTGCATTACAATTTCTTTAGTTTATGCACATCATTGGATATAGATTTCATCCACAAGTTTGCAAATTTATAGGCATTTGTTTCACTTTCAATCACTTTCTACTTCAGAACACATATATTTCTTCATGTTTCTTGACTGGTCTTTTCATGAGACTTCTTTCCAAACACATTATTTTTGATATCCATAAGTACTTTTGAAGCAAATCTCACACACCCTACATGATGAACCATAACCCTAATATTACGATTAGATGTATAACTGGTTAGAATGAATGATTGTATATCAATATATGATTTCTTATATATTTTCAGATATCAATTCAATCCATTATTTAATGTGGAACCAGTTATATTATTTATACACAATATTGTCTATTCATGCATTATCTCTATATTCATAGACACAGGGTACACCTCTTTATACCCCCAATACTAATTTACATGTCTTCAAAATATTCCTCCTTGAAATGGTGGAAGAAATACTCATGTCACCTGACCTATGTATACATTTTATCACAGTAATATTCTGGACACAAAAAGCAAAGGTCACACTTATGATTGTACCAATGTGAAGGTTGGTCGAGCGTTGGAGTAAGAGACCACCAAGAGACTGTCACATGCAACAGCAAAGTGTTTATTGGGGGTCCAGCATGCTGTGGCTCAGAGCTCACTTGAATTTACCAGAGAGCCCTGAGAACAGCTTAAGCAGAGCTTATATACTTTCCTTAGAGAGGGCAGGGAGTGAAATTTATTGATGGGTCATGGCAAGTGGGCGGTTTGTTTGCAAATGTGTGAGGGAGTACATTCTGCAGTTTGGCAATTGGGGACAGTACATTTGGGGAACAAGATAAGCAAACAGTTCTCAAGATTTCAACAGTGTTTTGTTAAGCATACAGAAAAACAGAAATTGACAAGTACCTATTTTATTATCCTTTCATTCCCCACTTCTTGTTCTGGTTACTTTTAATCATAAAAGTGATCATTGGGGGGTGTCACAATTCATGTCTGCTAGTCGGAAACATTGTTGTCTGATTACCATAAGTTTAACTTGTCCAATTTGAGCTTGGAGAAAAGAAACTACACGGTTGAGCATACAGGGCCCTACAGTTAGCAATAATATGAAGATTATTAAAGGACCGGCCAAGGCTGATAAAAGTGTAGTTACCCACGGGGACTGTGTGTACCAAGACTCAAACCACCCTTTTTGGGCCTCTGTCTCTCGTTGACACTCTTCAAGGCGTTTTTTTTTTTTTAATTTACTCATAGATTCTTTTACAACTCCAGTATCGTCAGCATAAAAACAATATTCTTCCCTCAATGCAGCACAAAGTCCCCTTCTCTCATGAAGAGAAGGTCCAAATGTCGCCTGTTCTGTAAAACTACTTCAGAGAGCGAGGTTAAAGATTCCTGTAAAGCTGTGATGGAGGTTTTTAATATCTTTAAGTTTTGGTCTATTGGTACTTGTCATTGGGTTATTTGTTGTGTCCCATGGACTAGGGCAGTGGTTCCTGTGCCCACCCCTGCAGCAACTCCTATTCCGAATAGGATGGCTAAAGTGAGGAATACAGCTTCCCAGCAGAACCGAGTTTTTTGCCCCCCTATTTGATTTTTAAATGAACCTGTTTAATGATAGAGCACTCTGGGAATCATCTGCACCATTACATAATTAATCACATCTGTTGACCATTTTATGAACCCATTAACAATGTTTAAGTATATAGCATTACACTTTTGTAGGGACAGACAAGGCAAGGCACCTAAGATAGCACCGAAGCTAGGGAAACAATCCTATTTGGTTGCAAACGGATTTAGAGGGCATTGCTTCTGTTGTAATCAATTAATCCGCTGAACCCCAAGTTTAGGTAGTTTCAGAATTTTGTACCCAACATGTAGGTAAAGTGGCTCAGAAGTTCACAGTCTGCAGAAGTTCACAAAAAGCTGTGTTTGTTTCTGTTTTATTTCCTCTGTTCTATGCAAGTTTAGTTTTTAAGGACACTTGGGAGGGGGAGAGATTTTGTCTTCTCTTTTTTTTTTCTCCCTGCCAGCTATTACCATGGAGCCCAGTTGGTAACTTCTTTATCTTAGAAATGTAGCCAGCTCTGTGAAGCCCCAGCTCAAGGCCAGAGGCCTTGTTCACATATTTTGTGAAAAACTAGTAAAGGGGTGTCTAGCATAGCAGAGCTGATTTTTCCAGCCCATGGTACGTAGAACAGGGCAACAAGAAAAGAGGAAGTTTATCTACATTGAACTCCTTCATTGGGACTCTTTTGCTAAAAGTCCTAAATTCAGCCATGGTGAAGACTTCTGGAGAAGGTCAGTTAAGAATTTTCTGTGGTCCTGGTACAGAGGGGGAAGACGTGAAAGGCGGGTGGTGAGAGCAGCTCCGTGGATCTGAGAATGAGGAAGAAGAGATGTAAAAGAATAATGGGAAAGGGCTTTGGGATTTTCCTAGCATCAAAAAGTTGAGCAGTAGAACAGATAGACCAGAGGGGAAGATGGGAGTGAGTATCTCAAAAAGCCTGTGAGGGACTTCAAATTCTTAGTAACCTGTTTTCAGTGTTGACAAAGCAACTTTAAAGGCCATTTTCATTACATCTTGGATAGGGGTCTGAGGGCTCTCCTCTGCCTGTTTGAGCTTTGGGTTACTGGTAAAAGGACCTGTTGGGACCCGGTGCGGACACTGACAGGAGAAGAGAGGAGTGAGTGGGAAGAGGGGTATCTCAGTACCTGCCACCTCAGCAAGGGGGCAATTGTCTGAGAACCAGCGGTGGTTTGGGTATTTGATCTAGTAATTGGAGAGGAGAAATCAGGTTGCTGAGGTGGGATTGACAGCAGAGCATCTGGAGTAGATGGCAGAGGGTGAGGATCTATTGGAGATGTATAGTTCAGGATTTGAGTGAAGGAGGAAAAAGGCCTCCACATAGGGGAATTTCCTTCCACGCTATTGAGCACTTGCCGCAGTTAAAAAGGTCACACAGAATTTGAGGTTATAGAGACCCCCCTGGGGGCCATCGGTTTTGGTTGTTAATTGGTAATATGGCCAATGCTGTGTACTGAATTTGATGAAAACTTTGGGTTCCTCTAGGCAGCCCCTATATGCTCACATCCCTATGACTCACAGAAGAAGTCGGCTTTTTCCTCACACAGCCTTGGCTTTTGTGGCTTTGATAACTGCCGGGTAAACATAGTAATCTAGGCTAGCCAACCTGCATCTGGCTCACGTTTTCCTTCACCCACAATAGCAAAACTCACACACTCTTCCTGATAAACCATAACCCTAATATTACCATTAGATGTTTAACTCATTGGAATGAATGTATGTATATCAATATAAGATTTCCTGTATATTTTCAGATATCAATTAAATCCATTATTTAAAATTGGAACTAGTTATATTATTTATTCACATTATGATTTATTAATGCATTATCTCTGTATTCATAGATACAGGGTAAACTTATTTGTATCCCGAATACTAATTTATAAGTCTTCAAAATATTGCTCTGAGAACTGGTGGAAGAAATACTCATGTCACCTTATCTACAAATATATTTTATCACAGTAATATTCTGGACACAAAAACCAAAGGTCACACTTATGCTTCTACCAAAATCTAAATGGAAAGTGAGCAGGGATTACTAAAAACATCCACGTTCAGTTTGCCTAATGCTCTCTTATGTCAATCCTATTGGTAATTACATATTTGTTTCTTCCTAAGATTATATATTCTCTCAAGCATGTTGAAATTGTCTAATCCAATCACTCACTTTATACTTTTCCTGATTTCCTAATGTCTCTATTGATATCTGCTTTCCTACATATTTTCACCAGTTCATCATTGTGACTGACTCTTCACATGTGCTGACATTTACAGTCATTCTCTACAAGAAACCCTATTTCTAAAGAACTTTTGGTCCAAATCCTATACTCACTCTTCTTTCAAAATATACCGATTACCTTCCTAATCCTGCCGACTCTTCCTCTTTCACTACATTCAATCATCCAAGGTAAATGGTCCTATACCATTGTATGTCGTTTTATCTGAGACAACTGTGCAGAAAGTAATTCAAAGCTAAGTATCCCCATCAAGGGCCCAATGCCCTTCTGGGCTTCAAATCGTACCTAGATTTCTGTTTTCATACGTATATTTCTCCTCTATATTCTTATAAATATCGCAGGTTCCCTATACCATTATTAATCCAACAGAATGATTCCTAATCCAAATTGAACATGTTATTAATACTAACCATACACTGTTTCCTCAATCTAACTTTACAAAAGAGCAGGGACAGAGTTGGTCTTAAAATACAGGAATGTAGGGGATCTTCCACCTGCTGAGAACCTCATAGGTCCATGCAGAAATGATCCCTGGAGAAGATGTATTCAGCTATGAAGGATCTGAGAGGGCAAAAGTCATCATCCATGGCAAACAACTTGATGTGGATTGTCTGAATGAGGCACTCTCTTCTCAATGTAGAGAAGGTGGACCAATCCAGGCCTGTGTTGAGAGCTCTTACAGGGTGCCTATGGTTGATATACCATTCTAACTTGTAAAAGTGTCACAGGAAATAGGGGCAGCCTCCATCGCATGGGACTCTTGGAAGCAACTGTTAGGACATATGGTTACCAAAGCAGTGATCTCATTCAGTTCCTGAAAGAAGTGACCTCACCTCATTTTCTTGTTGATTTAACTCTCTGAACATGGGATCCAGGAAGCCAGGCATCCAGAGCCAGTCCCAGTCCCAGTTTCAGTGTGCTCACTTGATTGGAATTAACAAGAATAGGGTCAGTCATTCTTGGTACCTTCTAATGTGAGGATCGGCAAATGCCATGAAAGCTCTGAAGAGGGGCCTGTCCTGAAAAAGATGGTAGTGGCTCAGCACTGGCTACTGACAACTTCGGAAACTTGCCCAAAAAACCAGATCTGAGACAGGACAGGACATTTCAGGGAAAGTCTGTCAGTCAGAGGACACTCCAGTTAGTCACAGACCTACTTGCTGGAAGGAGGTGCCTTTGTGGGTGTGGGTGTGTGTTTGTGGTTATGTCGCATGGTCTGAGAATAGGTAGGAAAGGCGGTTTGTTTGGTTTGGACTAGACTGCTTCTAGAATGTCATTTGACAAGGGGAGTGTTTCTATATCTGTGTATCACACTGTGTCTGTGGATGCAGACATTAAAAAAGAGAATGCATCAATGATTGTTTCCTGTCTAGTAGACAGCTTTCCAGCGTTCATCCTGCCCAATTTATGAATAGAGTGTGGCTAGCCTTATTGATGTGCATCACCTGCTACCTTCCTAAGTTCCTGTTTTCTTCCTGAATTCTGGCCACTCTGCTTTAGGCCTTTTGCTTACCTAATGTTCTGTTGCCCTGAATGTCAGGAAGGTCTTTGCCTCAGGCCACCCTTTTTTGAATCCTGAAGAAAACAGTTTTCAAATGGAAATGAATAGGCATCACCTGTGTTTCTTTGATTAAATGCTTTGGAAAAGGATGTGTCTCAATCAGCCTCTTCACCCTGTGTGAGGCTGTGGCTTAGATTCTCAGCACCTAATTTATCTAAAGAAAGATCCCATATGTGCATCCAAAACCACAATGGCAAAAAGATCAGTCATTGTGGATGAAGTCTCTTGCCTTCCTCTGTTAGGTTCCTGACCTCTATCAAGTGAGAATAGGGATCCTTTGGGTCAAATGAGTTCTTCAAAGCCATGCAGAAGTTCTTGGGTTTTCTCATTACTCCAAATCGCATAAAGAATTTATACCTGACAGTCAGTAGGCCTCAAATTGGACAAGCAGAGCAGTATTAATGGCAGGCCTATTTGATCACTCCTGGTTCACTGGAAGTGTGTCCAGGCCACTCTGACTTTAGGCAAATGAGTGGCAAGGGAGCATATTTTTGACACTGTCTTGAGCTGTGTCCCTCATGGAAACCACCAACCGGAGTTTATGATGAGTGCCTATATGGAAGAAGATGAGGGCCATGTGGGAGTGTTTTGGTTTTAATTTTGGTTATTTGTGTGACAGTTGGAAGAGATGACTGGGTCCACCTTCGCTTGAACTCTGGTGTGATTCCCCTTAGATACTGAGCTCAGGAAATGACATCAGAGAAATATTGCCATGAACTGTTTTGGGATTTTAGGAGGCCACGGATAAGAGTTGCCCTTGGAAACTGATCTAGGGCCAGGTTTGCTTTCCACAGAGCACTAGGAATTTCAGCTAGGATATCACATGATTTTATTCTGAAAAACTTGACAGCCAGAGTTGAGAGGCAAAACACACATGGACCTCACATTGTAAACCTCAATGCGCATGGCTTCATGTGACATTTTGGCCACTCTTTGGGAAGTCTTGCCTGTGATAATTCTCCACAGCTTTCTATGAAATGAGCTTCCTCACCATTTAATGTTTCCTGATAAATACCATGAAATTTTTGAAATTCCCATGAACAGGTGGCACTGGAGAATCTTTGGATGTCCTGTTTCTGATCATGAGTGTACCACACAGTGCCTTGATTGACTGGGTTCCATGAAAATGGTGTAGAACAGAGATGCCAGTAACTTGGTGCCTTCTGAGTAGTGGGCCTAGAGGAGTGGTGGGCAGGAGTGTGATAAAACATCTGCGGTGGGGCCATGTGGATCTGCCATTGTCTTCAAAATGGCTTGTGACTGACATGGTGCAGCCAACAGACCCTTATAAGTAAAGGCATTTTGTTATATGGAGAGGTTTCAGGGCAATGTTCAGAATCAGGTTGCTATAGTCAAGGGGGCAAGCTATATAGGATAGAAGCCTAGTTGGTGCATTCTCTTGCTGACCCTGTTTCACCACACGTGACAGAACTCCCTCCAGCCCTGTGTCCCAGTTGAATTCCTTGTATTTCGTGAAGCAAATACCAAACTCCCAGTGCAGCTGCAAGAAACACCAGGAAAAATGGAGGATGACCAAATGACTTCACGGTCCACAGGGGGGGAGACACTTAGTCCCCAATGGCCACAGTTGACCTAAAAAGATAGAATTCAGCACTGCTGCCTCATGGTCATTGGAAAATAAGAAACCACTTCCTCCAGGTCACATAGATGCAGACCCAGCTTTGATGGTCTCACTACAAAGGAAGCTAAAGCTCCTGACAACAACATATATTTCATGTGTCCAAACTCAGAGGCTGTTTCTCAATAAGTCTTTATTCCACCAGAGCTCCATGTTTGTGGCATGTTTACCCTGTCCCTTACTTTTGGAATCTCCTCTACCACCTCCAATTTTGTAAACTCCTGAGCATGTTCCATTCCAGATATATAATCACGGATTTTCAAACAGTTCTCTTCTAATTGTGTCATACTTGGGGTAATGGTTATGTCAAGGCTTTGTTCTGGATGAGTGTGGGAGGATTTTTTGTAGCACATATTTGCCTACTCATTGAATTCTTTTTCTAATTTTCCTTTGGAAGTACTTTATCCCTGACACTACCCCAAACCCTACTAGACTCTGACTACTAATCCTAATATGATGGAGAAAAATAACCCAAACAGATTGGAAATGCAAGCAGTTCAGAAGTACAGTTGGAATTGCCTTTTGCATGATAAAGTGTAGCTGTTGTAAAACTTGTCAATTTTTTGTTGAAATAGTTCTCCATGTGTTTTTAATTTAACAAATAAAAAAAATCCTGTCTCCCTTTATCTGTAGCCTATTCAGCACATGTAATTTCATATGCACATATAGATTCCTACCTGGTATCACATGTACATTCTTTTGAGATGGCTGATTTGGCAGATACAAATTGTTAGCAGAGATCACTCCTACTAAACGCTGTTGGAACTGAAAATTCAAACTATTCGTGAATTTCCTAGTTGAACAACATTATACATAAATCATGTTGAGTAAAATAAATATATTTGGACCTGTGGATGATATATATTTCACAACAAATTTCGATTGTCATATATATTGCTACTTTTTAATGTCTGTGTGTTATATGTATATCCAAATATATGTGGATGATATATATTTGACAACAAATTTTGATTGTCATATGTATTGCTAATTTTTAATGTCTCTGTGTTATATGTATATATATATATACATATATACACACACACACACTCCAGATTTTTCAAAATATGAAATATATGTGTCTTACTGTACACTCTATCAATTCATTGATGCTCATGTATGTGGATTTATAATCAATATTTCACAAGATTATTCTCAAAAATATTCATCAACCCGAAATACATATTGTTTCCTAGTACTGACAACTAACTTCAGGGAATGGTGCATACAAATCCTAATATTTCTACAGTAACTCATCCTGTTTAACATCAATGCAAGTAGATTCCTAAGGGATATGATGTAACTTTTGACATTCATTTTTATTTAACACTGGTACTTTACAATTTCTTCAGTTTATGCACATCATAGGATATATATTTCATCCACAAGTTTGCAAATTATAGGCATTTGTTTCACTTTCAATCACTTCCTGTTTTAGAACACATGTATTCCTCCAGGTTTCTTGACGGGTCTTTCAGTGAGACTTCTTTCCAAACACTTTATTTTTGATTTCCATAATCACTTTTGAAGCAAAACTCACACACCCTTCATGATAATCCATAACCCTAATGTTAACATTAGATGTACAACTGGTTGAAATGAATGAATGTATATCAATAAAAGATTTCTTATATATTTTCAGATATTAATTCAATCCATTATTTAAAGTGGAATCAGTTATATTATTTATTCACAGTATCGTCTATTCAGGCATTATCTCTATATTCATAGACACAGGATACACCTCATTGAACTCCAGTACTAATTAATACATCTTCAACATATTGCTCCCAGAAATGGTGGAAGAAATACCCATGTCACCTGATCTACATATACATTTTATCACAGTAATATTCAGGACACAAAAAACACAAACGTCACACTTATGATTGTACCAAACCTAAACGGAAATTGAACATGGATTACTAAAAACATCCATGTCCAGGTTGCCTAATGTGCTCAAATGAAAATCATATTGGTGACTACATATTTGTTTCTTCCAAAGATTATATAATCAAACTCAACCCTTTTGAAAAAGTCTAATCCTGTCACTCACTTTATACTTTGCCTGATTTTGTAATGTCTCAATTGATATTTTCTTTCCTAGATATTTTCCCCAGTTCATCATTGTGACTGAATCTTCACATGTGATGACACTTACATTCACCCTCTAACCGAAACCCTATTGCTAAAGAACATTTGTTCCAAATCTATTATTCCCTCCTTCCTAAACCTACCGAATATCTTCCTAATCCTAACTTCTATCACTTTTTGACTGGATGTTCTCTTCTACATTCCATCATCCCAGGTACAAGATACTATGCCATTGTATATCGATTTATCTGAGACATCTGTTCAGAAAGTAATTCAAAGCTAAGTATACCAATCAAGGGCCCAATGACCTTCTGGGCTTCAAATCTTACTTAGATTTCTGTTTTCATAATTATATTTCACCTATATATTGTTGTAAATATTGCAGGATCCCAATACCTTTATTCATCCTGTAGAATGATTCCTAACTGAAATTGAATCTGTTATTAACCCTAAGCATACACTGTTCCCTCAATCTTACATTACAGAAGAGCAGGGACAGAGTTGGTCTTAAAATACAGGAATGTAGGGGATCTTTAACCTGCTAATAACCACAAAGGTCCTTGCAGAAATGATCCCTGGAGAAGATATAGGCAGCTATGAAGGACCTGAGAGAGCAAAAGTCATCTACCATGGAAAGCAACCTGGTCAGGATGAAGGGTTGTGTCTGAATCATCCTCTCTGATCTTAATGTAGAGAAGATGGACCAAAGCAGGCAATTATGGAGAGCTGTTCCTGGGTGCCTATGTTTGATTTATCATTCTAACTTGTGAAAGTGTCACAGAGAGTAGAGGAAGCCTCCATCTCATGGGACCCTTGGAAGCAACTGTTAGGACAAACTGGTTGCCAAGGCAGTGACCTCATTCAGTTCATTAAGGAAGTGACCTCACCTCACTTCCTTGCTGATGGAATTCTCTGAACTTGGGATTCGGGAAGCCAGGCACCCAAAAGCAGTCCCAATCCAAGTCCCATTGGTCTCACTTGTTTGGATTTACCGAGGACAGGGTCAGTCTTTTTTGGTACCTACTGATGTGAGGATGGCCAAATGCGAGGAAAGCTCTGAAGAGGGTCCTTTTCTGAGAAAGCAGGTAGTGGCTCAGCGCTCGCTTCTGACAGTTTCAGAGAGGTGGCCAAAGAGACCAGATCTGAGATAGGACAGGCCATTTCTGGTGAACATAGCATGGTCCACCACTCAGAGTAAACTCCGGATAGTCACAGACCTACTTGGGGGAAGGAGGTGTCTTTGTGGGTGTGGGTGTGGGTTTGTGATTTTGTCTCATATTCTGAGAATAGGTAGGAAAGGCGGTTTACTTGGTTTGGAGTGAACAGCTTTTACTAAGTCATTTGACAAGGCGAGTGTTTCTATGTCTGTGTAACCCACTGTGTCCGTGGTTGTAGATATTAGAAAAGAGGATGCATCATTGGATGTGTCCTGTCTAGTAGAAAGCTTCCCAGCATTCATCCTGCCCAATTTATGAATGTACTGCAGCTTGCCTTATCGATGGGCAAAACCTGCTATCTTCCTATGTTCCTGTTTTCTTTCTGAATTCTGGCCACTCTGTAGAATAGGCTCATGGTTTTGTGTCCTAGGTATGTATCACCTCCAATCTCTGTGACATGGCCATGTACTGAATAGCTGAAAGGAATGGCGACCATGTCAGAAAACTCAGATATCAGTGTGACCATGAAAGTCTCAGTGGAGAAACCCTGCTTTGGGCCTTTAGATTACCTATTGTTCAGCTGCCCTGAAAGTTGAGAGAAACAAAAACCATGAGTACTGAATAAATGTTGCAGCAGTTGGAACATGTCGCTGTATTGAGGTTCCCTCACCAGACTTTAGTTTCCCCAGTTATCTGGACTGTCAACGTAACCTTTTAATTTTAGTGTTACAGTTGTCCTTCCCCATTAGATACAGTGTAATAATTTCATGTCATCTGATCTTGCAAAATCCTTTTACTAGTATGACCTTTATGTCTAATAGAGAAATCTTCACTTCTGTTACTCAGGGCTGGATAATCGTACTAGCAGACACGAAGAGTACCTGTTTAGGTTAGGAATATAAGTAGGTCTTAACCTAAAAAATCTGCCTCTGGCAGCTCCTCTTGATAGTCTCTTTTTATAGTTATCAGGCATTCCTGTCTGAGAATCCTTCTTTTAGTTTCCAGTCTTACTTATTTTGCGAGGCTAACATAAATTGTATACCTTAAAATTTTATTATTATTATTATTATTATGATGATGATGATGATTATTATTATTAATTAAAATGCCCAGGAATGGCTGTATTTTCGTTTTAACTGTCTTTGCTAACTGTTTAAGATGAAACAGTCAAACTGACTTCTGTTTCTATCTATTTTTTACAGTCAGCTGAGCTTTTATGGGAGTCAATTCTGGGGAAACTTGAGAGCAGCTTCTCAGTTCTGATAGTGCCATTTTCGCTAGGTGGGTCCAGGTCTTGCTTGACCATGTGGTTTCCCTCAGAAGCATAAGAATGTCTCCCTTCTCTGATAACTCTCCTCTTCATGGCAAGTGCACTCATTGGCTTTATGTTCACCAGTGGTTTCATTATTTTTCCTGATCTGGAGGTTATTTGGCCCAGAGTTGCAAAGCTCTTTAGAGAAGTCCCCTGTTCCCTGGATTCAGACTGACTCAGAGGGCAAGAGCCAAATATTGATTTTCTTGGCCCTTTTCATTTAACTTTAATTAAATCCTAATCTGAAACATCCAGCAAATAAATTTTAACAGCCTTATATTACAAGTACTGGGATTTAATGTCTATAACTTTATAATTATTTATCTTTTAATTAATTGGGATCTGTATTATTCTGTCTTATAGGTGATGACTTATTATCTTAAATTAACCCATGTTGTGTTCTTAAAGCAACACTTCTGTAAAACACTAACAGGGAATCTTTAGATCACTTATAAGGAAATTACAAAATAAAAATTTTTAACAAGAGTAAAAATACTTAGTTCGTGTAACAGCTACCCTAAATTTTTTGGCTGAGTTATACACTATATCCCCTGTTTAAATCCTAGTAATTTTGACACAAATCAAAAACCAAAGAAACTTTTGAACATAACTTTAAATGAAATAAAATCTGACCTACTGCTTTCGTAGTCATTCTCACATGTTGTAAGATGGGATACACAGCCTTATTTCAGTTAAGGCAGGGCTCTATATGAATCTTTAGTGTTTTAGATCTAAAGGTGATCTTTGTTTTTTAAATATCATTTTACAAAGTTTACATAAATTGTGTCAGGTCACATGAACATTTGCTAACACCGTATGATATCAGATTTAAAACATGAATTAAAGAAAGGCTGAAAGTTTTTAACCTTTACATAGATTAGGCTCTCAATAAGTTAAAAATACATTTAAATGGTTCCCCAATGTAAAAAGTAACATAAAACTTTACATATCTTATTGATAACAGGTAAATAAATCCCCAATATATTTTTTTACCATATAAATTTAGAACAACAGATTGATATAATGCTCTTTTCAAGTTTCTACCTTACAGACTTGTATACCTGGAAGATATGAGCACATTGACAGCAACACAATTACATTGATGTTTCTACATTAACCAAGTTTAGCTTTTAAAGAAATGGCAGTACAGTTCTCTAAAATAACAGTTCTTATTTATTCAGTTGTTTAATTTTTATGGTTGTTTGCTCTAGAAAAAAATAAAACTTAATAACACAGTTTTATGGGTAAACTTATGTTTTCAGAAATTTTTGTCTCTTTAACACATGACTGAATTTTACAATCTTCTACACACTTTAGTACAAACTTATACAGACCTTAGTAAATCAATCAGATATCAAACAAAACTACTCATGAATGAGTAATCCCATATGAAATTTACTTTACTTATTTATTAAAATATTAGACAATTGTATTGAAAATTGTAAACCATTTTTTTGTTGTTGAATTAAAAGTCCTTGAACAAAGGCATATTAGACCTTTTGTAGACATTAATATTTTATTAGATTTTTGAACACCTAGAAAAACTTGTGAGCTTAAATTTAAAGAGCAATTCCCTACAGAACAGAACAGAGGACAGAACCATTCTCATTACTGTCCCGGAGAGGGGTATATGTTAGCCTACCCAGGCCACCTCCCTGTCATCAGAAGTACTCTCCCTTAACTGGATAGCAGATGTTATAAAGGCGTCACTTACCTATGGAGGCCTCCTCTACCAGGAGCTTGCTAATAGTTTTAGTGCTTTGGTTCTCTGCAGTGCTCCACGGACTGAAGGCTCAATCCAAGGCCTTGGAACGTCTTAAGTTGCACACCCCCTAGAGTGGCTCTCCAGTGTGGAGCCCTAGAGGGCAGGCCAGCTTCAGAATTTCCACAGTCTGGTCTTGTGATCTGGTCGGGCAGGGTTATCTCGCTTTGGAACTCCAAAATGTAAGACCAGAATGCAAGAAAAGACCACTGACTCCAATTAAAATCAAATTAAGGCAAGCTTATTATTTCAACCGGCCAGGCTGCCTCTCCCTCCCAAGACAGCAACCCAACTTTCCTACAGCCCAGATATGTAGCCCAGAAAGATACACAAAAGGGGGGTTACAGATAAGAGAACTTTGACAAGCATCACACTAATGGTATATTACATTTTTTTTTTTTTTGCTGGCCCTAACATCAGAATTTATGAGGACCGTTAGAGCCTCAGAGACACGTTGTCTGGCCAGGGAAAGAAAAATATTCATGAGGTATCATTAAAGTTTTAGAGAGCGCTGCTATCTGGTCAGAGATCCAGACATGGGTGAGTTCAAGGCACTGGTAGGCATTCCAAGCAGGTTCAGAATTTGCGCTAATTTATAGTAAGGCCAAAATTATCTTTTCATGGCTTTGTGGCAAGATGGCCCCCAATTTTAATGAAAGATCAGGTTGGATCTATCAACCCTGTCCCTTACTTTTGGAAACTCCCCTACCACCTCCAAGGTTGTGAACTCCTGAGGATTTTGCATTCCTGATAGGTATTCACAGATTTTCTAACTGTTCTCCTCTAATTGTGTCTTACTTGGGGCCGAAGTAATATGAAGGCATTATTCTGGATGAGAGTGGAAAAATTTTGTGTAGCACATATTTGCATACACATTGGATTCATTATCTAATTTTCCATTCGAAATACTGAATCCCTGACACTAACCAATAGCTGACTAGACTCTGACTACTAAACCATTATGATGGAGAAAAATAACCCAAACAGAATAGAAATACAAGCAGTTCAGAGGAGGAATGGTGTACAGTTGGACTGATCTTTTGGATGATAAAGGGTTGGTGTTATAAATCCAGTAAATTTTTTGTTTAAATAGTTCTCAATGTGTTTTAAAGTAAACAAATATGTGAATTCCTGTCTCCCTTTCTCTGTAGCCTATTCAGCACATGTAATTTTATATGCACATATAGAATCCTACCTGGTATCACACATACATACTTTTGAGGTTACAGTTACTAGGAAGATACAAATTTTGAGAAGAGATCACTCCTCCAAAACGATTTTGGAACTGAAAATTCAAACTATGGGTGAGCTTCCTAGTTGAAAAACATTATACATAAATCCATGTTTACTAAAATAAATACTTTTGCATCTGTTGATGATATATATTTAATGATGAATTTCGATAGGCATAAATATTGCTACATTTTAATGTCTGTGTATATATATATACACACTCTCCAGATTTTTCAAAATATGAAATATATGTGTCTTACATTAACTCCCTGAATTCATTCATGTTCATGTATGTGGATTTATAATCAACTTTTTACAAGATTATTCTCAGAAATATTCATCCACCTGAAATACATATTTGTTTTCTAGTACTGAAAACTAACTTCAGTTAATGTTGCATACAAATCCTAATATTTCTACAGTAACTGACCCACTTAAACATCATTGCCTGTAGATTTGTATGGGACATAATGTGTATTTTGACGTTCATTTTTTTACAACACTGGTACATTATTATTTCTTCAGTTTATGCACATCATAGGATATATATTTCATCCACAAGTTCACAAATTTATAGGCATTTGTTTCACTTTCAATCACTTACTGCTTCAAAACACATGTATTCCTCCAGGTTTCTTAACTGGTCTTTTCATGAGACTTCTTTCCAAACACATTATATTTGATTTCCATAATCAATTTTGAAACAAAGCCCACACACTCTTCATGATAAACCATAAACCTAATATTAAAATTAGATGTATAACTGGTTGGAATGAATGATTGTTTATCAATATAAGATTTCCTATATATTTTCAGATATTAATTCAATCTATTATTTAAAGTGGAATCAGTTATATTATTTATTCACAATATCGTCTATTCAGGCATTATCTCTATATTCATAGACACAGGATACACCTCATTGAACTCCAGTACTAATTAATACATCTTCAACATATTGCTCCCAGAAATGGTGGAAGAAATACCCATGTCACCTGATCTACATATACATTTTATCACAGTAATATTCAGGACACAAAAAACACAAACGTCACACTTATGATTGTACCAAACCTAAACGGAAATTGAACATGGATTACTAAAAACATCCATGTCCAGGTTGCCTAATGTGCTCAAATGAAAATCCTATTGGTGATTACATATTTGTTTTTTCCTAAGATTATATATTCAAACTCAAGCCTGTTGAAAATGTCTAATCCTATTACTCACTTTATACTTTGTCTCATTTCGTAATGTCTCTATTGATATCTGTTTTCCTACATATTTTCCCCAGCTCATTATTGTAACTCATTCTTTACATGTGTTTACATTGACATTCACTTTCTAACCAAAACCCTATTGCTAAAAATATTTTGGTCCGAATCCTATACTCACGCTTTTTTCTAAACCTACTGACTATCTTCTTAATCCTACCTACTGTCCCTTTTTGACTGGATGTTCTCTTCGACATTCAATCATCCAAGAAAAAAGGTCCTATGCCATTTTATATCGATTCAGCTGAGGCATGTGTGCAGAACATAATGCAAAACTAAGTCTCCCAATCAAGGGCCCAATGCCCTTCTGAGCTTCAAATCTTACCAGGATTCCTGTTTTCATACTTATATTTCACCTATATATTCTTGTAAATATCGCAGGTTTCCAATACCATTAATCATCCCGCAGAATTATTCCTAACACAAATCGAACATGTTTTTAACCCTAACCATACACTGTTCCCTCAATCTAACATTGCAGAAGAGCAGGGAAAGTGTTGGTCTTACAATACAGGAATGTAGGGGTATTCCACCTGCTGAGATTCTCAAAGATACATGCAGAAATAATCCCTGGAGAAGATGTATGCAGCTATGAAGGACTTTTGAAAGTGAAAGTCATCTTCCATAGCAAACAACCTGGTCAGGATACAGGTTTGTGTCTGAATCAGCCTCTCTCTTTTTAATGTAGAGAAGATGGACCAAACCAGGCCTTTGTGGAGAGCTCTTCCCAGGTGCCTATGGTTTATATACCATTCTAACTTGTGAAAGTGTCACATGAAGTAGGGGCAGCCTCCATCTCAAGGGACCATAAGAAGAAACTGTTAGCACAAAGTGGTTGCCAAGTTAGTGACCTCATTCATTTCAGGAGGAAGTGACCTCACCTCACTTCCTTGTTTTTGGAAGTCTCTGAACTTGGAATCCAGGAAGGCAGGCACCCAGATCCAGTCCCAGTCCCACTCCCAGTGGTCTCACTTGTTTGGACTTACCAAGGTGAGAATCGGTCTTTCTTGGTGCCTACTAATGTGAAGATGACCAAATGCCAGAAGAGCTCAGAAGAGGGGCCTTTCCTGAGAAAGCTGGTAATGGCTCACTGCTGGCTCCTGTCAGCTTCACACAGTTGGCCAAGGATACTAGATCTGAGACAAGATAGTCCAATTCCGTGAAACATAGAATGGCCCACCAGTCAGAGAACACTCTGTATAGTCACAGACCTCCTTGGGGGAAGGAGGTGCCTTTCTGGGTGTGGGTGTCTGTTTGTGGTTTTGTCTCATGTTCTGAGAATAGGTAGGAAAGGCAGTTTGTTTGGTTTGGTGTGAACTGTTTCTGGTAAGTCATTTGACAAGGCGATTGTTTCTATTTCTGTGTATCCCACTGTGTCTGTGGTTGTAGAAATTAGAAAAGAGAATGCATCAATGGATGTTTCCTGTCTAGGAGAAAGCTTCCCAGGATTCATCTTGCCCCAGATATGTACAACCTCCAAGATCTTTGACAAGGCCATGTACTGGACAGCTGAATGGAATGGGAGCATCTCAGAAAACTCAGATATCAGTGTTACCAGGAAAGTCTCAGTGGAGAAACCCTGCAATGGGCCTTTTGCTTGCCTATTGTTATGTTGGCCTGAATGTCAGGAAGGTCTTTGCCTCAGGCCACCCCTTTGTGAAGCCTGAAGAAAACAGTTTTCAAATGGAAATGAGTGGACATCACCTGTGATTCTTTCCTTAATTGCTTTGGAAAGGGATGTGTCTGAATCAGCATTTTGGCCCTGTGTAAGGCTGTGGCTTAGATTCTCAGCACGTGATGGATCTAAAGAAAGATCCCTTGTGTGTATACAAAACCAACATCTCCAAAAGAGCACTCATTGTGGATGAAGTTTAACCAACTCCACTAACCAACTCACAGTTATAGTAAATAACTTTTGAAGTTGAAGGGACCCCAGTAAACTTTGAAGTAGATACAGGGGCATTATACTCAGCCTTTAAGGCCCCATTGGGCCCTCTATCAAATAAAAGGTCTCTAGTTCAAGGGGCTAATGGCAGTAAATATCGGGCTTGGACAACTAAGAGGTACATGGACCTGTGGAAAGGAAAAATCCATCACTCCTTCCTAGTAATCCCAGAGTTCCCGGCCCCATTGATGGGTGGAGATCTGCTCACCAAACTCTGGGCCATAATGACTTTTAACCCTGAAGGCCCCCAAGTGGAATTTCTAAATCCTTCAGTAAAAACTCCTATAGTCATGGCTTTAACAATGTCAGTAGAAAATGTACATCAACTCACTCACCTTGGTTCAAAGAAATTGCAGGCATTCCTGAAAGATCAAGAACAGAGTTTTCTACTAACCGACTCACAGCGAAAGAAAATAACTGAATGGGTATCAAAAGCGTCTCAGGTCCATCAATTGGTAAATGCTTACCCTTTTAAGCTTCCTGCAGGAAAACACCTTCAAAGAACCAGACCAGAAAAATTTTCAGAAGTGAACTTTACTGAAATTAAGCCAGCAAGGTATGGACTTAAATATCTCCTAGTCTTTGTAGATACATTTTCAGGATGGATTGAAACCTTCCCCCCCCAAAAAAAAAAAAAAAAAAAACAATGGCTCAAATCGTGGTCAAGATGATACTGAAGGATATTTTTCCAAGATACGGCCTGCCTAAGGTAATAGGGTCTGACAATGCACTGGTGTTCATGGCCCAGGTAAGTCATGGGTTAACCTGTACCCTGGTGATTAATTGGTAGTTACATTATGCTTATAGATCCCAGAGCTCAGGACAGGTAGAAAAAATAAATAGAACCATTAAAGAGACCTTAATGAATTAAGCTTAGAAACCAGCTAAAAGATTGGACTATACTCCTGCCTTATGCACTGTATCATCTAAAAAATACTCCCTCTGTTTCTTTGTGTAACCTCTCCCCCTGTGAAATTCTCTATGTTGCCCTTCCTCCAGTAAGGGACCTAACCCCAACTCTAAGACCTAAGGATCCCTTCCACACCCCCTTGCTTGACACACTTAAAGCTCTTGAAAGAACTCAGCGATACCTGTTAAAACAGCTGGCCACGGCCTACCAACCTGGGGACAAGGAGACTCCACATCGATATCAAGTAAGAGACTTCATCTACATAAGATGACATCAGGTGTCATCCCTGGAACCCCGCTGGAAAGGAAATACCACGTGCTACTTATAACACCTACAGCAGTAAATGTAGACGGAATCCTTTCCTGTATCCATGCCTTCCATCTCAAGCCTGCGCCCTGTCCAGATTCTGGCTGGAAACTGGAAATGACTGGTAACCCTTTCAAATTGTGTATTTGGCATGTGTATAAGGCTATAGACTCTCCCCTTGGCCACCACTAGTCCTAACCCTCATCAACGAATTCAGCAGCAATGGCTGATCACAAATCCTCATAGACCAGAAGAATGGTCTATCTCGCTTACAGCCCACATAGGGACCTGTTGGTCATCTCAACATTTGTCAGCTGCCTATAGGTTTTTCCTATTGGGATATCCCTGATAAAGCAGATCCCACTAAAATTTCATTAAATCCCTTTCGTATCATAGATAATGAAAACAAATATTATGGATGTAGGGACACGTGAGCCAGATGCAGGTTGGCTAGCCTAGATTACTATGTTTGCCTGGAAGACTATCAAAGCCACAAACAGCCACGGCTGTGTGGGGGGAAAGCCGACTTCTTCTGTAAGTCATGGGGATGTTAGCATACAGGGACTGCCTGGTGGAACCCAAACTGCTCATCAAATTCAATACACAGAATTGGCCATATTACCAATTAGACAACCAAAACCTGTGACCCCCAGAGGGGTCTCCAGATCCTCACATTCTGCATGACCTTTTTAACTTCTGCAAGTGCTCAAAAGGGTTAAAGGAGATTCCCCTATGTGGAGGTTTTTTCCCTCCTTTGCTCACATCCTGAACTATACTTCTCCAATAGTTCCTCAAACTCAGCCTTCTGCTCCAGACTCTCTGCTGGCACTCCCACTTCAGCAACCTGATTTCTCCCCTCCAATTACTAGATCAAAAATCAAAACCTCTGCCGGTTCTCAGACAATTGCCCCCTTGCTGAGGTATCCGGTACTGAGGTACCCCTCCACACACTCACTCCTCTCTTCTCCTGTCAGTGCCCACACTGCGTCCCATAAGGTCCTCTTACCAGCTAACCCAAAGCTCAAACCAGCTGAGGAGATCCCTCAGACCCCTATCCAGGATGTAATTAAAATGGCCTTTAAAGTTGCTTTGTCATCACTGTAAACAGGTGACTAAGAAATTAAAATACCTCACATGCTTTTTGGGATACTCACTCCCGTCGTCCCCTCTGCTCTACCTGTTCTACTGCTCAAGTTTTTGTTGCTAGGAAAATCCCAAACCCCTTTTCCAATATTCTTTTACATTTCTACTTCCTCATTCTCAGATCCATGAAACTGCTCTCAGCCTTGCCTTCCACGTCTTCCCCCTCTCTACCAGGCCCACAGAAACGTCTTAAATGACCTTCTCCAGAAGTCTTCACCATGGCTGACTTTAGGACTTTCAACAAAAGAGTTCCTTTAAAAGAGTTCACTGTAGATAAACTTCTTCTTTTCGTGTTGCCCTGGTCTACTTGGCAACTGGCGAAAAAAAATCAGCACTCCTGAGCTAGACACACCCATACTAGTTTTTCACAAAATATGTGAACAAGGCCTCTGGCCTTGAGTGGGGGCTTCACAGAGATGGCTACATTTCTAAGATAAAGAAGTTACCAACTAGGCTCCATGGTAACAGCTGGCAGGGCGAAAAAAAAAGAGAAAAAAATCTCTCCCCCTTTCAGGTGTCCTTGAAAAGTTAACTTGCCCAGAACAGAGGATAAAATAAAAGTTAGAAAAACAGCTTTTTGTGAACTTCTGCCGACTTTGAACTTATGAGCCCCTTCCCTTACATGTTGGGTACAAATTATGAAACTACCTAAACTTGGGGTTCAGGGGATTAATTGATTACAACAGAAGCAATGCCCTCTAAATCCGTTTGCAACCAAATAGGACTTTTTCCCTGTCTTCAGTGCTATCTTAGGTGCTTTGCCTCGTCCGTCCCTATAACAGAAAGATTCTATATACTTAAACATTGTTTATGTTTTCATGAAATAGTCAACAGATGTGATTAATTATGTAATGGTGCAGATGTTTCCCAGAGTGCTCTATGATGACGCAGGTCCATTTAAAGATCAAATAGGAGGGCATGCAACTCAGTTCCGCTGGGAACCTGTATCTCTCACTTTAGCCATCCTATTAGGAATAGGAGTTGCTGCATGAGTGGGCACAGGAATCAATGCCCTAGTCCAAAGGACACAACCAATGCCCTAATTAGAAGCAGCAATAGACCAAAACTTAAAGATAATAAAACCTCCATCACAGCTTTACAGGAATGTTTAACCTCTGTATATGAATCTGTTTTACAGAACAGGCGAGCGATAAAACCTCCTCTTCATGAGAGAAGGGGGAATTTGTAGTGCATTGAGGGAAGAATGTTGTTTTTGTGCCGGCCACACTGGAGTTGAAAAGAATCTATGAGTAAATAAAGAAAACGCATTGAAGAGCATCAACGAGAAAGAGAGGCCCAAAAAGGGTGGTTTGAGTCTTGGTTCACACAGTCGGTCTGGTTAACTATGCTTTCATCAGCCCTGGCTGGTCCATTAATAATCCTCATATTATTACGAACTGTAGGACCCTGTTGGCTAAACCATGGAGTTTCCTTTCTCCAAGCTCAAATTGGACAAGTTAAACTTATGGTAATCAGACAACAATATATCACACTAGAAGACATAAAATGTAACACCCATCAGTGATGACTTTTATGATTAAAAGTAACCAGAAGAAGAAGTGGGGAATGAAAGGTTAATGAAATAGGTACTTGTCACTTCCTGTTTTTCTGTACACTTAACAAAACACTGTTGAAATCTTGAGAACTGTTTGCTAATCTTGTTCCCAGAATGTGCTGTCCCCAACTGCCAAACTGCAGAATGTGCTCAGTCACGCAGTTGAAAGCAAACGGCCTACTCGCCCTGACCCATCAATAAACTTCCATCCCTGCCTTCTCCAAGAAAAGTACATAAGCTCTGCTTAAGCTGTTCTCAGGGCTCTCTGCTCTATTCAACTGAGCTCTGAGCCCCAGCATGCTGGACCCACAATGAAGCCTTTGTAGTTGCATGAGACAGTCTCTTGGTCATCTCTTCCTCCTATACTCGCCTGACCATTACAATATTTCACCTCTATATTCTTAAAAATATCTCAGGTTCCCAACACCATTATTCATCCAGAAGAATGATTCCTAACACAAATCAAACATGTTATTAATCCTAACCATACCATCTACCCTCAATCTAACTTTACAGAAGAGCAGGCACAGAGTTGGTCTTATAATACAGGAATATAGGGGATCTTTCACCTCCTGAGAAATTCAAAGGTCTATGCAGAAATTATCCCTGGAGAAGATGTAGGCACCTATGAAGGACCTGAGAGAGCAGAAGTCATCTTCCATGGCAAACAACCTGGTCAGGATGAAGGGTTGTGTCTGAATCAGCCTCTCTCTTCTTAATGTAGAGAAGATGGACCAAACCAGGCCTGTGTGGAGAGTTGTTTCCTGGTGCCTATGGTTGATATACTATTCTAACTTGTGAAACTGTCACAGGTAGTAGGAGCAGACTGCATCTGAAGGGACCCTTGGAAGCAACTGTTAGGACAAAGTGGTTGCCAAGGCAGTGACCTCATTCAGTTCCTGAAGGAAGTGACCTCACCTCACTTCCTTGTTGATGGAACTCTCTGAACTTGGGATCCAGGAAGCCAGGCACACAGAGCCAGTCCCAGTCCCAGTCCCAGTGTTCTCACTTGTTTGCATGTACCAAGGACAGAATCAGTCTTTCTTGGTACCTACTGATGTGAGGAAGGCCAAATGCCAAGAGAGTTCTGAAGACGGGCCTTTCCTGGGAAAAAAGGTAGTTGCTCACAGCTTGCTCTTGACAACTTCACAGAGTTGGATAAGAAGAGGAGATCTGAGACAGGACATGCCATTTTGAGGGAACATAATATGGCCCACCAGTCAGAGGACACTCCAGATAGTCTCAGAATTACTTGGGGTAAGGAGGTGCCTCTGTGGGTGTGGTTGTAGGTTTGTGATTTTCCCTTGTTCTGAAAATAGGTAGGAAAAGTGGTTTGTTTGGATTTAGTGAACATTTTCAAGAAAGTCCCTTGACAAGGCGAGTGTTTCTGTGTCTGTGTATCCCACTGTGTCCATAGTTGTAGACATTAGAAAAGAGAATGCATAAATGGATGTGTCCTGTCTAGTAGAAAGCTTCACAGCATTCATTTTGCCCAATTTATGAATGGACTGCGGCTTGCCTGATCGATGGGCTACACCTGATATCTTCCTAAGTTCCTGTTTTCTTCCTGAATTCTGGAGACTTTCCAGAATAGGCTCATGGTTTTTTGTCCAAGTTATGTACCACCTCCAAGTTCTTTGACATGGCCATGTACTGGATAGCTGAAGGGAATGGCGAGCATCTCAGAAAACTCAGAAATCACTGGGACCAGGAAAGTCTCAGTGGAGAAACCCTGCTTTGGGCCTTATGCTTACCTATTGTTCTGTTGCCCTGAATTTCAGGAAGGCCTTTGCCTCAGGCCACACCTTTTTGAAGCCTGAAAAGAGGAGTTTTGCAATGGAAATAAATGGGCATTACCTGTGGCTCTTTGCTTAATTTCTTTGAAAAGAATGTGCCTTATTCAGACTCTTGAGCCTGTGTGAGGTGGTGGCTTAGAGTCTCAGCACCTGATGGATCTAAAGAAAGATTCCATGTGTACATCCAAAACCAAAATGGCCAAAGAGCAGTCCTTGTGGATGAAGTCTCTCACCTTGCTTTGTAACTTTCTTGACCTCCATCAAGTGAGAATAGGGATTCTTTGGGTCAAATAAGTTCCTCAAACCCTGCAGAGGCTAGCCCATAGGTGCTTAGATTTTCTCATGACTCCAATTCACATAAAGAATCTAAAACCCACAGTCAGTAGGCCTCAAATTTGAGAAGCAGAGCAGTATTAATGGCAGGCTTTTTTGATCATTCCTGGTTCACAGGAAGGGTGTACAGGCCACCCTGACTTTAGGCAAATGAGATGCAAGGGAGATTTTTTGGACACTGTCTTGGGGTGAACACCTCATGGAAACCTCCAGCCAGAGGTTATGATGAGTGTCTAAATGGAAGAAGATGAGGTCATGTGGGATTGTTTTGGTTTGAATCGTGGTCATTTGTGTGGCTGTTGGAAGAGACGACTGGGTCTACCTTGGCTTGAACTCTGGTGTGATTACCCTAAGAGACTGCATTCTGGAACTGACGTCATCGAAGTATTTCCATGAATTGTGTTGGAATTTTAGGAGGCCACGCATGAGATTTGCCCTTGGAAACTGAGATCTAGGCCCAGGGTTGCTTTCCGCAGAGCACTGGGAATCTCAGCCAAGATATCACATGATTTTATTCTGAACGACTTGGCAGCCATAGTTGAGAGTCAAAACACACATGGACCTCACGTTGTAGACCTCAATGCACCTTGCTTCATGTGACCTTTTGGCTACTCTTTGGGAAGACTTGCCTCTGAGAGTTCTCCAAAGCTTTTATGGAAATGAGCATCCTCAACATTTAATTGTTCCTGAATGAATTGAAACCCACATTGCCTCCAACTTCATGCTTGAAAAATGGCTCGATAAATACCATGAATTTTTTTTTTAAATTTTCATGAACAGGTGGCACTGGAGGACCTTTGGATATCCTGTTGATGATTATGAGCATACCAGACAGTGCCTTGATTGACTGGGTTTCAAGAAAATGGTGTAGAACAGAGATGCCAGTAAGTTGGAGTCTGCTGACTAGTGGGCTTATAGCCGTGGTGGGCAGGTGTGTGATGGAATATCTGTGGTGGGGCCATGTGGATCTGCCATTGGCTTCCAAATGGCTTGTGGCTGACATGGTGCAGCCAACAGACCCTTACAAGTAAAGGGACCTTGTTATATGGAGAGGTTTCAGGGGAATGTTCAGAATCAGGTTGCTATGGTCAAGGGGCAAGCTATGAGGGATAGAACCTTGGTTGGTGCATTCTCCTACAGACCCTGACCCACCACATATGACAGAATTCCCTTCAGCACTGTTTTTCAGTTGAACTCCTTGTATTTCGTGAAGCAAATACTAAACACCCAGTGCAGCAGCAATAAACACCACAAAATGTGGAGGATGACCCAATGACTTCACAGTCCACAAGGGGAGACACTTAGCCCCCAGTGGCCCCAGTTTACCGACTAGGATTGAATTCAGCACTGCTACAGCATGTTCATTGGAAAATATTAAACCATGTTTTCCAGGTAACATAGATGCAGACCCAGCTGTAATGGTCTCACTACAAGGAAGGTAAAGCTCCTGACAACAACATATATTTCAAGTGCTCAAACTCAGAGGCAGTTTCTCAAGAAGTCTTTATGCCAGCACAGCTCCATGTTTGTGGAGTGTTTACCCTGTCCCTTACTTTTGGAAACTACTCTACCACCTCCCAGGTTGTAAACTTTTGAGCATATTCCATTCCAGATATTTATTCCCAGATTTTCTAACTCTTGACTTTTAATGATGTATTACTTGGGACGAGGGTAATGTCAAGGCATTGTTCTGGATGAGAGTGGGAAAATTTTTGTGTAGCATATATTTGCATACACATTTGGTCCATTTTCCAATTTTCCATTCGAAATACTGAATACCGGACACTGACACCTAATCTACTAGATTCTGACTACTAATCCTAATAAGATGGAGAAAAACAACCCAAACAGAATAGAATTACAAGCATTTCAGAGGAGGCATGGTGTATAGTTGGACTTGCATTTTGCATTATATAAGGTAGGAGTTATACATCTAGTCAATTTTGTGTTGAAATAGTTCCCCATGTGTTTTTCTTTCGATTATTTTATTTTATTTTATTAGTTGGTTGTTCAAAACATAACAAAGCTCTTGACATATCGTATTTTATACATTAGATTCAAGTGGGTTATGAACTCCCATTTTTACCCCAAATATGGATTGCAGAATCACATCGGTTACACATCCACATTTTACATAATGCCCTATTAGTAACTTGTATTCTGGTACCTTTCCTATCCTCTACTATCCCTGCTCCCCTCCACTCCCATCTTCTCTCTCTACCGAATCTACTGTAATTCATTTCTCTCTTTGTTTATTTTCCAATTCCCCTCACAACCTCTTATATGTAATTTTGTGTAACAATGAGGGTCTCCCTCCATTACCATGAAATTTACCTTTTCTCTACCTCCCCCCCAACTCACGTCTCTGTTTAATGTTAATCTTTTCTTCCTGCTCTTCCTCCCTGCTCTGTTCTTAGTTGTTCTCATTATATCAAATAAGACATTTGGTATTTGTTTTCTACGATTGGCTAGCTTCACTAAGCATTATCTGCTCTAGTGCCATCCATTTCCCTGCAAATTCCATTTTTTTGTCATTTTTTAGTGCTGCATATTACTTCATGGTGTATAAATGCCACATTTTTTTAATCCATTCATCTATTGTAGGGCATCTGGGTTGGTTCCACAGTCTAGCAATTGTGAATTGTGCTGCTATGAAGATCGATGTTGCAGTATCACTGTAATACGCTCTTTTAAGATTCAGGGAATAGTCCGAGAAGGGCAATAGCTTGGTCAAATGGTGGTTCCATTCCCAGCTTTCCCAGGATTCTCCATACTGCTTTCCAAATTGGCCGCACCAGTTTGCAGTCCCACCAGCAATGTACAAGAGTACCCTTTTCCCCACATCCTCAGCAGCACTTGTTGTTGTTTGACTTCCTAAAGGCTGTCAATCTTACTGGAGTGAGATGGTATCTTAGGGTGGTTTTGATTTGCATTTCTCTGACTGCTAGAGATGGTGAGCATTTTTTCATGTACTTATTGATTGATTGTATGTCCTCCTTTGAGAAGTGTCTTTTCAGGTCCTTGGCCCATTTGTTGATTGGGTTATTTGTTATCTTATTGTCTAATTGTTTGAGTTTTTTGTATACTCTGGATATTAGGGCTCTATCTGAAGTGTGATGAGTAAAAATTTGTTCCCATGATGTAGGCTTCCTATTTACCTCTCTTATTGTTTCTTTTGCTGAGAAAAAACTTTTTAATTTAAGTAAGTCCCATTTGTTGATTCTTGTTATTAACTCTTGTGCTATGGGTGTCCTATTAAGGAATTTGGAGCCCGACCCCACAATATGTAGACCAGAGCCAACTTTTTCTTCTAACACATGCAGAGTCTCTGATTTGATATCTAGCTCCATGATCCACTTTGAGTTAACTCTCTTGTGCATGGCGAGAGGAGGGGATTAAGTTCCATTTTGTTGCATATGGATTTTCAGTTTACCCAAAACCATTTGTTGAAGATGCTATCCTTCCTCCATTGCATGCTTTTAGCTCCTTTATCAAATATAACATAGTTGTAGCTTTGTGGATTAGTCTCTTGTGTCCTGTATACCGTACCACTGGTCTACCCGCCTGTTTTGGTACCAGTACCATGCTGTTTTTGTTACTATTGCTCTGTAATATAGTTTGAAATCTGGTATCACTATACCGCCTGATTCACACTTCCTGCTTAGAATTGCTTTTGTATTTCTGGGTCTTATATTTTTCCATATGAATTTCATGATTGCTTTCTCTATTTCTACAAGAAATGCCATTGGGATTTTGATTGGCATTGCATTAAACCTATAGATAACTTTTGGTAATATCGCCATTTTGATGATGTTAGTTCTGCCTATCCATGAACAGGGTATATTTTTCCATCTTCTAATATCTTCTTCTACTTCTTTTTTTAGGGTTGTATTGATTTATTGTATAAATCTTTCACCTCTTTTGTTAGGTTGATTCCCATGTATTTAATTTTTTTGAGGATGTTTTGAATGAACTGCTTTTTCTCATTTCCGTTTCAGAAGATTTGTTGCTGATATACAGAAAGGCCTTCGATTTATGCGTGTTGATTTTAGATCCTGCTACTTTGCTGAATTCATTTATTAGTTCTAGTAGTTTTTTTTGTAGACCCTTTTGGGTCTTCTATGATTCTATAGAATCATGTCACCAGCACATAGTGATAATTTACGTTCTTCTTTCCTATTTTTATGGCTTTGATTTCTTTCGTCTAATTTCTCTGGCCAGTGTTTTGAGAACTATATTGAATTGAAGTGTGGATAGAGGGCATCCTTGTCTTGTTCCAGATTTTAGAGTGAATGCCTTCAATTTTTCTCCATTCAGAATGATCCTAGCCTGAGGCTTAGCATAGATAGCTTTTACAATGTCGAGGTAAGTTCCTGTTATCCCTAGTTTTTCTAATGTTTTGAACATAAAGGGATGCTGTACTTTGTCAACTGCTCTGTCTGCATCTATCAAGATGATCATATGGTTCTTATCTTTAAGTCAGTTGATGTGGTGAATAATATTTATTGATTTCCATATATTAAAACATCCTTGCATCCCAGGGATGAATCCTACTTGATCGTGGTGCACAATTATTTTTTATGTGCCCTTCAATACGATTCTCCAGAATTTTACTGAGGATTCTTGCATCTAGCTTCATCAGAGATATTGGTCTGTACTTTTCTTTCTTTGAGGTGTCTTTGTCTTGTTTCAGAATAAGGGTGATGTAGGCCTCATAGAATGAATTTGGCAGAGCTCCCTCTTTATCTGTTTCTCGAAATAACTTGAAAAGTATTGGTATTAATTCTTCTTTAAAGGTTTTGTAAAATTCTGCTGTATACCCATCTGGTCCTGGGCTTTTCTTGGTTGGTAGTCTTTTGATTGCTTCCTCTAAATCATCCATTGATATTGGTATGTTTAAATTGTGTGTATCCTCCTGACTCAGTCTGGGCAAATCATGTAACTTAAGAAATTTACCGATGTCTTCATATTTTCTATTTTATTGGAATATAGGTTTTCAAAATAATTTCTAATTGTCTTCTGTATTTCTGTAGCATCTGTTGTGATATTGCCTTTTTCATCCTGTATGTTTGTAATTTGAGTTCTCTCTCTTCTTCTCTTCATTAGCATGGCTAAGAGTCTGTTGATCTTATTTATTTTTTCGAAGAACCAACTTTTATTTTTGTTAGTTTTTTCAATAGTTTCTTTTGTTTCAATTTCATTGGTTTCCACTCTTTTTTTAATTATTTCTTGCCTTCTGCTACATTTGCTGTTGTTTTGCTCTTCCTTTTCTAGGGCTTTTAGATGAAGTGTGAGCTCATTTATTTGTTGGTTTTTGCTTTTTTTGATGAATGACCTCCAGGTGATGAATTTCCCTCTTAAAATTGCTTTCATTGTGTCCCATAGATTCCGATATGTTGTGTCTGTATTTTCATTTATCTCTAAGAATTTTTTGATTCCCTCCTTTATGTCTTCTGTAACCCATGGATTATTCAGTAACATATTGTTTATTTTCCTAGTGATGTAGGATTTTTTCTTCCTTCTTTTATCATTGATTTACAGTTTCATTCCATTATGATCAGATAAAATGCATGGTATTATCTCCACCTCTTTATATTTACTGAGTGTTGCCCTATTGCATAATATATGCTCTATTTTTGAGAGGGATCCATGTGCTGCTGAAAAAAAAGTATATCCACTTGATGATGGTTGATATATTCTATATATGTCAGTTAAGTCTAGGATATTGATTGTGATATTGAGTTCTATATTTTCTTTATTCAACTTTTGTTTGGAGGATCTGTCTAATGGTGAGAGAGGTGTGTTGAAGTCACCCATAATTATTAGGTTGTGGTCTATTTGATTCTTGAACTTGAGAAGAATTTGTTTTATGAACATTGCAACACCATTATTTGCTGCATAAATATTGAAAATTGTTATGTCTTGTTGGTGAATGGTTTCTTTTAACAGTATATAATGTCCTTCTTATCCCTTTTGATTAACTTAGTCTTGACTTCGATTTTATTCTATATGAGGATGGCCACCCCTGCTTGCTTACGAGGACCGTGTGCATGGTATAAATTTTCCCAACTTTTCACCTTCAGCCTGTGTATGTCTTTTCCATTCAGATGTGTCTCCTGGAGGCAACATATTGTTGGATTTGTTTTATTAATCCAAGTTACCAGCCTATGTTGCTTTATTGGAGATTTTAAGCCATAAACGTTTAGAGCTACAATTGATGTATGGTTTGTACTTCCAGCCATGTTTAAGTATTTATCTTTGTTTTTAATTTACTTTGTTTCTCCATGATTAGCTTTCCCCCTGCACTCTGTCATTACCCAGTCACTTCCCACTGATGGTTTTGGTTGTTGTTTTTCATTTCTTCCTCATGTAGTGTTTTTCTCAAGATGCTTTGCAATGCTGGTTTTCTGGCTGCAAATTCTTTTAGCTTTTGTTAATCATGAAAGATTTTTATTTCATTTTCGTACCTGAAGGTTAATTTGCTGGATCCAGAATTCTTGGTTGGCATCCATTGTCTTTCAGTGTTTAAAATACGTTGTTCCAAGATCTTCTCGCTTTCATCAACTGTGATGAAACATCCTTTGTTAACCTTATTGATTTACCCCTGAATGTAGTCTGCCTCCTTTTTCTTGTAGCTTTTAATATTTTCTCTTTGTTCTGTATATTAGATATGTTTATAACAAATGTCTTGGTGTTGGTCTACTGTGATTTTTTGTGCTCAGTGTCCTCTATGAATCTACAATTTGTATATCCGTTTCTTTTTTTATTTCTGGAAAGTTTTCTGTAATTATTTCATTCAGTAGGTTACTCATTCCCGTGGTTTGAATCTCTGGACCTTCCTCTATCCAGATGACTCATAAATTTGGTTTTTATATGTTATCCCATATCTCTTGGATGATTTTCTCGTGATTTTTTACCAGCCTTTCTGAGTTGGCTAGACTCTTTTCAAGATGATATATTTTGTCTTCATTATGTGACATTCTGTCTTCTACTTGCTCCACTCTTTTAGTAATTCTCTCAATTGAGTTTTTAATTTGGTTTTTCGTTTCCTTCATTTCTAGAATTATTGTATGATTTTTTTTATTATCTCTATCTCCGTATAAAGATGCTTAACTTCTTTTTTTTTAATCTGTTCATGTAATTCATTTTCAATGTGTTCTTTCACTGATTGGATTTGCTGTCTCATATCTTCTTTAAGGTTCCATTCCATCTGTCTAAAGTATTCCTTGAGTTCTTTATATGATCATTTTTCTGATGACTCTAGGTCCTCCTGAGTATTTAGGCTGTCCTTCATTGTTTGTACTCTTTTTCTTTCTTGCTTTCTTATGCTGCTCATGTTACTTCTTGTTCTGTTTGAGTGCTGAGTTACTGATTAGTCTTATAAATTTATTTCATGCTTGGGAGGAAAGATATTAGAAGGGAAGGGAAGAAGTCAATAAGAGAATGAGAGTAGGCAGGTAGAATTCAAGGAAGGGGGAAAAAGAAAATTGAAAAGAAATAAAAAGACAAAAGAAAAAAACAGAAAATAAAGAATGAAAGAAAAATTAAAAAAATAATAATGATAATAAAAAAATGAAAATTACAATTTAATAATAATAATAATAATAATTAATAATAAAATAAAGAAATTTAAAAACTTAAAAACATTAAAAAAGTTAAAGAAAAACAACAACAACAAGAATGAAAATGAAAGAAAAAGAAAAAAAAAACACAAAAACCCCAAATTTAAAAAATAAATAAATAATGATAATAATAAATGCAGTCATAGAGTTTGATTAACTTCTCTTCCAATAGGTGGTGCTGTGCCCACTGGGCCGAGGTTCTCCTCTCAGTAGGTGGGAACCAATCACTATGCAGCTGCTCTTCCTTCCAGACTGGGCGGGTGTCCAATCCTGACACCCTAGGGCCTTCTCTTGTGTTTCCTCAAGCCATGCCCTGCTCACCTGCGATGCTCACCACAATACTGGCAACACGCCAGGTCTGCTGCTCCTGGGAGACCTGTTTTTATGAATACCTGGGCACACTCTCCCGGTTTGCTTCCCTCAGACCCTAAGTTTGTAGAGCTTGGGGCTGAGATCCCCAAGCGAATTTGTTTGCCCTCCGGGAGCCACGCCCCAGTAGCTGGTGCAAGAGACCTCAGTTGTCAGCACTGGTGGGAGCGGTAGCCTGGAGTTCTGTGCCACAAGTCCCGCGCCACTCCTGATTTTCTCGGTCTGGCTATCGCGCTCATGGTAGAGCTGAGAGGGACCCTTACGGGAGAGCTGGGAGGGGCCCTTAAGGATTCCCTGCTGTGTGGAGAGAGATGGCTAGGGAATTACAAACCTGTTGCGCTGGTTTCAATGAAGTTATCTCCTCCATCCTTGACGTCAGTTCTATGCCATGGTGGTATCCCATGCAAATGGTGATCATTCGTTCCCTTTGCCGGGTGACCGATGCAACTGGTGGGTCCTGACTGTCTCTCCCATGCCCCATTTCAATCCTTTGGCCACTGCCTATGAAGGCTAGGTTGGCTTCTACCTCTGTAAGTTCAGAAGGGCAGACCAGTTATTTCAGCTGGATCGTTAGTGTTGAGTCACGAAACGCAGGCAAACCAGAGGTTGAATGCAACCGATCCAGGCTCGGTGTGTGTTCTGCGTGGCCCAGACTGTTCACCCCAGATTCATGTCAGTGCATCATTGCCTAGTGATCCTGAGCAAACAGTATTTAGACAGTTTATGACTCCCTATTCCAGCGCAGCTGAAGAGGTCAGAGACTTGATCTCTCCATACCCGCCGCCATTTTGGATATCTCTCCATGTGTTTTAAAGTTAACAAATATGTGAATTCCTATCTCCCTTTCTCTGTAGCCTATTCAGCAGATGTGTTTTGATATGCACATATAGAATCCTAACTTGTATCACATGTGCATTCTTGTGAGGTGGCTGACTTGGCAGACACAAATTGTGAGAAGAGATCACTATCCTAAACACTGCTGGAACTAAAAATTCAACCAATGGGTGAGCTTCCTAGTTGAACAACATTATACATAAATCCATGTTCAGTAAATTGAATATTTTTGGATCTGTGGATGATATATATATCTCGATCAATTACGATTGGCATATCTATTGCTACTTTTGAATGTCTGTGTGTGTGTTTTGTTATATATATATATATATATATATATATATATATATATACATATATATATATATATATATATATATATATATATATATATATATACAATCTCTCCAGATTTTTAAAATATGAAATATATGTGTCTTATATACACTCCCTAAATTCATTCATGTTCACGTATGTGGATTTATAATCAACTTTTCACAATATTATTCTCAGAAATATTCATCCACCTGAAATACATATTTGTTTTCTAGTACTGAAAACTAACTTCAGTGAATGGTACATACATATCCTAATATTTCTAGAGTTACTGTCCCAGTTTAACATGAAGGCAAGTAGATTCCTATGGTACATGATTTGTATATTTACGTTCATTTTTTTCAAAACTGGTACATTACTATTTCTTAAGTTTATGCACATCATAGGATATATATTTTATCCACAAGTTCGCAAATTTATACGAATTTGTTTCACTTTCAATCACTTCCTGCTTCAGGACACATGTATTCTTCCATCTTTCTTGACTGGTCTCTTCCTGAGACCTCTTTCATAACACATTATTTTCGATTTCCATAATCACTTTTGAAGCAAAACTCACATCCCCTTCATGATAAATTATAACTCTGATATTTCCAATGGATGTATAACTGGTTGGAATGAATGATTGTATACCAATATCAGATTTCTTATATATTTTCAGATATCAATTCAATCCATTATTTAGAGTAAAACCAGTTATATTATTTATTCACAGTATGGTCTATGCATGTTTTTTCTTTATATTAATAGACACAGTGTACACCTCTTTGTACCCCCAATACTAATTTATATGTCTTCAAAATATTGCTCCCAGAAATGGTGGAAGAAATACGCATGTCACCTGATCTACATATACATTTTATCACAGAAATATTCTGGACACAAAATGCAAAGATCACACTTATGATTGTACCAAAGCCTAAATGGAAAGTAAATATGGATTACTAAAATCATCCATGTCCAAGTTGCCTAATGCTCTCAAATGTCAATCCTATTGGTGACTACATATTTGTTTCCTCTTAAGATTATATATTCAAACTCAACCCGATTGAAAATGTTTAATCCTATCCCTCACTTTATACATTGCCTGATTTCATAATGTCTCTATTGCCATCTGCTTTCTTACGTATTTTCCACAGTTCACCACTGTGACTGAACCTTCACATGTGCTGACATTTGCTTTCACACTCTAATTGATAACTTATTGCTGAAGATCTTTTTTTCCTAATCCTATACTCACTCTTCTTCCTAAACCTACTGACTATCTTCCTAATCCTACTGACTATCCCTTTTTGACTGGATATTCTCTTCTACATTCAATCATCCAACGTACAAGGTCTTATGCCATTGTATATCGATTTATCTGAGACATCTGTGAGAACGTAATTCAATGGTAAGTATCCCAATCAAGGGCCCAATGATTTTCTGAGCTTCAAATCTTACTTAGATTTATTTTTTCATACATGTATTTCACCTCTATATTCTTATAAATATCGCATGTTCCCAATACCATTAATCATCCAGCAGAATGATTCCTAAGCCAAATGGAAAATGTTATTCACCCTAACCATACACTGTTCCCTCAATCTCATTTTACAGAAGAGCAGGGACAGTGTTGGTCTTACAATACAGAAATGTAGTGGATCTTCCATCTGCTGAGAACCTCAAAGCTCCATGCAGAAATGATCCCTGGAGAAGATGTAGGCAGCTATGAAAGACCTGAGAGAGCAAAAATCATCTTCCATGGCAAACAACCTGGTCAGGATGAAGGGTTGCATCAGAATCAGCCAATCTCTCCTTAATGTAGAGATGATGGACAAAACCATGCCTGTGTGGAGAGCTGTTACCATTTGCCTACAGGTGATATACCATTCTACCATGTGAAAGTGTGACAGGAAGTAGGGGCAGCCTCCATCTCATGGTACCGTTGGAAGCAATTGTTATGATAAAGTGGTTGCTAAGGCAGTGATCTCATTCAGTTCCTGAAGAAAGTGATCTCATCTCACTTCCTTGGTGATGGAACTCTCTGAACTTGGGATACAGAAAGCCAGGCACCCAGAGCCAGTCCCAGTCCTAGTCCCAGTGGTCTCACTTTTTTGGATTAACCAAGGACAGAGTCAGTCTTTCTTGGTACCTACTGATGTGAGGATGGCCAAATGCCAGGAAAGCTCGGAAGAGGGGCTCTTCCTGAGAAAGCAGGTAGTGGCTCAATCCTGGCTCCTGACAACTTCACAGAGTTGGCCAAGAAGACCAGATCTGAGACAGGACAGGCCATTTTGGGGGATCATAGTATGACCCATCAGTCAGAGCACACACCGGACAGTCACAGACCTATTTGAGGGAAGGAGGTGCCATTGTGGGTGTGGGTGTGGGTTTGTGGTTTTGTCTCATGTTCTGAGAATAGGTAGGAAAGGCGGTTTGTTTGATTTGGAGTGAACAGTTTCTAGTAAGTCATTTGACAGCGCAAGTGTTTCTATGTCTGTGTATCCCACTGTGTTTGTACTTGTACACATTAGAAAAGAGAATGCATTAATTGATGTGTCCTGTCTCGTAGAAAGCTTCCCAGCATTCATCCAGCCCAATTTATGAATTGACTATGGCTTGCCTTATTGATGGGCAATACCTGCTACCTTCCTAAGTTGCTGTTTTCTTCCTGAATTATGGCCACTTTCCAGAATAGGCTCATGGTTTTGTGTCCAAGATATGTACTACCTCCAAGCTCGGTGACATGGCCATGTACTGGATAGCTGAAGGGAATGGCGAGCATCTCAGAAAACTCAGATATCAGTGTGACCAGTAAAGTCTCAGTGGAGAATCCCTGCTTTGGGCCATTTGCTTACCTATTGTTCTGTTGCCCTGAGAGTCAGGAAGGTTTTTGTCTCAGGCCACAGCTTTTTGAATCCTGAAGAAAAGATTTTTCAAATGGAAATTAATAGGATTCACCTTTGGCTCTTTTCTTAATTGATTTGGAAAGAGGTGTGTCTGAATCAGCCTCTTGGCCCAGTGTGATTCTTTGACTTAGATACTCAGCACCTGATGGATCTAAAGAAAGGTCCCATGTGTGCATCCAAATCCAAAATGGCAAAAAAGAGCAGTCATTGTGGATGAAGTCTTTTGCCTTCCTCTGTAAGGTTTCTGAATTCCATCAAGTGAGAATAGGGATCATTTGGGTCAAATGATTTCTTCAAATTAATTCAGAAGCTTTCCAATAGGTGCTTGGGTTTTCTCATCTCTCCAATTTACATAAAGAATGTGTACCCGACACTCGGTAGGCCTCAAATTGGTGAAGCAGAGCAATATTAAGGTCAGGCCTATTTGATCACTCCTGGTACACAGGAAGGATGTACAGGCCACCGGGAATTTAGGCAAATGAGGGCAACGGAGCTTATTTTGGACACTGTCTTGGGCTATGCTAATGCTCTCAAATGTCAATCCTATTGTTGACTTCATCTTTGTTTCTTCCTAAGCTCATACATTCAACCTCAACCCTGTAGAAAATATCTAATCCCATAACTCACTTTATTCTTTTCCTGATTTCCTAATGTCTCTATTGATATCTGCTTTTCTACATATTTTCCCCTGTTCATCATTGTGACTGACTCTTCACTTGTGTTGATATTTACATTGACTCTCTAACCAAAACCCTATTGGCAAAGAACTTTTGTTCCAAATCCTATACTCACTTTTCTTCCTAAACCTACCAACTATCTTCCTAATCCTACTGACTATAACTTTTTGAATAGATGTTCTCTTCTACATTCAATCATCCAAGTAAAGTTTGGGCGAGTGCCGGAGAAAGAGACCACCAAGAGACTATCTCATGCAACAGCAAAGGTTTTATTGGGGGTCCAGCATGCTGGGGCTCAGAGCTCACTTGAATAGAGCAGAGAGACCTGACAACAGCTTAAGCAGAGCTTATATACTTTCCTTGCAGAGGGCAGGGATGGAAGTTCATTGATGGGTCAGGGAGAGTGGATGGTTTGTATTCAACTGGGTGAGGGAGTACATTCTGCAGTTTGGTAATTGGGGACAGCATATTCTGGGAACAAGATTAGCAAACAGTTCTCAAGATTTCAACAGTGTTTTGTTACGCATACAGAAAAACATGAAGTGACAAGTACATATTTTATTAACCTTTCATTCCCCACTTCTTCTTCTGGCTACTTTTAATCATAAAAGTGATCATTGTGGGGTGTCACATTCTATGTCTGCTAGTGGGGTATTACCATAAGTTAAATTTGTCCAATTTGAGCTTGGAGAAAAGAAATTACACGGTTGAGAAAACAGGGTTTTATAGTTAGCAATAATATGAGGATTATTATTGGACTGGCTAGGGTTGATAAAAACGTAGTTAACCAGGAGGACTGTTTAAAAAAAGACTCAAACTACCATTCTTGGGCCTCTCTCTCTCTCGTTGTCGCTCTTCAAGGCATCTTTTTAATTTACTCATAGATTTTTTTTACAACTCCAGTATTGTAGACATAAAAACAACATTCTTCCCTCAATGAAGCACAAAGGCCCCCTTCTCTCATGAAAAGGAGGTCCAACCCTCGACTGTTCTGTAAAACAACTTCAGAGAGAGAGGTTAAAGATTCGTTCAAAGCTGTGATGGAGGTTTCTAATATCTTTAATTTTTGATCTATTGCTGCTTTGGGTCATTTGTTGTGTCCCATGGGCCAGACCAATGGTTCCCGTGCCCTACCCTGCAGTAACTACTATTCGTAATAGAATGGCTAAGGTGAGGGACATATGTTTTCAGCGGAACCGTGTTCTATGCCCCCCTCTTTGATCTTCAAATGAACCTGCATCATGATAGAGCACTCTGGGAAACATCTGCACCATTACACAATTAATCACATCTGTTGACCATTTCATGAAAACATAAACAGTGTTTAAGTATATAGAATTATACTGTTGTAGGGACGGACAAGGCAAGGCACCTAAGATAGCACCAAAGACAGGAAAACAGTCTTTTTTGGTTGCAACCAGATTCAGGGGGCATTGCTTCTGTTGTAATCAATTAATCCCCTGAAACCCAAGTTTAGGTAGTTTCAGAATTTTGTACACAACACGTAAGGAAAGGGCTCAGAAGTTCACAGTCTGCAGAAGTTCACAAAAAGCAGTTTTCGTTTCTGTTTTTTCCTCAGTTTGGGGCAAGTTAACTTTTCAAGGACACCTATGTGGGGGAGAGCTTTTTCTTCCCTTTCTTTTTTTTCAACCTGCCAGCTGTTTCCATGCAGCCCAGTTTGTAACTTCTTTATCTTAGAAATGTAGCCATCTCTGTGAAGCCCCAGCTCAAGGCCAGAGGCCTTTTTTTCACATATTTTGTGAAAAACTATTAAGGGTGTGTCTAGATTAGGAGTGCTGGTTTTTTTTAGCCAGTTTCCAAGGAGACCAGGGCAACACGAAAATAGGAAGTTTATCTACAGTGATCTCTTTTATAGGGACTCTTTTGCTGAAAGTCGTAAATCAGCCATGGTGAAGACTTCTGGAGAAGGTTAATTAAGACTTTTCTGTGGACCTGGTACAGAGGGGGACGACTTGGAAGGCAGGGATGAGAGCAACTTCCGTGGATCTGAGAATGAGGAAGGAGAGATGTAAAAGAATATTGGGAGAGGGCTTTGGGATCTTAATAGCAAGAAAAATTTGAGCAGTAGAACAGATAGAACAGAGGGGGAAACGGGAGTGAGTATCCCAAAAAGCCTGTGAGGGACTTTAAATTTTTAGTAACCTGTTTTCAGTGATGACAAAGCAACATTAAAGGCCATTTTCATTACATTTTGGATAAGGGTCTGAGGGTTCTCCTCAGTGGGTTTGAGCTTTGCATTAGCTGGTAAGAGGACCTGGAGGGACCCAGTGCGGGCACTGACAGGAGAAGAGAGTAGTGAGTGAGTGGAGTGGTACCTCAGTACCTGCTACCTCAGCAAGGGGGCAATGGTCTGAGAACTGGCGGAGATTTGGGTTTTTGATCTAGATATTGGAGGGCAGAAATCAAGTTGCTGAGGTGGGAGTGACAGCAGAGAGTCTGGAGCAGAAGGCTGAGGGTAAGCATCTATTGGAGAAGCATAGTTCAGGATGTGAGCAAAGGAGGGAGAAGGCCTCCACATAGGGGAATCTCCTTTTACACTTTTGAGCACTTTCAGAAGGTTAAAAGGTCATGCAGAATTTGAGGATATAGAGACCCCTCTTGGGGCCATCGGTTTTGGTTATCTAATTGGTAATATGGCCAATGCTGTTTACAGAATTTGATGAGGAGTTTGGGTTCCATCTGGCAGTCCCTGTATGCTCACAGCCCCATGACTTACAGAAGAAGTCTGCTCTCCCCCCCGGACAGCCGTGACTGTTTGTGGCTTTGATACTCCGCCGGGCAAACATAATAATCTAGGCTAGCCAACCTGCATCTGGCTCACGTGTCCCTACATCCATGTTTGTTTCCATTTTCTATGGTACCGAAGTAATTTAATGGAATTTTAGTGGGATCCTCTTCATCAGGGATATCTCAATAGGAAAGATCTATAGCCAGCTGACAAATGTCTGGGTGGAGAGATGGCCACCAGGTCCATAAGGGGGCTGTATGTGAGATAGACCATACTTCTTTTCCAGTAGGATTTGTGATCAGCCATCGCTGCTTAAGGGGCTGATGAGGGTTAAGACTACTGGTCGTCAAGGGGAGAATAAATGTCTTCCAGGATCTTCTTGACAACCATTTGCTCTGTTTCTTTTTTTTTTTTTCTTTTTTCTTTCTTTTTTTTGTGGGGAAGGCTTCAATCCGTCCTGAAAATGTATCTTCAAAGACTAGAAGATATTTAAGTCCATACCTTGCTGGCTTAATTTCAGTAAAGTCCACTTCCCAGAATTTTCCTGGTATGGTTCCTCGTAGGTGCTTTCCTGCAGGAAGCTTGGAAGGGTAAGTATTAACCAATTGATGGACCTGACAGGCTTTTGTTACCCATTCAGTTATTTTCTTTCACTGTGAGTCGGTTAGTGGAAAACTCTGTTCTTGATCTTTCAGGAATGAATGCAGTTTCTTTGAACAAAGATGAGTGAGTTGATGAACATTTGCTACTGACATAGTTAGAGCCATGATTATAGGAGTATTTACTGAAGGATTTAGAAATTCCACTTGGGGGCCTTCAGGGTTAAAAGTTATTTTGGCCCAGAGCTTGGTGATCAGATCTCTGCCCATCAATGGGGCCGGGCATTCTGGGATTACTAGGAAGGAGTGATGGATTTATCCTTTCCCCTGGTCCATGGTCCCCTTAGTTGTCAAAGTCTGATATTTACTGCATTTAGACCCTGGAATTAGAGACCTTTTATTTGATAGAGGGCCCAATGGGGCCTTAAGGGCTGAGTATATTGCCCCTGTATCTACTTCAAAGTTTACTGGGGTCCCCTCCACTTCAAAAGTTACCCTGAGGTCGGGGAGAGGATCTGAGCCCCGACTTTCTTAGTCATCCTCCAGAGTCAGAATGTCTGGCTGGCGTGGCTGTCTCTTTCTAGGGCACTTTTTGGCCCAGTGTCCTTTTTCTTTAGAGTAGGCACATTGATCTGAGGCCAGGGGTGGCCTCTAGTGTGGGCCCAGGTATCCCTTTCTGTCTCTCTGTTTCTTAATTTCTGGCCTGTTTGTTGTTGTGACCAGGACCTTAGTCAATGCCTTAGTCTGTCTTTTGCTTCTCTCATCCTCCCTTTGCTCCCTTCTCTTCCTCACTTTCACTCTTATAGTATACCTTGTTGGCTTCTCTAACTAAATCTCTCAAAATCATATCTTGTAATCCATCTAAGCATTGTAACTTTCTTTTAATATCTAGGGCAGCTTGCCCAATAAAGGCCATTGTGACAGATGCCTTTTGATCCTCTGCCTGAGGATCGAAAGTAGTATATCTCCTATATGCCTCCATAGTTCTCTCTAGGAACATAGAGGTAGATTCACCAGGCCCTTGAATAATCTCTCTTACCTTGGCCAAATTAGTTGGTCGCCTAGCGGCCACTAAGATACCCACTATTAGAGCCCAGTGATAAGTGGACAGATGCTCCCTACCTTCAAATGTGTTGGGGTCCCACTTGGGTCGTTTCAAGAGAAAGCCGGCTTTGATTATGTTGGGAAGTTGTGTTGGTCACCCATCTAGTCCGAGGATATTGTTTTCTAGCATCCAGGAGGATTCTCTTTTGTTCCTCTGTCATGAAGAGAGTCCCTATGAGTTGTTGGCAGTCATCCCAAGTAGGCTGGTGTGAAAACATCAATGACTCAACCAGACCTGAGAGCCAGGTTGGGTCCTCGGTAAAAGGAGGATTGTTATTTTTCCATTTATATAGGTCTGAAGAGGAGAAGGCCAATACTGGTAGGCTTGCATTTTTCCTCCATGGCCGTTGTCAATCATTGGCCCATAGGAATGGAGGGGGAGCAACACGGGAGTTTCAGGGTTTTAAATCATTTGACGCTGTTGAGTTCCTTTAGCCAGGCCAGCTTCCTCCAGGGGAGGAGGGGCTGTGTGTGCTGCAGGGGAGTTATCTGGAGTGCGCTGGGCTGGCTTATCTTTCTCCAATGGCGGAGAGGCTGAGTCAGCAGCAGGGGAATCACTTAGAGGGTGTTGGGGGTTGTGGGATGAGGGTAGAAGATAAGGAGGGGGATGAGAGTCCAGTAGAGTCAAATCTTGTGACTCAGGGAGAACAGAGGGTGGAGGAGGAGGATGAGCAGAGGGTTTGAGAGATCGTGGGGAAAAGAGTAGGAGCGGGGACATGGCAAGGAAAGGCTTCACCCATGGAGGAGGAGATTTGCAGAGGTCCTGCCAAGTTAAGATATATGGCTGTTGATCGGGATGGCTATGTGGCCCTGGCTGTAAGACAATATCTCTGACTTATTAAATTAGTGCGAAGTAGAAAGATCCTTCTAGGGGCCATCCGAATGCAAAGGTGGGCCATTCTGAGGCACAGAGAGTCTGCCAGGTCCAGCGTTTTACTGAAAAAGAAAGATTCTGAGCCCTTAAGCGGACTTTGGTCCAGTGATCAAGGTCAGAGACAGAGGCATTGAAGTGACCTGTCCCATAATGAAAGATACACAAACAGTAAAAGCAACTCTCACGACACAGACAAGACAAGATAATAAAGACAGGCAATGAACGTCCAACACTGAGACCAAGACTGAGCAGCCGGCAAAACCCGATGGGCTGGCAATACCGAATCTGAAACAAAACATCACTGAGTCGAGGAGACTATTGTTCCTTGATTCCCGAGTCCTCTGTGGCGTCCCCCAGAGCCTGTGGCTCTGTGACACATCTGCCAGCCACCGTCAAAGAGAGCTCATGCAACTTCATCTACAGCCATTTTGCCAAGCCCTAACCTGAAACCTGAAACCAGAAAGAGGCGCCTTACTTTCCCTGAGAGTAGCCCTTGAGGTCTCTCTTCCGCCCCTGCCGGATCTCGAAGGAACCTCCATATATAAAGGTCGGGAGAGCGTTGGGGGAGAGACCACCAAGAACTCTCTCATGCAAAAGCAAATGGTTTTTTGGGGGGACCAGCAGGGGGAGAAGACTCTCTTGCAAAAAGCAAAGGGTTTTTGGGGAGGTCCAGCATGCTGGGGCTGAGCTAATTTGGAATAGAGCAGAGCTCATATACTTTCCTTGAAGTGGGCAGGGAGGGAAGTTTATTGATGAGTCTGGGCGAGTGAGCAGTTTGCGTGCAACTGGGTGAGGGAGTACATTCTGCAGTTTGGCAGTTGGGGACAGCACATTCTGGGAAAAAGATTAGAAAACAGTTCTCAAGATTTCAACAGTGTTTTATTAAGCATACAGAAAAACAGGAAGTGACAAGTACCTATTTTATTAACATTTCACAACCTACTATACTTTGCCAGATTTCCTAAAGTCTCTATTGATATCTGCATTCCTACATATTTTCCCCAGTTCTGCATTGTGACTGATTCTTCACATGTTCTGACATTTACATTCACTGTATACCCGAAACCCTATAGCTAAAGAACTTTTGGTCCAAATCCTATACTCACTCTCCTATATAAACCTACCGACTATCTTCCTAATACTACCGATTACTCCTTTTTGACTGGAAGTTCTCTTTTACAATCAATCATCCAAGTTACAAGGTCCTATGAAATTATATATCAATTTATCTGAGACATCTTTGCAGAACATAATTCAAAGCAAAGTATCCCATCTGTGCAGAAAATAAATCAAAGCTTAATACCAAAATCAAGGGCTCAATGCTTTTCTGGACTTCAAATCTTACCTAGATTTCTGTTTTCATACTCATATATTTCACCTATATATTCTTGTAAATATTGCAGGTTTCCAATACCATTATTCATCCAGCAGAATGATTTCTATTCAAAATCGAACCTGTTATTAACCCTAACCATACACTGTTCCCTCAATCTAACATAAGAGAAGAGCAAGGACAGAGTTGGTCTTAAAATACAGGAATGAAGGAAAATCTTCCAACTGCTGAGAAACTAAAAGGTCCATGCACAAATGATCTCTAGAGAAGATGTAGGTATCTATGAAGGAACTGAGAGAGCAAAAGTCATCTTCCTTTGCAAACAACATGGTCAGCATGAAGTGATGTGTCTGAATCAGCCTCTCTCTTCTTTATTTAGAGAAGAAAGGACCAAACCAGGCCTGTGTGGAGAGCTGTTCCCAGTTACCAATGGTTGATATACCATCCTAACTTGTGAAAGTGTCACATAAAGTAGGGGAAGTCTCCATTTCATGGGACCTTTGGAAGTAAATGTTAAGACAATGTGGTTGCCAAGGCAGTGACCTCATTCAGTTCCTGAAGGAAGTGACCTCACCTCACATCCTTGGTGATGGAACTCTCTGAACTTGGGATCTAGGAAGCCAGGCACACAAATCTAGTCCCAGTCCCAGTCCCAGTTGTCTCACTTCTTTTGATTTACCAAGGACAGAGTCAGTCTTTCTTGCTACCTACTGATGTGAGGATAGCCAAATGACAGGAAAGATCTTAAGAGTGGCCTTTCCTGAGAAAGCAGTAAAGTGGCTCACCACTGTCTCCTGACAACTTCACAGAGTTGGCCAAGGAAACCAGATCTGAGACAAGACAGGCCATTTGATGGGAACATAGTATGGCCCAGCAGTCAGAGGACACACACGATAGTCAGAGACCTACTTTGAGGAAAGAGGTGCCTTTGTGGGTGTGGGTGTGTGTTTGTGATTTTGCTAATGTTCTGAGAATAGGTAGGAAAGGCGGTTTGTTTGGTTTGGAGTGGACGGTTTCTAATAAGGGTTTTGACAAGGCGAAGGTTTCTATGTCTGTGTATCCCACTGTGTCCATGGTTGTAGACATTAGAAAAAAAGAATGCAGCAATTGATGTGCCCAGTCTAGTAGAAAGCTTACCAGCATTCTTCCTGCCCAATTTATGAATGGAATGCGGCTTGCCGTATGGATGGTAACACCTGCTATCTTCCTAAGTTCCTGATTTCTTCCTGAATTCAGGCCACTCTCCAGAATTGGCTCATGGTTTTGTGTCCAAGATATGTACCACCTCCAAGCTCTGTGACATGGCCATGTACAGGATAGCTGAAGGGAATGGCGAGCATCTCAGAAAACTCAGATATCAGTGTGACCAGGAAAGTCTCAGTGGAGAAACCCTGCTTTTGGCCTATTGCTAACCTATTGTTCTGTTGCCCTGAATGTCAGGAAGGTCTTTGCCTCATGCCACCCCTTTGTGAAGACTGAAGAACAAGTTTTCAAATGGAAAATGATATGGGCATCTCCTGTGGCTCTTTGCTTAATTGCTTTGGAAAGGAATGTGTCTGAATCAGCCTCTTGGCCCTATGTGAGGTTGTGGCTCAGATTCTCAGCACCTGATGGATGTAAAGAGAGATCCCATGTGTGCATCCCAAACCAAATTGGTCAAAAGAGCAGTCATTGTGGATGAAGTCTCTCGCCTTTATCTTTATAGTTCTTGAACTCGATCAAGTGAGAATAGGGATCCTTTGGGTCAAATGAGTTCTTCAAAGACCTGCAGAGGTGCTTGTGTTTTCTCATGATGGCAAATCACATAAAACTATATACCTGATACTCAGTTTTCCACAAATTGGAGAAGCATAGAAGTATTAACGTCTAGCATATTTGATCAATCCTGGTTCACATGAAGGGTGTCCAGACCACCCTGATGTTACACCAATGAGGGCAAGGGAGTTATTTTGGCCACTCTCCTGGACTCCGTCACTCATGGAAACCTACAGCCAGAGGTTATGATTAGTGTCTATATGGAAGAAGATGAGGGCCATATGGGAGTGTTTTGGTTTTAATTTTGGTCATTTGTGTCCGGTTGGAAGACATGACTGAGAAAACCTGGGCTTGAACTCTGGTGTGATTCCCCTTATAGACTGAGTTCTGGAACTGACTTCAGAGAAGTATTGCCATGAATTTTGTTGGGATTTTAGGAGGCCACCTATGAGAATCACCCTTGGAAACAGAGATCTAGGCACAGGGAGGCTTTCCAAGAGCCCGGGAAATCTCAGCCAGGATATCACATGATTTTATTCTGAAAGACTTGGCATCCATAGTTGAGAGTCACAACACCCATGGACGTCACATTGTAGACCTCAATGGGCCTGGCTTCATGTGACCTTTTGGCCACTCTTTGGGAAGCCTTGCCTGTGAGAGTTCTCCAGAGCATTCATTGAAATGAGCTTCCTCCCATTTAATGGTTCCTGAATGAATGAAACCCACAGTGCCTCCAACGTCATCTTTGAAAAATGCCTTGATAAATACCATGAAATTTTTGAAATTTCCATGACCAGGTGGCACTGGAGAACCTTTGGATGTTGCTGATCATGAGTGTACCAGACAGTGCCTTGATTGACTCGGCTTCATGAAAATGGTGTAGAACAGAGATGCCAGTAAGTTGGAACCTGCTGAGTAATGTGCCTAGAGCAGTGGTGGGAAGGTGTGTGATAAAAAATTTGTTTTTGGGCCATGTGGATCTGCCATTGGCTTCCAAATGGCTTGTGACTGACATGGTGCAGCCAGCAGACCCTTACATGAAAAGGCATCTTGTTATATGGAGATGTTTCCGGGCAATGTTCAGAATCAGGTTGCTATGGACATGGGGCCAAGCTATGTGCGTTAGAAGCCTGGTTGGTGCATTCTCCTGCAGACGCTGACTCACCACACATGACAGATTTGCCTCCAGAACTGTGTCCCAGTTGAACTCCTTTAATTTCATGAAGCAATTGCCAAAGTCCCAGTGCAGCAGCAAGAAACACCACGAAAATAGAAGATGACCAAATGGCTTCACAGTCCACATGAAAAGACACTTATCCCCCAATGGTCACCGTTTACTTACAAAGAGATAATTCAGCACTGCTGCCTCATGTTTCTTTGGAAAATAAGAAACCATTTCCTCCAGGTCACATAGATGCAGACACAGATTTGATGGTGTCACTAGAAAGCAGCTAAAGCTCCTGACAACAACATATATTTCAAGTGCCCAACCTCAGAGGCAGTTTCTCAAGAAGTATTTAGGCCAGCAGAGCTCCATGTTTATGGAGTTTTTACCCTGTCCCATACTTTTGGAAACTCCTCTACCACTGCCAAGGTTGTAAACCCCTGAGCATATTCCATTAAATATATATATTCACAGATTTTCTAACTTTTCTCCTCTAATTGTGTCTTACTTTGGGCGAAGGTAATGTCAAGGAATTGTTCTGGATGGAGAGTGGAAGATTTTGTTTAGCACATATTTGTATACACATTGGATTCCTTTTTCTATTTTACATTTGAAATACTGAATCCCTGACACTAACACATACCCTAATAGATTCTGAGTACTAATCATAATATGATGGAGAAAAATAACCGAAACAGAATAGAAATACAAGCAGTTCAGAGGAGGCATGTTGTATTTTTGGACTTGCGTTTTGCATTATATAGGGTAGGAGTTATAAATCTAGTCCATTTTTAATTGAAATAGTTCTCCATGTTCTTTTAATGTTAACAAATATGTGAATTCCTGTCTCCCTTTCTCTGTAGTCTATTCAGCACATGTATTTTTATATGCACATATAGAATCCTACCTGGTATCACACGCAAATTTTCATGAGTTACATGACTTGGCAGATACAAACTGTGAGAAGAGATCACTCCTCCTAAACGATGTAGGAACTGAAAATTCAACCTATGGGGTAGCTTCCTAGTTAAAAAAAAGTTATACATAAATCCATATCGACTAAAATGAATATTTTTGGATCTGTGGATGATATATATTTCACTGTGTAATTAGATTGGCATATATATATATATATATATATATATATATATATATATATATATATATATATATATACTCTCCAGATATTTAATAATATTTAACATATGTGTCTTATTATACACTCCCTAAATTTATTCTTGTTCATATATGTGGATTTATAATCAAATTTTCACAAGATTATTCTCAGAAATATTCATTCACCTGAAATACATATTTGTTTCCTAGTATTGAAAACTAACTTCAGTGAATAGTGCATATAAATGCTAATATTTCTACAGTAACTAACCCAGTTTAATATCAATGCAAGTAGATTCCTATGGGACATGACATTTATTTTGAAGTTCATTTTTATTCAACACTGGTACATTTCTATTTCTTGAGTTTATGCACATTATAGTATATATATTTCATCCACACGTTCACAAATTTATAGGCATTTATTTCACTTTCAATCACTTTCTGCTTCAGAAACATGTATTCCTCCATGTGTCTGACTGGTCTTTTCATGAGACTTCTTTCCAAACACATTATTTTCGATTTCCATAATCACTTTTGAAGGAAAAACTCACACACTCTTCATGATAAACCATAACACTAAGATTACAATTAGACGTATAACTAGTTGTTATGAATGATTCTATATCAATATATGATTTCTTATATATTTTCAGATATCAATTCAATCCATTATTTAAAGTGGAACCAGTTATATTATTTATTAACTGTATGATCTATTCATGCATTATCTCTATATTTATAGACACAGGGTACACCTCGTTGTACCCCCAATACTAATTTATACATATTTTAAATATTGCTGCCAGAAATGGTCGAAGAAATACTCATGTCATCTGATCTACATATACATTTTATCACAGTAATATTCTGGACCAAAAAAGCAAAGGTCACTCTTAAGATTGTACCAAAGCCTAAATGAAAAGTGAGCATGGATTACTAAAACCTTCCATGTCCAGGTTTCCTAATGCTCTGAAATGTCAATCGTATTGGTGACTACATATTTGTTTCTTCCTAAGATTATATATTCAACCTCAAGCCTGTTGAAAATGTCTAATCCTATCACTCACTTTATACTTTGCCTGATTTAGTAATGTCTCTATGTATGTCTGTATTCCTACATATTTTCCCCTGTTCATCATTGTGACTGACTCTTCACATATGCTGACTTTTACATTCACTGTCTACCCGAAACCCTATTGTATAAGATCTTTTGCTCTAAATCCTATACTCACTCTTCTTTCTAAACCTACCGACTATCTTCCTAATCCTACCGACTATCTCTTTTTGAGTGGATGTTCTCTTCGACACTCAATCATCCAAGGTACAAGCTCCTATGCCATTGTATATAGATTTATCTGAGACATTTTTGCAGAACATCATTCAAAGCTATGTGTACCAATTAAGGGCCCAATGCCCTTCTGGGCTACATATCTTCCCTAGATTTCTATTTTTATACTTATATTTCACCCATATATTCTTGTAAATATCATAGTTTCCCAATACCATTATTTGTCATGAAGAAATATTCCTAACCCAAATTGAACATGTTATTAACCCAAACCATACACTGTTCTCTCAATCAAACTTTACAGAAGAGCAGGGACAGGGTTAGTTTTACAATACAGGAATGTAGGGCATCTTCCACCTGTTGAGAACAACAAAGGTCCATGCAGAAATGATCTTTTGAGAAGATGTAGGCAGCTATGAAAGACTGAGAGAGAAAAGTCATCTTCTATGGCAAACAACCTCGTCAGCATGAAGGGATGTGTATGAATCAGCCTCTCTCTTCTTAATGTAGAGAAGATGGACCAAACCAGTCCTAGGTGGAGAGCGGTTCCCGAGTGCCCATGGTTTATATACCATTCTAACTTATGAAAATGTCACAGGAAGTAGGGGCAGCCTCCATCTCATGGGACCCTTGAAAGCAACTGTTCGTACAAAGTGGTTGTCAAGGCAGTGACCTCATTCAGTTCCTGAAGAAGTGATCTACCTCACTTTCTTGGTGATGGAACTCTCTGAACTTCGGATCCAGGAAGCCAGGCACCTGGAGCCAGTCCAGTCCAATACCCATTGGCTCATTTTTTTGGATTTACCAAGGAGAGTGTCAGTCTTTCTTGGGACCTACAGATGTGAGGATGGCCAAATACCAGGAGAGCTCTGAATAGGGTCCTTTCCTGAGAAAGCAGGTGGTGGTTCACTGCTGGCTCCTGACAACTTCACAGAGTTGGCCAAGGAGACCAGATCTGAGATAGGACAGGCCATTTTGGGGGAACATAGTTTGTCCCACCACTCAAAGGACACTCCGGATAGTCACAGAGTTACATGGGGGAAGGATGTGCCTTTGTGGGTGTGATTCAGGTTTTGTCTCATGATCTGAGAATAGGTAGGAAAGGTGGTTTGTTTGATTTGGAGTGGACTTCTTCTAGTAAGTAGTTTGACAAGGCGAGTGTTTCTATGTCTGTGTATCCACTGTGTCCGTGGTTGTAGATATTAGAAAAGAGAATGCAACAATTGATGTGTCCTGTATAGTAGAAAGATTCCCAGCATTCATCTTGCCCAACTTATGAATGAACTGAGGCTTGCCTTATCCATGGGCAACACCTGCTATCTTCCTAAGTTTCTGTTTCCTTCCGGAATTCTAGACACTCTCCAGAATAGGCTCATGGTTTTGTGTCCACGATATGTACCACCTCCAAGATCTGTGACATGGCCATGTACTGGATAGCTGAAGTGAATAGCGAGCATCTCAGAAAACTCAGATATCAGTGTGACCAAGAAAGTCTCAGTTGAGAAACCCTGCTTTGGGCTAAGGCCACCCCATTGTGAAGCCTGAAGAAAACAGTTTTCAAATGCAAATGAATGGGCATCACCTGTTACTCTTTGCTTAATTGCTTTGGAAAGGAATGTGTCTGAATATACCTCGTGGCCCTGTGTGAGGTTGTGGCTTAGATTCTCAGCACCTGATTTATGTAAAGAGATATGCCATGAGTGCACCCAAAACCACAATGGCCAAAAGAGCAGTTATTGTGAATGAAGTTTCTCACATTCATTTGTAAGTTTCCTGACCCCCATCAAGTGTTAATAGGGATCCTTTGGGTCAAATTATTTATTCAAAGCCCTGCAGAGGCTAGCCCATAGGTTTTTGGGTTTTCTCATGACTCCAAATCATATAAAGAATCTATACCTGACAGTCAGTAGGCCTCAAATTGGAGATGCAGAGCAGTATTAACACCTGGCCTATTTGATAACTCCTGGTTCACAGGATGGGTGTCCAGGCCACCGTGAATTTAGGCAAATGAGGGGCAAGAGAGCTTAATTTTGAGACTGTCTTGGGCTGCACCCCTCATGGAAAACTCCAGCCAGAGTTTATGATTAGTGTCTATATGGAAGAAGATGATGGCCATGTGGGAGTGTTTTGGTTTTAATTGTGGTCATTTGTGTAGCGGTTGAAAGAGATGACTGGATCCACCTGGGCTTGAACTCTGGTGTGATTCCTCTTAGAGACTGAGTTCTGAAACTGACCTCAGAGAAGTATTGCCATGAAATGTGTTGGGATTTTAGGAGGCCACGCATGAGAATCGCCCTTGGAAACTGAGATCGAGGGCCAGGGTGGCTTTCGAGATTGCACTGGGAATCTCAGCCAGGATATCACATGATTTTATTCTGAAAGACTTGGCAGCCATAGTTGAGAGTCTAAACACACATGGAACTGACATTGTAGACCTCAATGATCCTGGCTTCATGTGACCTTTTGGCCACTCTTTGGGAAGGCTTGCCTGTGAGTGTTCTCCAGAGATTTCATTGAAATGAGCTTCCTTACCATATAATGGTTTCTGCATGAATTGAAACCCACAGTGCCTCCAACATCATCCTTCAAAAATGGCTAAATAAATACCAACAAATTTCTGAAATTTCCATGACCAGGTGGCACTGGAGAACCTTTGGATGTCATGTTGCTGATCATGAGTGAAATAATTCCCCACGCAAAGACACTTCAAAGGGAGAATTCCAATTTTATTGCAAAAAAGCTGTGTGATTATATAGAACTAAGGGGGAGATGGTAGGGCTTAGATAAATGGCAGCAACCCGTTTATTGAAAGCAAGTTCTTTCAGATATCATCTCCAGAACCCAGGAATTAGTTCTCATTGGGGCTAAGGTTCTCCACCAGTGAGATTTGAAATTGGCGCTGGCGGGAGAGTTCACAAGGGCGGGAACTTTTCGCACCACTGCAGAAATGAAGAAGGTAGGAAGAAGAAGTCCTTAGGCACCATGTTGGGGTTTTTCTCTGGGGTATGGCTGCCATTTATACTTTTTCCAACATTCCTCCCTTTTTGTTTTCTTAGGAAGTGGGGCGTCGTTTTTAGATCCGGCTGCTTCCTGCTGTATGGGGGTGCTGTGAGGCCTAGAAAGGGAAGGGGAGGAATGCTCGGGGGGCAGGTCTGGGAATATCATGGCAGCAAGAAATAAAACCCAGTGGCTATAGACAGCTACTTCCGTAGGGGTGAAGTCAATGAAAGTTCCCTGAAGCCACAAGTTGTCGATGGCATGGAACCAGTCCTGGATGGAGGAGATTGTTGGTATCAGCCACTGGTCCTGTAACAGAGACTCTAGAAAATACTGAAAGCGCTGCCTGGACAAGGTGCCACAGGACCTGAAGAAGATCAGAGTGAATAAAAACAGAATGAAGATAAAAATTAAAGCAAAGGTCAATTTTTGGCAGAAGTTCCATGTTGGGGGACTGACATAGAAGAGGCCAAGGGCCATGAGGAAGCTTAGAAGGTCATAAAGATTCAAGAATCCAGGATGGCAGATTAAGAGGTTGTCCGAGCTTGTTGTCTCCCACTGTCTGATGTCCATTGCATTCCATCGTGCCTGGTAGTGAGCTTCATCACGGAGTGAACTGTTCTCTTGGAGATGTTGGGGGTTCGTCGGTCATCAGAGGCTGGTAGTGCCTAAGCAAAAGCTGGTTGAAAGTTTGATTACGAATTTTTTGCAGTTGGGTTTGAAGGAACTTCATTATGCAGGGCAAGAGAGCACAAAAAAGGAGCATCCCAATAAGGGGCCCAGAGAGAGGTAGTAAGTACATGGCAAGATAGGATTGGAAGAACCTCATTATGGGATTGGAGGAGGTAGGTTTGAGCAATTGGGTCGATAATTCCTGCAATTTAACAACTTTTTTTTTTATTAGCCCAGATTCATTAACATAATAGCAACATTCTCTCTGAGGAATAGGCATGTACCCCCTTTTTCTGCAGTGAGAAGATCAATTGCCCTTCGGTTCTGTAAAGCCACTTGTGCCAATGAAGTAACCTGCCACTGCAAGGAGCCAAGAGACTCAGCAGTGGTATCGAGTGCTTCCTGCAGTTTTTGTTGCACGTCATTGGATGCCCATAGAGCATGACCTATAGCTCCACCAGAGAGACCGAGACTCGCCACTGAGGTTGTTAAAGTGAGGCCTACCAGAACCGGCAGAAAGACTGCCCTATGGGTGCGGGAAGGTAGGGCCAACTGTCGGAATTCAGTGGGAGTATACAAAGAAAGCAGAGGAACTACAGTAACCAAGATACAGGTGCCAGAGACATTGATCGTTGAGGTACTTAAAGACCAATTACACCAGATGAAATGTCCAGGTTGCATAAACGCAGGGCTCTATGGGGTGCTATAGCTCAAGGAACAAATGGGTAAAGGATTCATTATTGGCAGGTGGATACAGATAAAAGGAAATAAAGTATTGTTGGAATAACTTTCCCACAGTGGGATATGTGTCACATGTAGGGGTTGTCCTTACTTAGAGAAATTGTAGGTTTTTGCTGAAATATTTCCTGCCGCTAATGGGACCGCTGCTAGAAGTGGACGACTAAGTGAAGCACAGAGAAAGCACTGAGAAGTAGGCACCAAAAGAATGGAGGAGTTTAATAATCGAAGAGTTTGGTGTAGCAAATTGAGCCATGTGGAAGGGGGACCTTAGGGGGTTGAAGGCTCTGAATCCTCTTTGGATGAGCTATGGATAAGATCTCGAAGTTTTGATTCTGACTCCTTAATGTGTTCGACTACCTGGATGGTTGCCTTAGGTGGCGTAATCAGGGTGCGGCCAACAGTCATCCACCCTGTGGGTCTGGCTGAGGTTGTCCGAGCATAGACAGCAAACTCAACATAGCCCCAACGTTTGGCCTTGGGGTCAGGTGTATCTGAAGTATATGATCCATTGTTATCGGATGAAGAGCCTTTATGCCACTTTAGGTAACTAGAAGTCCACCCTTCAGGGTAGCCAAGTGAGTGGTAAGAACAGCTACCACGTTCATCATGGAACCTGCATGACCAATAGGGACACCCATTATATATCTCAGGCCACCAATGACAATAGTCTTTGGTTTGATTAAAAAGGAAGCAAATGAAAGGCCAGTTCCAGCTACCAGGGACGAAGGTCCTTGAAGGTGACAATTTTAGGGGAATAGAGGTGCAGTTGTGGATGAAGCAAGTAGTTGCATCCACTGCGCGGACCTTCTGCATGCCATGTTCTGAGTATCGTTCCCGAAGAGTGAATAAATACATGGTAGGTTAGGAGGGTAAAGACAAGTCCCAATAGAGCACAGAAAAGAAGCAGAGCACAAAAAAACAAGCAGTTAGAGAAGACTAGGGTGTTGGGAGAGCTCATTGTGCCTTCTTTAAGAGGAATTGGGCTGCAGGGAACACCGTGTGAGCTGCAACTTAAATGGGTGAGATGGGTGTGGAAAGCAGGAGTAAAGGGGAGGTTCAGGAGGTGATTCTTGGAGTTCCTCTGGGGTGGTCCTGTCGTCAGCAGGTGGGGCCTCCTGGTGATATGGCTTCAACCTAGAAATGGGAATCCAGGGAGTGAGATGGTTGTCTGATAAGGAGAGTTTGGCGGCGGTGGGGTTACAGAGAATGACAGGATAGGGGCCTTCCCATTTTGGTGCAAGAGTCCCTTTCTCCTCTGGGGTATTATAATAGACTATACTCCCAGGTGTTAAGGGAGGAGTGTTTGGAGAGGAGACTGGGTCTGGAAGAAGCCAGTTCTGATATTTCCAGTGTTCCGAGCGGAGATGAAACAAGAGAGGCAAAGACAAATCTCGGGTGAGATGTCCTTGTGAAATGACCAACCCAGGGGGTAAAAGAGGTCTTCCATACATTATCTCAAAGGGAGACAGTAAAGATGGTTTCTTAGGGAGAGCTCTGATTCGAAGCAAAGCCAAGGGAAGGATTTTGACCCAGTCTAAGTTTAATTCCATTGTCAATTTGGTAAGGACTTCCTTCAGAGTACGATTTACCCTTTCCACTTTCCCTGAAGCCTGGGGGTAATATGGACAGTGGAAATGCCACTTGAAAGAGAGGGCTTGAGAGACCTTTTTTGTGATCCTAGAAATAATCTCAGGGCCATTGTCATATTGTAGGGAAGTCGGCATACAAACCCTGGGGATGATGTCTGTCAGTTAGATTGAAGCTACAGTGGAAGCCTTTTTATTGGAAGTGGGAAATGCCTCAACCCAAACAGAGAAAGTGTCCACAAAGACAAGGAGGTATTTAGTGTGCCATACTGTGGGCATGTTGGTGAAGTCTACTTGCCAGTCAGCAGCGGGAATGTGTCTCCGGGCTTGGTGGAAAGGGAAAGGTTTGGGCCTTAAAGGAGTATGAGGGTTGGTCCACTGACAGATCTGACAATTAGAGGCTATATTCTCTAGCATGGCTATGTCAGAAGGGTTGAGGGAGAAGAAGCTCTGTAAAAAAAGGGTCAAAGACTGAGAATTGGAATGGTGTAGAGTATGAAGGAACTTGAAAAGATTTTTGTTCTTACTGGAAGAAGTAGGGGCTTCAGATGAGCTGTCTAAAGTGGCCATAATATGTCCCCCATGGGGGCCATAATTGGAAGTGGTAGCAGCCATTCGTGCCGCCTGGTCAGCTTTGGCATTGCCCTCAGTGATAAGAGAGCTGTCCTTCTGATGTGACCTACAATGGACAACTCCCAACTGGGTGGGTAAGTGGGAGGCCTCTATCAGATTGGTTAAAAGAGCCGAATTAGTGATCGCATTACCTTTGGTGGTAAGTAGGCCTCACTCCTTTCATATTGAAGCATGGGATAATAAGATCTGGAAGACATATTTTGAATCAGTATAGAGGGTGAGGGATTTGCCTTGTGCTAGTAGGCAGGCACGAGTGGCTGCTATAAGTTCAATCTGCTGGTTGGTAGTTCCTGAAGGCATAGCTTTGGCCTCTATAATCTCAGTGGCTGAAACTACAGCGTATCCAGAGTAATGAGTGCCATTCTGCCTAAAGGAACTGCTGTCAGTAAACCAGATAAGGTCAGGCTTGGTGAGTGGTTCCTCAGAAATGGAACAATGACAGCGGAGAAAATCATCTAAGGTTTCCAAGCAATTATGAGTTGGTGTGTTAGACGTGGGAGTCATTGGGAGCAGTGAGGCAGGGTTCAGTGCAGAGCATGGGAGGAAAGTAATATTAGGGTTTTCCTGAAAGAAAGTGAGGAGCGACAGAACTCTGGATGGAGGAAGGGTTTGAAGGCCCTTATAAGCTGAAAGATCTTTCAAGTGATGTGGGGAGTGGATAGTTCAAGGTGCCCCAAAAGTCAGCTTAGAGGCTTCTTTGTGTAAAATTTGTCCAGCAACCAGAGCTCTTAAGCAAGGGGCCCACCTACGAATGGTAGAGTCTAGTTTCTTGGAAAATATGCCACAGGTGCAAATGTAGGCCCATAGTTTTGACCTAAGACCCTAAGTGCTTGCCCCCCTTTTTCATGGACATATAGATGAAATGGTCTTGAAAGATCAGGAAGGTGAAGGGCAGGTGCCTTTAAGAGGAGTTGCTGAAGCCTGCGGAAGTGGTAGATGGGGGAGAAGACAAGAGATTCACTAGGGGGTCCATTTGCTAGGTCATACAGGGGTTTGGATAGAAGAGAATAATTTGGGATTCAGGCCCTAAAATAACCTGCTACTTCTAGGAATGATAGTATTTTGGCTTTCATATGGGGCACTGGAAGATCAGAGAGGAGTTGCCTCCTATCCAGTGTTATTTCCTTATTCCCGGGTGTAAGGCAAAAACCAAGAGAGGTGAAAGAAGACTGGGAAACCTGTGCCTTGTGGGGAGACTCCCTATATCCCTTGTCTGCTAGGAAATTAAGAAGCTGAGCGGTGTGGGATTGAGAGTGTTCCCAGAGGGACTACATAGAAGAAGGTCATTGACATATTGAAGGAGAATAGAGTCAGGACAGGTCGGGTGAAAGGATGTGAGGTCCTGGGCAAGAACTTGGCAAAAGAGATGGGGGCTGAATCCCCGTGGGAGGACAGTCCAGGAAAGCTGATGAGAATGGTGGATGTGAGAGTCAGTCCACGTAAAAGCAAAGATATTCTGAGATTCTGAGAACAAGGGAATAGAAAAGAATGCATCTTTTAAATCTAGGACCGAGAAGTGGGTAGTAGTGGCAGGAATCTGAGAGAGGAGGGTGTAAGGGTTGGGCACTAGGGGGTGGATGGGGACCACAGAGGAGTTGACAAGGAGAAGGTCTTGAACCAGCCTGTAGGACACGTTAGGTTTCTTAAGTGCCAGAATGGGGGTGTTGAAAGGAGAGTGTGTAGGCCTAAGATACCCCTTTCGTAATAAATCCTGGATGATGGGTTCTAATTCGAGGAGGGCTGTGGTTGTGAGTGGATATTGTGGTTGACTAATATATCTTGAAGGGTCCCGTAAGACAATATGAATAGGACTGCATTTAGCCATAAAGGGTGTAGTTGTGTCCCAAACCTCAGGCTTAACTAGTTTAGAGAGTCATGGAGGAGTGCATGAAGGAGGTGTATCTGCCCCTAGGAACATCATGAGGAAATGAGAGGTAGGAGAGGTGTGGGGTGATATGTGAATGGTGACTTTTCATAGTGAGAGTATGTCCCTTCCCAGAAGGGGAATGGGGCAATGGCTCATAACGAAAAAGAAGTGAGTGAAGGACAAAAGGGATCCCTGCATATAACATGATGGGGGGGTTTGAGGTAAAATCTGTTTAACTCCTACCCTGACAATAGGAGTTTTTGAGGGTGTGGTAGAACCCCAATACTCCCTTAAGACTGATAAAGCGGCACCAGTATCCAAGAGGAAGGTAATGAAGCATCTATCCACCAGGAAGGTAACCCTAGGCTCTTGATTCTTGATGGTAATAGTCTGGAGGGAAAGCCCAGGACTCCGTCAATCCTCCTCTGCCAAGCCCAAGAGAGGCTGTGGTTGCCGGGCGGCTGACCAATCTCCCTTTTGGGTTGTTGGGCAGTCTGCCCCCCAGTGTCCCCTTTGATGGCATTTTGGGCAGGGGTTGTACGGTGTCCTCAGTGAAGGACAATCCCTGGCCCAATGTCTCTCCTTACCACATTTGAAGCAAGCTCCCGGGGGTGTCATATTGGGATGGCGTGGTGATGGCCTTCTCTGAATGACCTGGGCCAACATTTGGAATTTGGCATTTTCAGCCCTCTGCCTACGGCATTCACTTTCATCCTCTCTATCATAAAAAACCTTGAAAATGAAGATTTTGGTCTAAGGAGTAGCAGGGCCCTGTTCAAGCTTTTTAAGCTTGGCTTTAATGTCAGGGTAGCTTTGGGCCAGAACATATGTCATTAAGACATGACGGCCATCAGGGGTTTCTGGGTTGAGGTTTGTGTACTGTTGAAGGGCCTTGGTTAGTCTATCCAGGAATTCTGAAGGTGTTTCCTCCTTCCTTTGAATGACCTCCTGCACCTTTTTAAAGTTAACAGCCTTACGGATGGCCTTTTTCAGGCCCGCCAAGAGGCAGGATGTAAAAAGGTCATGAGACTGTAAGCCTTCAGGGGTGTTGTAATCCCATAGAGAATCCTGCTCTGGGACAGCATGAGGGCCTGTGGGGTGGTTAGGATTGGTCCTATGATTTTCATCAGCATGGGCTTGGGCTAGCTCCCAGACCCATTGCCTTTACTCAGGGAGAAGTGTATTGGCCAAGAGCATGTAGATGTCATGTTGAGTGAGGCTATATGCTTGCAGGACCCATTGAAACTCCCGAATGTAAGTGGTGGGGTCAGTGGTGAATGAGCCTAACTTCCTCTCTAGCTGAGTAATGTCCTACATGGAGAAGGGCACGTGGACTCTGATGACACCCTCGGACCAGCTACCTCACAAAGGGGTGCGATGGTCTTGGGGGTGGGAAGGAGTCCCTTAGACCTGGTAACAGGAGGACTGAAAGAGGCAGGAGGCGGACAGGAAGGAGAGGGAGGGGGAGGGAGTGTCTCTTTGGAAGAGGAGGAAGTGGAGCAGGCAGAAGAGGGCGGAGGGGAGGAGGATGAAATGGAAGGCTGAGGATCCTTGGAATCAGGCAGAGGAAGAGGAGGGTATAGCGGGAGAGAAGGGGCAGATAGGACTGGGGGATAAGGTGGGGGTTAATCTGCTGGGCTGAATGAGGAAGAATCTGTGAAGTCAGGAGTAGAAGTAGGGGAAGAGAAGGGTTTGCAAACAAGGAGGACCTGAGAGGGAGGGCAGGAGGAGCAGCGACAGGGTGCTGTGTGAGAAGGCTAAAACCTTAAATGCAGGGAATCTCACTCCACTTTTTCAGATGCTGGCAGTAGTTAAAAAGATCCCAGAGAAGGTTTGGATGTAAGGAGCCTTCTGGAGGCCAATGATTTCCATTATCCAGTGGATATGTAGGCCAATCTTGGGTACAGAATTTGATTAGAAGTTTGGGCTTGATGTCTGGTGTGAGGGAGAGTGTGGCCAGATTTTTTATTAAACATTTGAGAGGTGAGGCTTCAGGTACAGATGAAGAGGTGCCCATTGTCACAGGGAGAGAAGGAAGAGAGAGAGAGAGAGAGAGAGAGAGAGAGAGAGAGAGAGAGAGAGAGAATAAGAGTAAGCGAGAGAGACAAAGAGAAAACCCGGGCTGGAACGGCTTCCAGGAAGCTCAGGGTGAACGGTGGTCAGGTGGGCGTCCCCAAAATGACCAGCCGTCATGAGGAAATACAGAGGGCACTACCTGGTCGTCACCAGTGAAGTGCGATCTGTGAGACCCAATGGGTTCGGAGCCACGGGCAACCTGACGTCAGGAAAGTTTTCGAACGCAGCAGAAAAAGTCAGTAATGAAAACAGAACTCTGGTTCCGGCAGAATGCAGTTCCAGGACGGGAGTTCAGTTTTCCCCGAGCAGAGAGGCAGCTTCAGCCAGACACAGCAGCCCTGCAGCAAACAGCAACTCTAGCCAGCAGCGGCAGCTGCAGCAGAGGAGAAAAACCAAAGAGCCTCTCATGTAAACTCAGAAGCCTCACACCCCAAAGGAAAACGGATCACCAGAGGGTCCACTGCGACCAGTAAAGGTCTTAGTGGCAGGAATTTCCTGCCCCCTACAGGGCGTCTAGAGTGTGCCAGATGATCACGGTCACAAAACCAGTGGTAGCCTGAAGGGAGTTGGAGAGCCAGGGTCAGGGGAGGCTTACATATATCAGATCTGTTGTGAGTGCAGGAAGCCGGCATCTGAAAAGAGTGGACCAGGGCGGAGTGTCTTGGCGGGGCAGGGGACGGGGCTCTTGTTAGAAACAGCTCACCCATATTCTCACACGGGGCAACAGAATGAAAGAACTTCCCACGCAAAGGCACTTTGCTGGGAGAATTCCAATTTTATTGCAAAAAGCTGTGTGCTTATATAGAACTAAGGGGAAGATGGAAGGGCTTAGATAAATGGCAGGCAAAACGTTTATTGGTAAGTTCTTTCAGATATCAGCTCTGGAGCCCAGGAATTACTTCTTATTGGGGCTAAGGGTTCCCACCAGCGAGATTTCAAATTGGCGCCAGCAAGAGAGTTCACACGGGTGGAAACATTTCGCACCACTGCAGAAAAAAGAAGGTAGGAAGAAGAAGTCCTTAGGCACCATGTTGGGGTTTTTTTCTGGGGTATGGCTGCCGTTTATACTTTTCCCAACAATGAGTATACCAGACAGTGCCTTGATTGACTGGTTTTCATGAAAATGGTGTTTAACAGAGATGCCAGAAAGTTGGGTCCTGCTGAGTAGTGGGCCTAGAGCAATGGCGGGCAGGTGTGTGATAAAACATCTGTGGTGGGGCCATGTAGATCTGTCATTGGATTCCAAATGGCTTGTGACTGACATGGTGAAGCCAGCAGACCCTTATATGTAAAGGCACCTTGTTACATAGAAAGGTTTCAGGACATTGTTCAGAATCAGGTTGCTATGGTCAAGGGGGCAAGCTATGTGGGATAGAAGCCTGGTTCTTGTATTCTTCTGCAGACCCTGACCCACCACACGTGACAGAAATCCCTCCCGCACTGTGTCCCCGTTGAACTCCTTGTATTTCGTGAAGCAAATACCCAACTCCCAGTACAGCAGCAAGAAACACCATGAAAATAGAGGATGACCATATGGATTCAATGTCCACACAGGGAGACATTTAGCCCCCAGGGGCCACAGTTTACCTACAATGGAAAATTCAGCACTGCTGTCTCATGTTCATTGGAAAATAAGAAACCATGTCCTCCAGGTCACATTGATGCAGACCCAGCTTTTATGGTCTCACTATAAAGGAAGCTAAAGCTCCTGACAACAACATATATTTCAAGTGCCCAACCTCACAGGCAGTTTCTCAAGAAGTCTCTAGGCCAGCAGACATTCATGTTTGTGGAGGGTTTACCCTGTCCCTTACTTTTGGAAACTCCTCTACCACTTCCAAGGTTGTGAACTCCCGATCATATTCCATTCTATATATGTATTCACGGATTTTCTAACTCTTCTCCTCTGATTGTGTCATACTTGGGCCGTAGGTGTTGTCAAGGCATTGTTCTGAATGAGAGTGGGAAGATTTTTGTGTAGCACATATTTACATACACATTGGATTCATTTTTCAATTTTCCATTCAAAATACTGAATCCCTGACACTAACACATACCCTACTAGACTCTGACTACTAATCCTAATATGATGGAGAAATATAACCCAAACAGAATAGAAATACAAGCAGTTGAGAGGAGGCATGGCGTATAGTTGGTCTTGCCTTTTGCATGATATAGGGTAGGAGTTATAAATCTTGTTAATTTTTTGTTGAAATAGTCCTCCATGTGTTTTTAAAGTTAACACATATGTGAATTTCTGTCTCCCTTTTTCTGTAGCCAATTTAGCACATGTATTTTTATATGCACATATAAAATCCTACCTGGTATCACACGTACATTTTTGTGAGGTGGCTAACTTGGGAGATACAAAGTATGAGAAGAGATCACTCCTCCTAAATATTTTTGGAACTGAAAATTCAAAGTATGAGTGAGCTTCTTAGTTGAAAAACATTATACATAAATTCATGTTTAGTAAAATTAATATTTTTGGATCTGTTAATGATATATATTTCATGATGAATTTTGATTTTCATATATATTGCTAATTTCTAATGTATCTGTGATATATATATATATATATATATATATATATATATATATATATATAATATATATATATATATATAATATATATATATATATATATATATATTTAATTTTCAAAATATGAAATATATGTGTCTTATTATACACTCCCTAAATAATTCACTCATGTTCATGTATGTGGTTTTATAATCAACTTTTCATAAGATTGTTTTTAGAAATATTCATCCACCTGAAATACATATTTGTTTCCTAGAACTGAAAACTCACTTCAGTGAATGGTGCAAACAAAGCCTTATATTTCTACAGTAACTGACCCAATTTAACATCAATGAAAGTAGATTTCTATGGGACATGATGTGTATTTTGATGTTCATTTTAATTCAACACTGGTACATTACTATTTCTTCAGTTTTTATACATCGTAGAATATACATTTCATCCACAAGTTCACAAATTTAAAGACATTTGTAACACATTCAATCACTTCCTTCTTCAGAACACATGTATTCCTCCTTGTTTTTGACTGGTTATTTCATGAGACTTCTTTCCAAACACATTATTTTCGATTTCCATAATCAATTTGGAAGCAAAACTCACACACATTTTATGATAAACTACAACCCTAATATTACCATTAGATGTATAACTGGTTGGAATGAATGTATGTATATCAATGTAAGATTTCCTGTGTATTTTGGATATCAATTTATTCCAATTTCTAAATTTGGAAACAATTATATTATTTATTCACAGTATGGTCTATTCATGCATTCTCTCTATATTCATACACACATGGTACACCTATTTGTGCCCCCAATACTAATTTATATCTCTTCAAAATATTGCTCTCAGAAATGGTGCAACAAATACTCATGTCACCTGATCTACATATACATTTTATCACAGTAATATTCTGGCCACAAAATGCAAAGTCACACTTACGACTGTACCAAAGCCTAAATGGAATGTGAGTATTGATTATGAACATCACCCATGTCCAGGTTGCCTAATGCTCTCAAATGTCAATCCTATTGGTGACTACATATTTGTTTCTTCCTAATATTATTTATTCAAACTCAAGCCTGTTGAAAATGTCTAATCCTATCGATCACTTTATCATTTGCCTGATTTTCTAATGTCTCTATTGATATCTGCTTTCCTACATATTTTCCCCAGTTCATCATTGTGACTGAGTCTTCACATCTGCTGACATTTACATTTTCTCTCTACCAGAAACCCTATTGCTAAAGAACTTTTTGTCCAAATCTTATACTCACTCTTTTTCCTAATCCTACCAACTATCTTCCTAATCCTACCAACTATCCTTTTTTGACTGGATGTTTTCTTTGACATTCAATCATCCAAGGTACAAGGTCCTATGCCATTGTGTATAGATTTATCTGAGACACATGTGCAGAACATAATTCAAACCTAAGTATCCCAATCAAGGATCCAATTCCCTTCTGGGCTTCAAATCTTACCTAGATTTCTGTTTTCATACATATATTTCCCCTCTATATATTCTTATAAATATCGCAGGTTCCCAATAACATTATTCATCCAGCAGAATGATTCCTAAGCCAAATCAAACATGTTATTAACCCTAACCATACTCTGTTCCCTCAATCTAACTTTACAGAAAAGCAGGGACAGAGTTGGTCTTACAATACAGGAATGTATGAAATCTTCTACCTGCTGAGAAACAAAAAGGTCCATGCAGAAATGAACCCTGGGGAAGATATAGGAAGCTATGATGGACCTGAGAGAGCAAAAGTCATCTTCCACGACAAACAACCTGGTCAGGATGAAGGGGTGTGTCTGAAGCAGTCTCTCTTTTCTTAATGTAGAGAAGATGGACAATACCAGGCCTGTGTGGAGAGCTGTTCCCGGGGGCCTATGTTTGATATACCATTCAAACTTGTGAAAGTGTCACAGGAAGTAGGGGCAGACTCCATCAATTGGGACACTTGGAAGCAACTGTTAGGACAAAGTGGTTGCCAAGGCAGTGACCTCATTCAGTTCCTGAAGGAAGTGACCTACATCACTTTCTTGGTGACGGAACTCTCTGAACTAGGGATCCAGGAAGCCAGGCACCCAGAGGCAGTCCCAGTCCCAGTCCCAGTGGCCTCACATGTTTGGATTTACCAAGGACAGCATCAGTCTTTCTTGGTAACTACTGATGTGAGGATGGCCAAATGCCAGGAAGGTCTGAAGAGGGGCCTTTCCTGAGTAAGCAGGTAGTGTCACACCACTGGCACCTGACAACATCACAGTGTTGGCCAAGGAGTCCAGATCTGACATAGGACAGTCCATTTTGGAGTAACATACTATGGCCCATCAGTCAGAGGACACTCCGGATAGTCATAGACCTACTTGGGGGAAGGAGGTGACTTTGTGGGTGTGTGTGTGAGTTTGTGGTTTTGTCTAATGATCTGAGAATAGGTAGGAAAGTCGGTTTGTTAGGATTGGAGTGGACTGTTTCTAGTAAGTCTTTTGACAATGTGAGTGTTTCTATGTCTGTTTATCCCACTGTGTCCGTGGTTGTAGACATTAGAAAAGAGAATGCATCAATGGATGTGTCCTGAATAGTAGAAAGCTTCACAACATTCATCCTGCCCAATTTATGAATGGATTTTGGCTTGCCTAATGGATGGGCAAAAACCACTGTCTTCCTAAATTCCTGTTTTCTTCTTGAATTCTGGCCACTCTCCAGAATAGGCTCATGGTTTTGTTTCCAAGACATGTACCACCTCCAAGCTCTGTTACATGGCTATGTACTGGATAGCTGAAGGGAATGGGATCATCTCGGAAAACTCAGATATCATTCCAGAAACCCTGCCTTGGGCCATTTGCTTACCTATTGTTCTGTTGCTCTGAATGTCAGAAAGGTCTTTGCCTCAGGCCACCCCTTTGTGAAGCCTGAAGAAAACGGTTTTCAATGGAAATTAATGGGCATCAGCTGTAGATCTTTGCTTAATTGCTTTGGAAAGGGATGTGTCTGCATCAGACTCTTGGCCATGTGTGAGGTTGTTGAATAGATTCTCAGCACCTGATGGATCTAACGAACAATTACATGTGTGCTTCCAAAACCAAAATGGCCAAAAAAGCAGTCATTGTGGACGAAGTCTCTCGCTTTCCTCTGTAAGATTTCTGATCTCCATCAAGTGAAAATAGGGATCCTTTTTGTCAAATGAGTTCTTCAATCCCTGCAGAGGATAGCCCATAGGTGCTTGGGTTTTCTCATGATTCCAATTCACATAAAGAATCTATACCCGAGAGTCAGGAGGCCTCAAATTGGAGAATCAGAGCAGTATTTACGGCAGGCTTATTTGATCACTCCTGGTTCTCAGGAAGGGTGTCCAGGCAACCCTGACTTTAGGCAAATGACGAGCAAGGGAGGTTATTTTGTACACTGTCTTGGGCTGAGTCCCTCATGGAAACCTCCAGCCACAGGTTATGATGAGTGTCTATATGGAAGAAGATGAGGGCCTTGTGGGTGTGTTTTGGTTTTAATTGTGGTCATTTGTTTGGCGGTTGGAAGTGATGACTGGGTCTATCTGGGCTTGAACTCTGGTGTGATTCCCCTTAGAGTCTGAGTTCTGGAACTGATCTCAGAGAAATATTGCCATAAACTGCATTCAGATTTTAGGAGGCCACGCATGGGATTCGCCCTTGGAAACTGAGAACAAATACCAGGGTGGCTTTACACAGAGCCTTGGAATATCAGCTAGGATATCACATGATTTTATTCTGAAAAATTTGGCAGCCATAGTTGACAGTCAGAACACCCATGGACGTCACATTAAAGACCTCAATGGGCCTGGCTTCATGTGACCTTTTGACCACTCTATGGGAAGACTTGCCTGTGAGATTTCTCCAGAGAATTTAATGAAAATAGCTTCCTCACATTTAATAGTTCCTGAATAAACTGAAACCCACAGTGCCTCCAACTTCATCCAAGAAAAATGGCTAGATAAATACAATTAAATCTTTGAAATTCCCTTAACCAGGTGGCACTGGAGAACCTTTAGATGTCTTGTTGCTGATCATGAGTGTACCAGAGAATGCCATGATTGACCGGGTTTCATGAAAATGGTGTAGAACAAAGATGCCAGTAAGTTGGAGCCTGCTGAGTAGTGGGCCTATTGCAGTGGTGGGTAGGTGTGTGATAATACATATGTGGTGTGGCCATGAGGATTTGCCATTGCTTTCCAAATGGTTTGTGACTGACATGGTGCAGCCAACAGACCCTTCTATGTAAAGGCCTCATGTTATATGGAGAGGTTTCTGGGCTAAGTTCAGAGTCAGATTTCTAAGGACAAGGGGGCAAGCTCTGTGAGATAAAAGCCTGGTTGGTGCATTCTCCTTCAGACCCTGACCCACCACAAGTGACAGAACTCCCTCCAACACTGGGTTCCAGTTGAACTCGTTGTATTTCATAAAGCATATACCAAACTCCCAGTACAGCAGCAAGAAACACCACAAAAAGTGGAGGATGACCAAATGGCTTCACAGTCCACACGGGGAGACACTTAGCATCCAGTGGCCACAGTTTACCTACAAACAGAAAATTCAGCACTGCTGCCTCATGTTCATTAGAATACAAGAAACCATGTCCTCCAGGTCACATAGATGCAGACTCAGCTTTGATGGTATCACTAGAAAGGAAGCTAAAGCTCCTTACAACAACATATATTTCAAGTGCCCAAACTCAGAGGAAGTTTCTCAAGAAGTGTTTAGGCCAGCAGAGCTCCATGTTTTTGGAGTGATTACCTGTTAGACCAGGACACGAGAAAGGACCACTGACTCTAATTAAAATCAAATTAAATTAAGCTTATTATTTCCACCGGCTGTGCTGCCTCTCCCTCACAAAATGGCGGGAATAAGACAGCAACCCCAGCTTTCCTACAGGCAGCTTAATAGCCCAGAAAATTACACAAAAGGGGGTTTACAGATAACAGAACTCTGACAAACATCACACTAATGGCAGTCTACATTTTTTTTGCTGTCCCTACATCAGAGTTCATGAAGACCATTAGAGCCTCAGAGAGGGTTGTTGTCTCGCCAGAGAAGGCAAATATTTATGATGTGTCACTAAAGTTTCAGAGAGGGCTGCTATCTGGTCAGAGAGCCGGGCATGGGTGAGTTCCAGGCGTGGGCAGGCATTCCAAGCAGGTTTAAAATTTGAAGTGATTTATGCTAAAGCCAAAATTATCTTTTCATGGCTTTTTGGCAAGATGGCTCCCAATTTTAATTAAAGACCAGGTTGGGTCTATCATTCCCCCCTTTTCTTTGTGTCCCTTTCAAATCTTTGATAGATTACGGGAAGAGCACTGAGGAAATTTTAATCCCTCAGGTAAGAGTCTCCAAATTTTTAGAACTCACCCAAAACCGATCTCCCTGATTTTACCTGACTTAATTAATTACTTATATTGATAGTCTATTTATCTTTCTCTCCATTGTTTTAAGAAGAGTGGTGTCACTCATTTTTTCTTCTTCTGACCTGAGACAGGGTGACATGAGTGGGCATGGCATGAGGGACATGAGTTGCCTTTTAGAAGTCAGTTGAGGGACATGAGTTGCCTTTTAGAAGTCAGTTCGGTTTGAAGTCTGATTGGGGAAGAACAGGTTGTAAAGTCATCTGGGGATGGGTTCTTCTATGAGAGAAACAAAAACCATGAGTACTGAAAAAATGTTGCAGCAGCTGGAACATGTCACTGTATAGAAGTTCCATCACCAGTCTTTAATATCCCCAGTTATCCGGACTGTCAACTTAACTTGTACTGTTACACTTGTCCCTCCCCATAAGATACAGTTTAATAATTTAATGTCATCTGATCTTGTAAAATCTTTTTACTGTATGACCTCTGTGTCTCTTAGAGAAACCTTTAATTCTGTTACTCAGGGATGGATAATTGTACTAGCAAACACCAAGCCTACCTGTGTAGGTTAGGAATATCTGTAGGCCTTAAACTGAAAACTTATCCCTGTGGCAGGTCTTCTTGATAGTCTCTTTTTTATAAGTATCAGGCATTCCTTTCTGAGAATTCTTCTTTGTAGCCACCAGTCTTACTTATTTTGGGAGGCAAACATAAAGTGCATACCTTAAAATTATATTATTATTATTATAATTTAAAATGCCCAGGAATGGATGTATTTTGTTCTTAACTGTCTTTGCTAAGTGTTTAAGATGAAGCAGTCAAACTGACTTTTGTTTCCATCTATTGTTAACAGTCAGCTGAGCTTTTATGGGAGTCAATTCTGGGGAAACTTGAGAGCAGATTCTCAGTTCTGCTAGTGCCATTTGCGCTAGGTGGGTCCAGATCTTGCTTGACCATTTGGCTTCCCTCGGAAGCATCAGGGATGTCTCCTTTCTTTGATGACTCTCCTCTTCGTAACAAATACCCTGATTGGCTTTCTGTTCTCCAGTGGTCTCATTAATCTCCCTGATCAGGAGGAGGTTATGTGGCTCAGAGTTTCAAAGCTCTTTAGAGAAGTTCCCTGTTCCCTGGATTCAGACTGACTCAGAGGGCAAAAGCCAAATATTGGTTTTCTTGGCCCTTTTCATTTAACTTTAATTTTAAATATTAATCTTAAACATCCAGCAAATAAATTTTAACAGCCTTATATTAAGAGTACTGGGCTTTAATGTCTATAACTATATCATTATCTTTTTATTAATTGGGATCTGTATTTTTCTGTCTGTATTGTAAGTAATGACTTATTATCTTGAATAAACCCATGTTGTGTTCTTAAAGCAACACGTTTGTAAAACAGTAACAGAGAGTCTTTAGATCACTTATAAAATAATTTCAAAATAAAATTAACAAAAGTAAAAATACTTAGCTTGTGTAATAGCTACCCTGAATTTTTTGGCTGAGTTATACATTATATCCCCTGTTTGAGATCCTAGGAATATTGACCTTAAAAAACCAACTTTTTAACATAACTTTAAAGAAATATTATCTGACCTACTGGTTTTGTAGTCATTCTCACATGTAGTAAGATGGGACACAGAGCCTTATCTCAGGTAAGGCAGGGCTCTTTATAAATCTTAAGTATTTTAGTTCTAAAGATAATCTTTATTTATAAATATCATTTGACAAAGTTTACATAAATTGTTTGAGGTCACATGAACATTAGCTAACACCATATGATATCACATTTAAAACATGAATTAAAGAAAGGCTGAAAGTTTTTAACCTTTACATCGATTAGGCTCTCATTAACTAAAAAATACATTTAAATTTTTCCCCAATGTAAAAAGTAACATAAAAGTTTACATATCTTATTGATAACAGGTAAATAAATCCCCAATATATTTTTTTACCATAAAACTTCAGAGGACCAGCTTGATATAATGCTCTTTTAAAGTTTCTACCTTACAGACTTGAATACATATAAGATATGAAAACATTGATAGCATCACAATTACATTGATGTTTCTACATTAACCAAGTGTAGCTTTTAAAGCAATGGCAGTACAGTGCTCTAAAATAACAGTTCTTATTTAATCAGTTGTTTAATTTTTATGGTTGCTTGCTCTAGAGAAAATAAAACTTAATAAACACAACGTTATGGGTAAACTTATGTTTTAAGAAATTTCTGTCTCATTAACACATGACTGATTTTTATATTCTTATACAGACTTTAATAAAAACTTATTCAGACCTTAGTAAATCAATCAGATATCTAACAAAAGTACTCATGAATGAGTAATCCCAATCAAATTTACTTTATTTATTTATCAAAATATTAGAGAAATGTATTGACAGTGTAAACCATTTTTATGTTGAAGGAAAGGTCCTAGTACCAAGGCATATTAGACATTTTGTAGATATTAATATTTTATTAGATTTTTGAACACCTAGAAAAATTTGTAAGCTTAAATTTAAAGACATTGATTTTTATCTGTTTATCCAATTTAAATTGAAACATTTAAATCACGTGAATTAAAGATCTTTGGATCTCCTATTTAAATTTGTTTTAATGAGCGCTTTTTTATGAGCGCTCCTTGTATATGTTAGTTTGTGTATCATATATATGATATACGGACATATGTATATATAGACATACAACACATAACAAAAGTGTGCACACATAATAATAGTAAAGGCCTTGTAGCTTTTCTCAGGTGAAATCTCCATTGCAATGTTTCAAAATGTCTACAGTTGGTCAAAGATAGAACTGATCTGAAAAACATTAACCTAGGTTTGTATGCTCAAAATCATGAGCTCAAAAAAAAAAGTATCTAAGGAAAAAAAAAGAGTCCTAGAAAAAGTGACTGGCTAGTAATTAGTAAATACCATACAATTTACCTCTTTTTTTCCCCCTTAGGCCTCAAATCAGTCTCCTACTAAGATTGCAGGCTTCTTTCATTTACATTTCAACATAAGTCATGGCTGAGGTCTGGAAGGAGCAGGAAAAACTGCTATTCTGAGCAGACACCTCAGGCCTAAGGCATTTTAACCATAATTTTGAGGTTCGGATGTTGAAAATTATGATATAAATTTAAGATACAATTCACAAAATTTTATATCTTTACATCTTGTTTTGTCAACAGATACCATTCTATGATTTACTATCCTTGTCCAAATTAATGCACTGGTACACACAGTGATATTTTCCCAGGCTATCCAATTCAAAATTGGTGAAAAAAAGACTGTATGATTGGGAAGTTACTTGCCAACTTGGAAGTAGAGTTCTTCAGTTTTCCATCCTAAGTATTTAAGTTCTCTGGCATGAATTATCTGAAATCATAAACTAAACAATTACCTAAACCCGACTTTTAACTGCAAGATTCTGCAATGCTTCAAAAACCCATTCAGATACCAGATTGTTAAAATAAAACATCATCATTTAGACACACATTCAGCTAAGATCATTCCCAAGAAACAATTTATAATATCAACACATTATTGCACATGTCTTAAAGGGCCAGATACAAAGACACAAGACAGACAGAAAGGAGGTCCAGACTATGGCTGTCAGAGAGAACCCATTAAACCAGAGCAGATAAGAGAAAAATCTCCTACACCAGTGTGCACCATAGATATCCACAGGGGGGGGACCACATGTTTTAACAGAGGGGCAACCTGAAATGTAAAATAAAGTGTCTCCATGGTGACTTCACTGCATTTAGTGTCCCCTTTTTCTTTTTCTCTTTTTTAACAAGACAGAGGTGGCATAATTCTTACAGTGCGGAAAGGAAGGAGGTAATTCCCTGAATCAACAGGGCTTTGGCAGCTGCTGGGAGTCCCTCAGTCCTTCCTTTTAC